>NC_134796.1:28476087-28523587 GCF_046742065.1 Oratosquilla oratoria
TGCAGGAGGCCGTTATCACTCAGGGTATCATAATAACACATAAAAACGAAGGAGACTGCAAGAGACCATGAGGCCTACACTAGGCAGTTCCATGTCCATTACCACCTGTCATCCCCATTCATAAAGTTGTCTAACTGTTTCTTAAAACAAATGATAGTTTCAGCACTCACTACATGGTTATTAAGTCAGTTCCATTCGGTGACCACCCTATTAGTAAACCAATTCTTGGCTATTTCATTCCTAAATCTAAATTTGTCCAGTCTAATTCCATTACTGCGAGTCCTGCCCTGTTGTCTTAATATGATAACCGTGTTTACGTCACCCTTGTTAAAGCCTTTGATCCACTTGACACCTCTATTAGATCACCTCGCATTCTGCGTCTTTCCAGAAAGTGTAAGTTAAGGTGCATAAGCATCTTCGTAAGGTAAATTTCTGAGCCCATGTATAATTTTGGTCATTCTCCTCTATACTAATTCTAGTGAATTGATGTCCATTCTATAAGACGGAGACCAAAACTTTACCGCATAGTCAAGGATGGGTCTAACTAACGCTAGATAGAGCTTGATCATTATCTTTGCACTTCTATTCGTAACCATGCTAGTAATGAAACCTAATGATCTGTTAGCTTTATTCCTGGCGCTAATGCACTCTTTCCTGGATTTAAGGTCAGGACTCACTAGAACTCCTAAGTCTCGCACTCAGTTTACTCTAAAAACGTGTTATCTAAGCTATATGTATTTTCGGGGTTATGTAGCCCTACGTTTAACACGCTGCACTTTGAGTTATTGAAATTAATTTGTCATTTCACTGACAATGTGAACAATTTGTTAAGATCGTCCTGCAGAATATCGACGTCGTCTCCTGACTTAATTTGGCGTCCTATTTTAGTGTCGTTCACAAACTTACTAACATCACTATTTCCCATTGTCCAAGTCATTTATGTACATAATGGACAATAAGGGACCCAAAGCCGAGCCTTGGGGAACCCCACTAAAAACACCCCCTTATTTGGACTTTAGACCATTTATGGTGACCCGCTGTTTTCTGTCATTGATCCGAGCTCTAATCCATTCTAACACTTTTTCTTCTATGCTATGGGCTTTGATTTGATTTAGTAGTCTCTGGTGGGGCACCTTGTTGAACGCTTTGCTATAGTCAAAATAAATAACATTGTAACCATCATTGTTATCTGATGCCTTATATACTTAAGTGTAAAAGGACTTACATGACTTACCCTTGGAGAAACCATGCTCTGTGTCACTAATCAAATTATGTCTTCCGATGTGTTCTCTGAGTCTATTAACTATTATTGATTCAAACATTTTACCTATAATTGATGTCAAACTGATTGGCCTGTAGTTGCATATAGACGATTTATCTACCGACTTATTATATGTTTTAGTTAATTGGTCGCAGTTTCATATATATACTCTTTAAGAACTCTTGGAAAAATTTCGTCTGGACCCGGGGACTTTGTAGTGTGGTATGAGTAGAACGCATGACTATTTCTATGGTAAGCGTCTCGCGTTGGGTCACGTGTTCCCGCGTTAAGCTGGCGGGGAGACGCGACCTAGCATGACCATTGTTCCCAGATGCGCGTCATCACGTGACCCAGATCCTAGCATCTGATTGGAGGACTCGCTACGCTGAACCAGCAGGGCGACTAGCCCGCTCCGGACAATACGCAGATTATCTCTGACTACGCTACCAGGCGGTCGTGGTCAAGCAAGTGCTGGTTCAGGACACGAAAGAGTAAGTGTGATAGCATATTCACAGTGCCGATTAGTTCTCTCCCCCATTCAGCCTCCGACACACATATCATATTCTGTGCTACAAATAAAGAGCCAACACATTTCTACGTGTTTTAGTCATTGAGCCTAACCATTCGGACACTTTACCATAGTGGTGGCAAGCGGTGGTTAGAGTTTGACTAACTCGTGTATACGTACCCATTCCTATTACTCAGTAAACATACATACAAATTACAAAGTCCACACTCTCCAAATACTCAGTGCACATACAGGAGTGCTAGCTAGAGCTAGGCCGGTTATTTCTTTGCCATGTCGCGGCGTACGAGTGTACCCGTCAGCAACCAGGCGAGGGCACTGCAGGCGGCTGCAGATGTCCCAATATTCATTTCATCAGGGATAAATTATCATCCCACTACCAATCTGCCTGCTTGCACGGACGCGCAATCATGGCTCGCCCTGTTAGATGAAAGGTGGTCCTCCGAGATCCCGGAGGCTGACAAAATCGCCGTCACTCAGCAGAAAACTGCCGGTGATGCCGCGATTGCCGCTCGGTTAGCCAAAAGTGGGCATCCTGATGATTGGAACGCGTTCAAACTAGCGTTCCGCACTTTTTTCTACGCGCCCGCGTCGGCTGGCGCTTTAGCTGATCGTTTGGCGGAAGCAACTATGCATCCAGCCGAAACACTCACTTCATTCGCGCTTCGTCTGGCCGACATGGTCTCGGCCTACACGGTGTATCACCCAGAGCGCGATGAGTGGGCTAATTTTACTGCGGTAACCCGCATTAAACGGGCTATGCCCTCTCAATTCGGCACCACCCTCACCTCAGACCAGCAAGCGTCCATTGTTGCCATTCTCCATGCGGCCATTGACTATGCCCATCGGCATCCTGGTTCGGTTAAGACGGTGTACGCGGGCGGTGCCGATTCCCCTATGGCTTTGTACCCAGCCGCACCTGCCGTGACCCACCAATACCCGGCCACAGACGTCTTTTCCCACTCAACTTCACAATCACATAACATTTCCACTGTACACAGAGTCCCAGGCTCTTCCTCTCCTCGCAATCTGCGAGAGTCAGAGACACCCTCTCGCTATTCGCAAGAGGTGGAGGTGCGCCCTCGCCATGAGCGAGAGATCGCAACGTGCCCTCACGAGGAAGCCATGCACTCGACTCACAGACATGGGGGACAAAGGAACACGTGGAAGCGTCCCCGGGGCCGTGGTAATCGCAATAGGTGGCGTCCATACTGCACCCATTGCAAGAAAGCAGGACACGCGACTGATGTGTGTTATTATAGACCACGCGGTCGACCTACCACGTGTTGCAAGTCTTGCGGGGGTGTAGGGCGAATTCGGGAGAGTGAGTTTAGTGTCGGTCATGAGGCTCAGAGGGGTCTTGCAGCCAGTGGCTCGTCAAAAAACGGCCAGCGCAGGAGTGTCCACAATCCAAGGTGACGGTTGAACAGCAGTCGGCAGTGACAATTGTTCACGTCGATTTAGCTAGCTCCCGTACGCCGAGTGGAAGCTTAGCCATGGTCGCAGTTACCTTGTTAGAGCCACTCGCGCGTAAGTCTATTTGTGCCCTCTTGGACACGGGAGCGGCGGTGTCTCTTATCCATAAGAGCATTTTGCCTACCGCCATGGAAGGCTCCCAGGTCGGTACCACTAGAATCATAGTGGCCGACGGGTCGGAGATGCCAAATCTTGGCAAGGTAGATGTTCCTTTTGATCTAGCTGGTTTTTCGTTCCACCATCCTTTCTTTATCATCCCTGCTGACGGTTTGCCGGCCAAAATTATCTTAGGGTTTGATTTCCTCGCGGCGCACAAAGTGACGTTGACGTTCAGTCCTTTAACATTCCAAGTTAAGGGCAAGGATATTCCCGTAATCCTTGCGGGGACGGCTCAGCACTCACCGCCATTCATCGCCGTGTGCGAGGAGCGTCATAGTTTCCAGCGGGAAAGTGAAACTCCCACTTTCCCGGTTAAGTCAATTGAACATCAGTGGGTGCCTGGGTTCTCAGGGGGAACCGTAGGATTGATGCTCGAGAGGGCAAACGAGCTCGCTCCCGCAGGTCAGGTTTTCTCGGCGCTGTTTACAGCACGCCCATATGCCGAAGGCGCCAACCTGCTCGGCCAGGGAGTAGTAGAGCTGATCAGGATGGAAGATGGCAAGGCATGGTGTTAAGTTCCATTCCTGAATTTGGGCCCGGACACCCATGAGGTTCGTAAGGACCAGGTGGTCGGAGACATTTCTCTCTTAGGGGAGATTGCGCTAATAGACGGTGGAACTAACGTCTCGGTGGGAATGGTCCAGGCGTCTAACGTAGTGGATGGCTCTCGCGTACACAAGTTACGTGTGGAAGTAGGGAAAATTTTCCCTAATAGACATGGCAGGGAAAGTATGGCTCTGACCTCTTTAGTGGTCAAATATGCCGATGTTTTTGCCTTACCGGGGGATCCACTTACCGTGACGCCTCACTTCCTACACGAGATTCGGACATTTGGACCGCCAGTCTACCGCAAATCTTATCCCTTCCCTGAGAAGTATAGAGGTGAGATTAGAGACCTCATTGGGGATATGCTCAGTAAGGGGATCATTCGCCCATCTCGTTCTCCTTACAATGCTCCTATTGTTCCGGTTGTGAAGAAGGACAAAACCCTTCGTCTTTGTCTTGATTTTCGTGCTCTCAATAGACACGTGGTTGATGATAGGTTCCCTCTCCCCCACATCGATTCGATGCTGCGCAGTCTCGGCTCCAGCGTCATTTTCTCTCTGCTTGACTTAAAGCAGGGTTATCTCCAGATCCCATTGATGGAGAGCAGCTGCGAGAAAACGGCATTCTCGACTCCCGAAGGGCATTACGAGTTCACGTCTCTGCCCTTCGGGTTAAAGGACGCTCCATCCTGTTTTCAAAGGGTGATGAACCAGGTACTAACGGGGCTGTTAGGGGTCAGTGCGATGGTGTACATGGACGATATAATTGTTCTGGGTACGTCCTGGGTCGACCACCTCAAGAATCTTGAGGATGTCCTTAGGAGGTTGCAAGAAGCAAACCTCTCATTGAGGCTGGAGAAATGTCATTTCTTCCAGAAGGAGGTCGCTTACCTAGGCCATGTAATATCCCAGGAAGGGATAAAGCCCCAGCCAGAGAAAGTCCAAGCCATCAAAGCTTTCCCCCGGCCAACGCGTCGGAAAGAGTTGCTTTCCTTTTTGGGATTGGCGGGATATTATCGCAAATTTATCCCGCACTTCGCGGCCATTTCGTTGCTCCTAATAGATATGACAAAGGGTGACGTCGCAGGGAAGCACAACAATCGTGTGCTTGGTGCATGGACACCTCCTCAGTTGCATGCGTTTGAGTCCCTCAAGCATCATTTGTCATCAACGGTGGTCCTTCCATATCCCAACTTTTCCAAACCGTTCTCACTCACCACCGATGCTAGTGCCTCGGCTATCGGGGGCGTGCTTCAGAAAGAGGGCGAAGGAGGTGCGAGACGTCCACTCTCGTACTTCAGTCGCACGCTGAACACGCATGAGAGACGGTACAGCACCGTGGAGAGAGAAGCGTTAGCGGCAGTGTACGGTCTCACGGTTAACCGCCCACTAACCATGGGCTATCCTGTCCGGTTGATGAGTGATCACAGGCCATTGGTCTGGCTCTTCACTGTTAAGGGCACAAACACTCGGATCCTCCAGTGGCAGATGGCCATCGCCGACTTTGACATCCAGGTCGAGTACATACCTGGGAGACTCAACATTGTTGCGGACGCACTCTCTCGGATACGGGGGGCTGACCACCCTATAGATGACTTCATAGTTTCGGCCGTAACCACGGGTGGCCGAGGGAACTCATGCACAACTACTGAGGAGGATACCATCACCTGGAACCAGGTTGAGATCCGAAAGGATCAGGATACACACCCTGATTGGGGTCGAGTAAAACAGTACCTCAAAGGAGTGACGTCAGAAGTGCCAAAGATCCCGCGCCTAAGAGTGCCAATCGGGGAGTTCCGACTCCTCCCCGACGGACTCCTATATCATGCGCGTAGGAATGCATACCAGTTGGAGGAGCTTCGCCTGGTATGCCCTGATGGAGCAAAGGCGGCAGCGTTACGCATCGCCCATTCCCTTCCGATGGCCGGCCATGGCGGAATCCAAGTTACTCTGGAACGCCTACAGAAGTTTGCATTCTGGCCTAAGATGTCGGAGGATGTGAAGGATTTTATCAAAAAATGCAAAATCTGCATTACTTGCAAACCTTCCTATGACCTCCTAGCTCCACTTAGACAGTTTCCTGACGTGAAAGCTCCATTTGAGAGAGTGCACGTTGACCTCATTGGTCCACTAACCACCACGCTAACTGGTGCGAAGTACATCCTGACCGTAGTCGATGTACTAACCCGCTTCCTGGTCGCTGTACCTATTAATTCAAAGGAAGCGAGGACAGTAGCCCGTGCCTTTCTACAACACGTCCTGGCCATACATGGCGCCCCAAGGCAGGTAATCTCAGATGGCGGTGGTGAATTCATGAACGAGACGTTCAAAGAGGTGATGGCGATGGCAAACATCAGCCACCACAAAATCACCCCTATGCATCCCTCGAGTAATGGTATAGTGGAAAGGGTAAATGGTACAATAATTAAGATATTACGGTCCCTAGTACAGGATAATCAAACCGGCTGGGACCAGATGCTTCCTCTGGCGGTGTTGGCGTACAATTCCGCGTACCATAGAGTCCTCAGAGATTCCCCTCATTTCCTCCTTTTTCACAGAGACCCCGTCCTACCTATAACTGAGTTTACCAGGCCAAGTGCCCCTTGGTACAACGCCGAAAACCTTGCAGCCGAAACAATGGCGTTAGCAAATGCATGTTTCGATAGGTGCCAAAAGTTCATAGAGGCTGCCACTATTGACAGGCACACGAAACGGCCCAGGGGTAGAGTAAAGCAGCTCGCCCTTGGTGATAGAGTGTACGTAACTGCAAAACCTAGACAGGGGGTGTCAAAGAAACTGCAGCCATTATACCAAGGCCCCTATAGAGTAATCAGAAGGGTGAGCGATGTCATTTATGCCATCAAGCATATCAAGTCGGGACGTGAGTTCTGTGTCCACACGGACCGGATCAAACTCGAGGGCAATCTCTCTGTGTGTGAGAATAAAAACGTACGAAGAGCTTTCCCCACACATGAGCAAGAGGTTACAGACCTACTCCAGAGTAGCGAGTCTGACCCCTCCGAGTAATCACTCGTGAGAAGGATTCCAACCTACCATCATGGTAGAGACTTTCTCTTCACACCTGCCGTCATTTGGCAGCGATCAGGTGCATATTTTTCCCCTCGTTCTGAAATATTTCATGTAAATAATGGTTGTTGTATATACATATTTCTTAGGAGTGTGATCCACTCGTAACCCCCCCCCCCTCTTCTGTGCAAAGTTTCTGCCGCTGCTCATTTTTACAGCTCTGCAAAGCATAAGTCGGTAGCAGGCAGCTAAATGCCTTGTGGCATGGAGCGGTTGGAGCTCCACAGCGCGTCGACAGGGTGAAGCAGCATCTTTCACGCACACGCACCAGGTTGACGGGAAGATACAGCCGTGTGACCTCTCCGTGTACGTCCACGTAAGTTGGAACCTGTCATGTCCATACTTTTTTTTCCCTTTTCAGTTGTGCACACATTTCCCCATTTGTGAAAACATCAATATACTTCCTTCGCACCCTGCCTCGGTTGCATGACAGCTAACCCCCCCCCCCCTCTGGGACAAGATTCTGCTGTTGTTGTTTTTACAGGTTACCAGTCTCTGCTGGTCGTGGGACGTCGAACACCTCTCAGATGACGAGAGGGCTCAGCACCGCCAAGTGAAGGACACCAACCCCTTCTCATGACAACACCATCGCCTGCAGAGGGGCAGAAGCCCTTGTATCTTTATTTCCCATTTTTTTTGTTTGTTAATTTTCTTTTCGTTGGCATTTTGCCGCGGAGGTTTTTTTTATCGTAGTGATTGACGTAACTAGGCGACCCATTTTTGGTGGGCCACCTCTTTACATCGTACACATCGGTTTTTCCCTCACGCTGAATTGGTATTTGTGTTTCGGCGGCTGTCGCTGCCTTTTGTTGGCAGGGGGAGGGATGTGGTATGAGTAGAACGCATGACTATTTCTATGGTAAGCGTCTCGCGTTGGGTCACGTGTTCCCGCGTTAAGCTGGCGGGGAGACGCGACCTAGCATGACCATTGTTCCCAGATGCGCGTCATCACGTGACCCAGATCCTAGCATCTGATTGGAGGACTCGCTACGCTGAACCAGCAGGGCGACTAGCCCGCTCCGGACAATACGCAGATTATCTCTGACTACGCTACCAGGCGGTCGTGGTCAAGCAAGTGCTGGTTCAGGACACGAAAGAGTAAGTGTGATAGCATATTCACAGTGCCGATTAGTTCTCTCCCCCATTCAGCCTCCGACACACATATCATATTCTGTGCTACAAATAAAGAGCCAACACATTTCTACGTGTTTTAGTCATTGAGCCTAACCATTCGGACACTTTACCATAGTAGTAGTCTTTCAATCTGTTTGACTACTTTTACCGTACTAATGCTGATATTAGATAATCTACTTTCTTCATCCCCACTAAAAATCGGAGCGCAGTCAGGTACCTTTGTAAACACCGAGAGAAAATATTTGTTAAACGCCTCACTCATTTTTTCCTCAGATTCTATCATGACATTTTCGTCATTTTGAATTGGTCCTATCCTTTCCTTGTTTTATGTTCTGTGGAGATGAAAGAAGCCATTTGGGTTGGATCTCGCTTGTCTGGCAACTGTAATTTCATAGTTACCTTTCGCTGTGCGCGTATTCTTTTTAACCAGTTTTGCCTTATCGTTATATTTGGATCTAAGGTGTGTTCCCCCGTTTTTTTCTTAATCATACGGAAAGTCCTCTTTTCATTTCGATCTCATGTTTCAGCCTGTCCGTCATCCATTTGGGAGTATTACTATTCTTCCGTATTGACTTGAGGGGAATAAATTTATTTTGTGCATTTAGAATTAAATATGTTAGGTTACTATACATTTCGTCCAAATCGCTGACCTGGCTGTTGACCCCGCGCCCGCAAGTGACCTGACCCAAGGTACGCATACCCTCCGTGACCCGACCCCTGACCGCGCTAATGACGTCCGGACTGACCGTATATCTGACCCCGTCACAGCCCCCTGGGTCGGTCCCGTAAGTGATCAAATGTCTCATATAGTTTCTCATCTTGTCAAAATTGGCTCTCCTGAAGTCCGGTACTTGAACGTTATTCGTACTTTTTAATTCTTCCCAAATAATATTAAATCTTATTTCTTGATGATCGCTAGAGCCTAGACTATCTCCCACTTTTACGTTACTCGTTAGGTGCTCATTATTAGTTAAGAGTAAGTCCAGAGTATTCTCTCCCCTCGTAGGATTACCGATCATACGAGGGAAGAGAATACTCTAGACTTACTCTTAACTAATATACAATGAGCACCTAACGAGTAACGTAAAAGTGGGAGATAGTCAATGTTTCTATATTTAAAATATCTCATGATTACAACGTTTTTGTACTGGGACACCCTGCGAGTTTCATGAATCAGGGGATCAGTCTGCTCAATGCTGAGGTTAGGAGGTCTATATAGGACGCCAATAATAAGTTTCTTATTCTTGCCTGTAATTTCCACCCAAATAGATTACGTACTGTCCTCTTCCTTAATCGAATTGTTCATAATACAGTTTATTGTATTTTTGACGAAAGGTGCTATTACTCCCCCACTCCTGCCAGCCCTGTCCTTGCATAAAAAACTTATATCCTTCTATCTCGATTTCCGGAAGGAAATGTCTATCAGCCATATTGATCCAGGATTCAGCAATAGCTATGATATCAAATCTCTCTACGCCTGCTTTACCTCGCAGGAAATATATTTTATTTATTACGCTTCTGCTGTTTGTGTAGTAAACTTTTAGTTTATCCTCCCTCCACCCGATTTGGTGATTCTTTACACAGTCTCTCACTGAGTTGTTTCTTTGGCCTAAACTATATTCCGATACTTCCCCCTCCCCGACTCCTACGTACATACATACATACATACATATACCAAGGCTTTTTCCCCTTTACAAGGGAGGTTGCCAAAAAGGGAAAGGCATAAAATAATTTCCACCCATTCCATCCCTGAATACACTCCACACCCCTCCACCCTCCCTCTTATCTGAGCACCTCCTGGATGACGGGTCATCCCTGCACCTTGTCCACTGCCCTGGGTCTATGTAATATTAGAAAAAAACACACACACACACACACACATATATATATATATATATATACATATATATAATAACAATAATAATAATGATAATAATAATAATAATAATAATAATAATAATAATAATAATAATAATAATAATAATAATAATAATAATAATAATAATAATAATAATAATAATAATAATAATAATAATAATAATAATAATAATAATAATAATAGTAATAATGCAGGATGCCTACTTCTCGCTGGGATTCAGCAAGGAGTCGAAATCCTCTGGGTGACAAGTGCACCCCGTCCTTTGCATATAGATGATTCTTACCGTAAAAGCGATCCCAGTTGTCGACAAATTCCCATCTATTGGCCTTATAATATTTTGAGAGCCTGCTATTCATTGCAATAGCCCTGGAATGCCACATGCCTCCAACTCTACGCCTCGGAAGGGTTCCACATACAACAGGAACCCCTCCCTTATTTCTAATCTTATCTAGAGCATCTTGAAACCGCGCAAACAATTCCTCACCCCCTAACTTACCTATGTCATTCCCACGAGCACTCAAACAAACGATGGGTTTCACACCTTCCCCGAATATACACTCTTCACTACTGTCTCTATCATCACCTATCCCCGCCCCGGGGAAACACACCTGGGTCCTATGCTTCCTATCTTTGTCGCAGAAGGCCCTATCTAAATACCACACCTGACTATTTCCTACAACCAAAATCTCACATGTGGGCAGGGATTTAGCGACTGCCCTATCCTTCTTCTCTTGCGTTTTCTTCGTTTCTTCTTGTAAACCCACGAGAGCTTGAAATGAGTTTCTGCATTCAAGCGGGTCTGGTGAGGGCTTTTTACCCTCTCTCCGTGTTTTGTTTGTCACCTTTCTCCACCCAAGTTCCAAACATGGTTTGTCGTCCGTGTTTTGGGTCCTCGAGCAAAGAACTCGATTCTTCTCTTTTAGGCCTTCAACAGTCTTCTCTAAGGCAACAATTCCATTGCGTAGAGATTGTACCTCTTCGGCACTGATCATTGAAACACAACCACTCGCCATCTCACTGTTTGAATCAGCTACCCCACTTGACATGACCTGAGTGACGCTTACTGCTCAACTGTGTGATGCCTACTGCGGTCGTCCCATAAATTACAGACACACACACACACACACACACACACACACACACACACACACACACACACACACACACACACACACACACACACACACACACACACACACACACACACACACACACACACACACACACACACACACACACACACACACACACACACACACACACACACACACACACACTAAATATGCAATAGTTTTGAAGAATTACAATTTTATATACAGATCCATGAATACTTGACACAGCTTAGGAACATGATAACCATAGAAAAAAGGAGATAGAACACATTTTGGAACCTTACCTGAATTTGATCCTACCCTGTAATTATGATAATTAATTGGTAACAGACACGACCCTACGATCGTTGCTCTTTTCCTGTATATTACAGTTAGGTAAATACAATTAGGTTATTGAACATACACAAAAATATTAAGTACTTTTCGGACTAGTGTAAGTACTATGATAAGGTAAGATTATTTGCGTGCGTGCGTGCGTGTGTGTGCGTGCGTGTGTGTGTGTGTGTATGTGTGTGTGTGTGTATGTGTTTGTGTGTGTGTGTGTGTGTGTGTGTGTGTGTGTGTGTGTGTGTGTGTGCGTGTGTGTGAGCGCGTGCGCGCGTGCGTGTGTGGTGTTTAAACCTCAGGGTTCCAGGCTGATTCTACGTTTTGGTGCTGGATGGTGACCTTAAGGACGGCGGGCGAGTATGCGAGTCTTGTCCGTCTCAGCTCTCCTGAGTTGAAGTCCCTCCAATCTGAATAGAATCGCCTGCCGATAAAAACAACAAAACCACAAAACGTTCGGCACAGGGTTACAGTTTTCTGGTCCCTAGTTTGTGTATGGAATGCATGTGGATGTGTTATATCTTGCTCCATTGCTTTTGACCCGAACTTTGGGGGAGGGGGAAGCTAACATAAAAATGACAATCAAATGGGTGTTAGGAGGGTGTGATTTGTGTGGCTGTTTAGCCGTATGTTTGGGCAACACAATGGGTTGGCAGGGAAACTTATACTCTTTTTGGGTTTTCTTGGTTTATTAGGTAGGTGCTTGATGTACAGTATTTACAGCTTGGGGATATAATCTCCCAAAGAGAACGTCTTCCCTACCGAGTCTAGGGGAGAATGTCTCCCATAGTCTCTTCTCTCTCTGGCGACGCAGTCGCCCGTTTTTATATATGGAATTATGCTTATGTAGGCAAGTCAGGTGTCGGGTTGTCATCTAGGATATGTGTTTGTGATATTGATATATATTATATGTGTGTTAGTTGCATCATAATGGGTTTACTGATATTATTTGTGGATGTGGCTAGACATAATGTATGTACTGGAGTTACGATAATGTAGTTTGGTAGGCATAAGGAAAGATTAATGGACTGTCTGGTGACATTAGGTGCTTAAGTCGGTTCGTTGGACGATGGCGTGAAGTAGCGTTATGATGTGTAGTATTATCTGAGATGGAAATGTGCAGGTCATCAAATTGGAGGTATTACTTAAGGCTTGTACCTTCTTGTATGTATGTATGTGGATCACGTGTCAGGCGTATGAAATATCGTAACGGTTAGTAATGGTATATGGATACATTGCCTCCCCGACCTCTTTGAGATATGATAATGTGTCACGTCGCTAGTGGGAGATATTGACTTGTAAATTTCATTATTGGCTTGAATCATTGAATACTAGTACAAGGAGTGGGTTTATGTATATTATCACATCTATGGTAAAATGTATTTCTTGCACTAAATTTTCTAACTTTGAATATTTTCTTTTCAATGAGAACATATGGGAATATGTCAAACTGTAGTTGGGGGTCTCTTTTCAATGAGATGTTTAGTTTCCGTTTTTATTGGTTCAATGAGAATTGGGTACCAATTTCACTAGAGGCTATAGCTTATTGAATTTAAGATATTCTAAATTTTCAGTATTTGTTAGTTTGTGTGTGAAGTTATTATAACAGTGTGTTTGTTTTTACATATATAAAGATATTAAATGCATAAATAGTTCACATGTTTCCGTAAAGGGAGGAATATTTTCTTGTTTCAACGAGAACTTTACACTGAGTCTCTTTTCTGTGAAATTTCACACTTTCATGTATGAGACATATTTTAGTGTGTGTGTGTGATATCAGCATTCCTATTCTGCATACTGTTCAGGTAGGACTACAGTGTAGGAGTTTGGGATTATTTCTAATTTATCTATCTATTTATTTATGTTTTTTGTTGTCTGTGTTATAAATTAATGTTGCATAAAATTGATTGGACTATTTGTTATCATAATTTGCATTGATTAATTGGTGGAATGTAAGTTTGTTTATTCATTTATTTATTTATTCATTATTTTTGTTTTACTATGCAATAAATTTAAGTTGCTTATATTTGTTTCGTGGATGTTATGTCGAGGTTTTGTGAATTATCATATTATATTTGTTTATTTATTTATTTTTTGTAAGGTAATCTGTTTTTCCTATCGTTACTCTTGTATATTGATTATGGAAAACTGTGGGTTTATATTTGGTTCAATGAAGTTGAATTTGAGTTTAAAAACAATATATGTTTCAGATGGATTTTTTTCGTAAGTACTACATTACGTGTATGGGTTTTGATTATTGTTTATGGTATGGAATGATGATTGGCTGTCTTTGAGTGGGAAGTCTTGTTATTCATCTTGAGAATGTGTCTTTATTGAATTTTGTGTGAGATCTTTCTGTATGTTGGTTGGGTTTGTCAGAATTATATAATTTCAGAGTTGAGTTGGTAAGATGAGAATATTTTATATGTTCAGGTGAAATGCATGGGAGTTTGTGAAATCTAACTTTGAGTTTAGACTAATGTACATTGGGGATAGTTCTATTATGGCGTTGATATAGTTTTGAGTTTTGTGTTATTAAAATGGGATTGCTCATGTAATATTATATATATTGATCTTGTGAATGCATGTATTATTCCTGGGTCGTCACGATCTGAAGGAAGGTGGAGAAGAATTTTTATAGATGGTATATGTGAATGCCGATTGCACTATGTATAAGAATATCTTGATGTATCATATTATACAGGTGAATTATGATATGTACTAAGGTTAATGACGAATCACGGCTTGTGACATTTGATCTGTGTTAAGTACCAATTGTATGATGTTCGAGTGTATTGACAAATTATGATATGTACTAAGTTTAATTACGAATCACGGCTTGTGACAGTCGATGTATGTTGAGTACAGATTGCACAATGTCTGAGTGTATTATGGTAATATCTAAGAAGATATCGATGACATGTTCGAGAAATAATTGAAGTTAATGGCAACCACAAGCACGGGTTGTTACGTAGATAGTTACAATATATGTAAAATAGAATGGAAATGTTATTGTCGAAATTGATGTACTGTAGTGATCCATTATATATATATATTTATATATATATATATATGTATATATATATATATATATGTATATATATATATGCATATATATACATATATATATATATATATATGACACACAGGAACCCACAGTCGGAGAAAGAATAAACTTCGAATAAAGAAGAATCCTATATTTCGGCTATCAACTGTAGCCCTCTTCAGGAAAGTACATAAGATAGAGAACAGAGGGGACTTATAAACTACAGTAAGAAGAGATGTGGACAGTTGACCCCACTCAGGCAAACTGGGGTGGCAGAGGAGGGAGGGGGTGAGGAGAGGGGGGGATGTAACGTCCGCACCAGCTTGCTTACTGCTGCGCGTGAGATTATGTCTGGTGTCCACTGCCCTTTAGAAATATTAATATTAGGGCATTCCTCAATTAATGCTGATTCGACTATTTTCCTCCTGAAACCGCAGTGGGACTTGAACACTAATCTGGCCTTACCCCAGTCGAAAGAATGATTCTCATTTTTGACATGAAGAAATACAGCCGAATTTTCTTGCCCATACCTAATTGACCTTTTATGTTCTGCCAATCTAGTGTTCAAGTCTCTCCCGGTTTGACACAAGTAAACCAAATCACAATCTTTGCAGGGCAAGCAATAAACACCAGGTGACTCAACTTCCTTCGGTTTTTGTTGAACGTTCACAATTTGCTTACCCACGGTGTTGGGATAGTGATAGGCAATAGTGAGACGTTCATGAGGAAACAATTTAGTAGAAGAACTGATGGTATTATTGGATGGAATTTTTAAAATGTCCTTAAAGGAGCGGTGAAAACTTGAGGGGACGGAAGTTTTAAAATGGTTGGCCCTAGCCTTACTGAGGGCTTGGTCCAGAAACCAAGGTGGATAAGCCAACTTCTCAAGTTGACATTTAATCACCTCAATCTCATGGTCCAGAAATTGAGGACTGCAAATCCTGAAAGCCCTCAAGAAAAGGCCAGAGGCAACACTTTTCTTAACATTGTCAGGGTGATTGCTAAAAAAGTGGAGATAACTGCCTGAATGGGTGGGCTTACGGTATACTGTAAAGAATAAATTATCATCAGTTCTTCTTAACAAAATATCCAAGAAAGGGATTTGGTGTCCTTCTTCCCATTCAACTTTAAATTTGAGATTCGGGGTCAATTGGTTCAATTTATCATGGAACACTTCAAATGGGCCCCAACTGTCATCCCACGCCGAAAAGATATCGTCTACGTACCTGAGCCAAATCATTTTGGGCGGTTTGATGCTGGGCAAAAGGGTACACTCAAAATACTCCATGTACAAATTGGCCAAAACAGGAGACAAATTGGAATCCATACTGCAACCGAATTTTTGACGGAAGAATTGGTCTTGAAAGGAGAAAACATTTGAAGAAACACACAGGCGAACTAAAGCAAGAATTTTGTTGACAGGGAGGGGGAAAAAGTCTTGAAACGGTTGCAGTTTGGTTTCCAAAAAAGTAAGTACATCATCAACATTAATATTCGTAAATAACGAGGACATATCAAGGCTGAGGAGCCTTAAACCCTGAACTTTCATATATATATATATATATATATATATATATATATATATATATATTTAATAGAATAAAGTAAGATTAAAGAAACTCTAGGAAAAAGGAGGATGTTGAGTGGAACGTGACTCATATATTTATTTACGATCCCTTAGGTGTATTCCTCCGCCAAGTAGTGCGCGTTCTCTTCATTAGGATTGTAATGAGTAATGTTCTTTCTGTGTGTAGTTGTCGAAGTGACAACACCTCCGTGAGTACCATGGCAGTCATTATTGGTAAGCATTGAAAGAGTAAATTGTTATGTAATGTCATTGTTTGAAATAATATGTAAGAGTTAGTGGAGAAGTTATGTTAATTAGCAATACATTTGGTTTCTCAGAATAGCGAAGGATCACGAAGATATGTTATGATGAATGTTGTGGAGGCGGGTTACAGAATCATGGTAGGAATTATGACTTGAGTTCAATGATTGTTATTGACAAATAGTGTGCTTAATGTTGAGAGTTTAATTGTGAATGCAAATTACAATGTAACACAATTTGCAGAAACCACACCGTCTGTATAAGATCAAGATCAAAGGGCAGAAATAAAGAACCACGACGTGTGCGTTATGATTGTTTCCCATTCCTCTGTACCTCACGCCCCTCCACCTTCGGAGACGGCAGTGACAGTATAGTTTTTGTAGGTAAGTGATCGTTAATACCATATCAACCTTTTGAAACGCATGGCATCTTGCGTCTCGTGGTTGGAATATTTAGTGAAAATGCATGGTTTCTACTTTGTGTTGGTTTTGTTCATTGTGGGGTTTGTCTTTGTGTTTTCTTTGGTTTGTTTTATTTTATCATATGTTGGCTCTGGGTGATTGCGTGTGATTCTGCCTTGTGGCGGGTGGGGTGGGGTTGTGGGTGGAATATGCTGAGTTGTGCATATTTACTAGGTGTAATCGTCTAAAATAGTTTAAAGTTAATGTAATATTGAGTTGTTATATATGGGTTCACAAGAATTATTTGAATACATGATGGCAGGGTTTATATTATGGTTAGTGTGTTTTAGTATTGTGGTTTGTACTTGAGAGGTGTGTTGTCTTTGATATTTTATAGAATAAGTTCGAAAAATATCTTGCAAGTATATTGTGTCAAAAGTGTACTGGGAGATGTTTTGGTAAATAATTATCAATTTCTATGTTTCTGAGAATTTATATGTTTACATGGTGTTTGGTATTATGTATAGAATATTATCTATTATTTGTACTAGGAGTTTGTTTATTTATATTTGTTTATTTGCATTAGCTGTTGGCTGATATGTACAATTATTTTGGTAGATCTATGTGGATTTGAAGATTTGATTGTGTATTATTTATTTTGCGTCTTATGAATGTCAATTCTGTTAAGTGCTGATTTGAAGAATTAGCAGTGAATTTTGTGAGTATTTATCATTTTATGTCTTAGTGTGTAGATTCTGTTTAATGTATTACTTAATAATTGTTTCTCTTGTATGTGTATGTACTCATTAGATTGTTTGTATCTTTCTATTTATATTTAATGTGTTTGCATATTAGCGTAATTATATATAGAAATTTGGGAATCAGGGTACTTTACGTAACGTAGATCTATATGGATTTGACTGACAGTGCTTCGAACAAGTTGGTGATAACATGTCTGATATTCTGTTGACGTTTGCAGTTTCTTCGTGTTGCTTGTGTCTCGGGGGGAGGGGGTGGGGGTGGAGGTGGTTGGAGAAACGTGGCTGATTTCCACCTGGAGGGAGGGGGTGGAGGTGCAGCGTTGGGTAGAGTATTGAGGTCAGCCTCTGGCTGATGCGAGGTTCCTGGTCCTTGCTGTGTGTCATGGGAGGGCTGGAGGTGCGGGATTAGGCAGGGTTTTACCGTATGTGAAGTTCTAAAATAATTGTTGTACGTTTTTAGTTGGTACTCACGATGGCTGGCGAGGTCAGTTGGGTGCTGAAGTGTGTAGAGGTTGCAATCGTCGCTTCGGAGGGCGTGGTGTGTAGACTGGACTGGGTAGGGACTTGCCTTTGTCTTGGGAAGAGGGAGGGGGTGGAGTGGGTGAAGGTGGTTGGTGAGCTCGAAGTAGGTGCGCGGGGTTGGATGAAGTCTTGTGGGTAGTTGCCTCAATTTTCACTCTGGGTTGGATTCCAGGGGCTTGATTGAAGTCTTGAAGCCAATGCACTGGGCTTGATTGATACTGGGCTTTGATGTGTTGTATTGGGAGTTCTTGTCACTTGATTGGAGTTTGATGCAGTGATGCGTTGAGTTGGTTGAAGTCTTGAAAGTTGTGTTGCTGGGAATCCCTGCTCAGGGCTGATGATTCTAGTTGTGTAACTGGTGAATAGTTACTCAGACACGTTACGAAGTGGGTAGTGTGGATAGTCTTGTAACCAGGCAGCCTCTTCTATTCAGACACGCTACGTAGGGGTAGTGTGGGGAGTCGAGGACGGGTGGTCTCTCCTATTCAGACAGTGGTCTCTCCACGGATTGGTAGCAAACTGCCACCAAGGGGTTTGAAATCGAATTTCTTATTGATTTCACCAGCCGACTCTTTTCAAGATGGCTACAATTGCAGGTTACACCTGTAGCAGTCGGCAGATCTGGTCAGGTAATGACGGCAGTCGAGCTAGTGGGGTGTGAGCTGGCAGGCTGCAGACGTTCTGGCAGTCGGGCTGGTGGGCAGGCGAACTGGTAGACGGCAGATATTCTGGCAGTCGGCAGACGTGGTTAGGCAATGGCGGCAGTTGAGCTCGTGGTGGGTGACCCGGCAGACGGCAGACGGCAGGCGAGAGACGACCTGGTAACCGTGGCTAGTCGTGAACGAGTGGCTTGGAAGGCGAGGATGAGTGAGGAAAATGGAGGAGAAATAGGTAAGGATGAAGTGAAAGCAGCTGTTAAGATGATGAGAGCAGGTAAGGCACCTGGTCTGGATGGATGCCATGCAGAATATCTGAAGAAAGGAGGCACAGTTATGGTGGACTGGCTGGTGAGGTTATTTAATGTTTGTTTAAGAGAGGGTGGAGTGCTGGAGGACTGGAGGAGTGCCTGTATAGTTCCGCTTTACAAGGGAAAGGGGGACAAGTGTGAGTGTAGTAGTTTGAGAGGGATCAGCTTGTTGACTGTAGTTGGGAAGGCTTATGGGAGGGTTTTGATTGAGAGGACTAGGAGAGGAACAGAGGGAGTAATTGATGAGGAACAGTGTGGGTTTAGGACAAGTAGGGGTTGTGTAGATTAGATTTTTGTGGTAAGACAGATATGTGAGAAAGCTACAGGAAAAGGTAAGGATGTTTTTTTTTGGCTTTTATGGATCTGAAAAAGGCTTACGACAGGGTAGACAGGAAGGCACTGTGGGAGGTACATACATACATATACCAAAGGCTTTTTCCCCCTACATGGGGGGTAGCCACAAAGAAAAAGGCATAGAAACCACTCCCACCCATTCCATTTTCTATATATTCCACTCCCCTCCACCCTCCTCCCTCCCTCTTATCTTGGCACCTCCTGGATGACGGGTCATCCCTGCATCCTGTCCACTGCTTTGGGTCAGAAGCAGTGTCGCAAGACACAGCACATCCACAGCAAGGCCGTTTCATAAATTCGGCGACCCCCCCCCCCTCTCCGTCCCCCCATGCAGAAAAGGAGAAGGCGGGGAGAAATCCCTTCGGGCTGCGTTATTTTTTTTTTCTCATACATACTTCCTAAACCCCCCATCCCCCATCCCCCACCCACTCCCCCTCATGCATCACAGCATCATCTATACACAACCCCTCTCCATTCACCCATATCTTCTGTCCTCTCTCGTCCTTCCTCCACAGACAGAGGTACTGCAGATATATGGGATAGGAGGAAAGCTGTTAAGAGCAGTCAAGAGTTTCTACGAGAGTAGTAGAGCTTGTGTTAGGATTAGAAATGGAGAGAGTGAATGGTTTGAGGTAAAGGTGGGACTTCGTCAGGGATGTTATCTCGCCCTGGTTGTTCAATCTTTACATGGATGGGGTGGTGTGAGAGGTAAATGTAAGGGTAGAGGGTCAGGGATTGGAGATAATTAAAGGAAATGGAGAAAAGTGGGAGGTGAGCCAGTTGTTGTTTGCTGACGACACTGCGCTTGTAGCAGGATCAGAGGAGTGATTGAGGAAGTTAGTGACAGTGTTTGAGAAGGTGTGTGAAAGAAGGAAGCTGAAGATAAATGTGGGCAAAAGTAAGGTGATGAGATGTACAAAGGGAGAGAGTGACAGTAGGCTGGAAGTGAGCACTAAGAGTGAAAGATTGGAGGAAGTGGATAGTTTTAGATACTTGGGTGCGAATGTGGCAGTAAAGGGAGGAGTAGGGGTGGAGGTAGAATGTAGATTGAGAGAAGCGAGTAAATGCCTTGGTGGATTGAAAAGTGTAATGAGAAATAAACATCTGGGAATGGATGCTAAGAGGAAGTTATATGAAAGAGTAATTGGGCCAACAGCACTGTATGGGGCAGAAACATGGAACATAAGAGAGGAGGAGAGAAGGAGTTTGAATGTGCTTGAGATGAAATGTCTGAAAAGTATGATAGGGGTTACTAGGCTAGAGTGAGAAATGAGGAGGTGAGGAGGAAAACAGGGGTGGCAAGGGAGTTGGGAGATAGGGTTGATGAAAGAGTATTAGGATGGTTTGGACACATGGAAAGAATGAGTGAAGAAAGATTAGTAAAAGAAGTGTGGAAGGCAGAGGTGGAAGGAGTGAATATGAGGGGGCGTCCCAGGATGAGATGGATGGATGGGGTGAAAGGAGCATTACAAAAGAGAGGAATGTCTGTGGAGGAAGGACGGAAGAGGACAGAAGATAGGGGTGAATGGAGATGGGTTGTGTATAGATGATGCTGTGATGCATGAGGGGGAGTGGGTGGGGGATGGGGGGTGAGGAAATATGTATGGGAAAAAATTGACGCAGCCCGAAGGGATTTCTTCCCGTCTTCTCCTTTTCTGCGTGGGGGGACGGAGAGGGGGTGGGGTCGCCTAATTTATGAAGCGGCCTTGCTGTGGATGTGCTGTGTCTTGCTACAGTGCTTCTGACCCAGAGCAGTGGATAGGATGCAGAGATGACCCGTCATCCAGGAGGTGCCAAGATAAGAGGTAGGGAGGAGGGTGGAGGGGAGTGGAATATATAGGAAATGGAATGGGTGGGAGTGGTTTCTATGCCTTTTTCTTTTTTTGGCTACCTCCGTGTAGGGGGAAAAAGCCTTTGGTATATGTATGTACTTGTGGACGGGCGTGGGAAGTCGTGGAACCGCTGCTGCCACCAGTATGTAGTCGTATGCTTGGCTACTCTGGCAGTGCAAGCTGTCTCTTCGGACGGGTGTGGGTACTCGTGGAACACCGCTGCCGCCAATATGTAGCCGTATGTTAGGGTTACACAATGGGTTGGCAGGGAAACTTATACTCTTTTTGGGTTTTCTTGGTTTATTAAGCAGGCACTTGAACAACAGTATTTAGAGCTTGGGGATATAATATCCCAAAGGGAATGTCTTCTCTACCGAGTCTAAGGGAGAGTGTTTCCCCTAGTCTCCTCTCTCTCTGGCGACGCAGTCGCCTGTTATTATATATGGGATTATGCTTATTGTTACTATACTGCGTATGATAGTCACCCCTTTTGTTTTCCATTCTCTAAGTGTATTCCATTCATAGCGTGAGAAAAAACTAAGTATTCAAAAGTAAACATATTTACATATACGTTGTATAATTTAGAAGGTTATATTCTAATTAGTGTATGAAAATTCAAGGATGTATTTGCTTTATTTTCTTGTGATATATAGATAATGTATGGTTTATGTTAATGACCATATATATCAACATATCCATTGTTAGAACTTGTTTTGTTGTCGAACCAAATTGGAAAGAATGTTTTGTCTCTCCTCTTGGTATAGCCAAACGATTAACATGTCCTGCATGTTATTCTAATGGGGATTCAATACATGAGCCTAACTTTGGCATATTTTGACAGTGTAAAAAGGGGAAATGGTGTAACAGAGAGAGAGCACATAATTAAGGTATGTAAGCCTAGAATTTGCATTGCATCAAGGATTAATAATAATCTTTTTCAAACCGGTGATGAAAAGAATATTCAATGATACATTTTCCATACCATGTGTATGCAGATCATGCCATTGTAATTATATTATTGGTGAACTCTTTAATACATTGATATAAAAAACAAGATCTAATTCATAACATGTGGGTATACTATGCCAAATTTTGTTTATTTACTGATGCTAATTATGTTGTTTAATTCCATTTCATATAAATAAGAATGCTCCGCCTTTGTAGTCCTTTGTAATCAACTGAATGAATGTAATGGTAATATGATTTAATTTTATCTTATATATGTAAGTCATATACTTTGCTATGTTGGAGAATTATTTTGCATTTCATGAGGATATGTAATTACTATAACTTAATGTTCAATATATGAAAATTATGTGTGAACATCTTTGTCTAGCCTCAGTACTTGATGATAAATCCCAACGTCAGTAGTTGATGATAAAATCTTACACTGTTCACTCACCTTTAAGGGATGAGGCAGTACCTCTGAGGATAATTATTGTCCTCCATGATCTCTTATCAATCCAACTATTTTAGGTTGGAGGTGAGACACGATAGTACGTAACACTATGTAAGCATGTCAGTTGCCGGTTGTCACATAGGAAATGTGTTTGTGATAATAATATATATTATATGTGTATTAGTTGCATTGTAATGTGTTTAGTAATATTATTTATGGATGTGGCTAGACATGATGTATGTATTGAAGTTACGACAATGCAGCTTGATAGGTATAAGGAAAGGTTAATGAACTGTCTGGTGACATTAGATACTTGTGTCAGTTATCTTCGTTGGATGATGGCGTGATGTAGCGTTGTTATGATGTATAGCAATATCTGAGCCAGATGGAAATGTGCAGGTCATCAATATTGGAGGTATTAGTTAAGGCTAGTACCTTCTTGTATGCATGTGCATCACGTGTCAGGCATGTGAAATATCGTAATGGTTATTAATGGTATATGGATACAGCTGTATGCTTTGGCTGGCCACCTCTCTTATATGTGCGTATGTATGTATGTATGTGTGATTCACCATATTTTTGGATCATGTATTGGACCCATGATCGACAGCTACTTCCCTCCCGGAAGGGAGCTCAGAGCTCATATATGACCAATCTATGGGTAATGCTGTGACCTTATACGCACACACACACATAATTCCCCATCCACGAGAGTTGGAGTAACACCTTGCAGCGCAGCGATACTGAAATTATTTCAGTCCTGGGCGGGATTCGAACCCGGACCTCCGTGTGTGCATGTATGTATGTATAAGAACATAAGAATAAAGGAGACTGCAAGAGACCATAAGGCCTACACTAGGCAGCTCCGTATCCATCACCACCTGTCATCCTCATCCATAAAATTGTCTAATCGTTTCTTAAAACAAATGATAGTTTCAACGCTTACTACATGGTTACTAAGTCTATTCCATTCGTCGACCACCTTATTAGTAAACTAATTCTTGCCTATTTTCTTCTTAAATCCATTACTGCGAGTCCTGCCCTGTTGTTTTAATATGATGACCTTGTTTGCATCACCCTTGTTAAAGCCTTTGATCCACTTGAACAGCTCTATTAGATCACCCCGCACTCTGCGTCTTTCCAGAGAGTGTAAGTGAAGGTGCCTAAGCCTTCCTTCGTAAGGTAAATTTCTGAGTCCATGTATCATTTTGGTCATTCTTCTCTGTACTGATTCTAGTGAATTTATGTCCATTCTGTAAGACGGAGACCAAAACTGTACCGCATAGTCAAGGATGGGTCTAACTATCGCTAGAGTTTGATAATTACCTCTGCATTTCTATTCGTTACCGTTCTAGCAATGAAACCTAATGCTCTGTTAGCTTTATTCCTGGCATTAATGCACTGTTTCCTGGTTTTAAGGTCCGGACTCAATAGAACTCCCAAATCTCTAAAAGCGTATTATCTAAGCTGTATCTATTTTCGGGGTTGTGTAGCCCTACGTTTAACACGCTACACTTAGAGATATTGAAGTTCATTTGCCATTTCACCGACCATGTGAACAATTTGTTAAGATCATCCTTCAGAATCTCTGCGTCGTCGCCTGACCTAATTAGGCGTCCTATTTTAGTGTCATCCACAAACTTACTAACATCACAATTAATCCCATCGTCTAAGTCGTTTATGTATATAATGAACAACAAGGAACCCAAAACCGAGCTCTGGGGGACCTCACTAGTAACACTGCCCCACCTAGATTTTACTCTATTTATGGTGACCCGCTGTTTTCTGTTACTAATCCAAGCTCTAATCCATTTTAACAGTTTTCCTCCTATGCCATGGGCTTTGATTTTATTTAGTAATCTCCGGTGGGGCACCTTGGCGAACGCTTTGCTAAAGTCAAAGTAAATAACATCGTAACTATCATTGTTATCTGACGCCTTATATACTTTAGTGTAAGAGGATAGAAGATTAGTCACACATGACTTACCCATGGAGAAACCATGCTGTGTGTCACGAATCAAATTGTGTCTTTCGATGTGTTCTCTGAGTCTATTAACTATTGTTGATTCAAACATTTTACCTATAATTGATGTCAAACTGATTGGCCTGTAGTTGCATATAGACGATCTATCTCTCTTCTTAAAAACAGGAGCAACGTTTGCCTGCCTCCAAGCAATAGGCTCAAAACCAGTGTCTACCGATTTATTAAATATTTCAGTTAACTGGTCGCAGATTTCAAATTTACACTCCTTAAGCATTTTCGGAAAAGTTTCGTCTGGTCCCAGGGATTTTGTAACTTTAAGTCTCTCTATTTGCTTGACTACTTTACTAATGCTGATATTAGATAGACTACTATCTTCATCACCTCTGAAAATCGGATCGCAGTCAAGTACTTTATCTAACCTCTCAATAGTAAACACCTAGAGAAAATAATTGGTAAACTCCTCACTCATTTTTTTCCTCCGATTCTATCATGACATTTTCATCGCTTTTAATTGGTCCTATTCTTTCTTTATTTTTTGTTCTATAGAGATGAAAGAAACCCTTTGGGTTGGATCTTGCTTGACTGGCAACCTTAATTTCATAATTACGTTTCGCTGTACGTGTATTCTTTTTAACCAGCTTTGCCATTTCGTTACATCTTGATCTAAGGTGTGCTTCCCCTTTTTTTCTTATTCATTCGTAAAGTCCTCTTTTCATTCCGGTCTCATGTTTCAATCTGTCCGTCATCCATTTGGGAGTATTACTATTTTTCCGTATTGATTTCAGGGGGATAAATGTGTTTTGTGCATTAATAATTAGATCAGTCAGATTGCTATACATTTCATCCAAATCGCTGACCTGTCTGTTGAGCCCCCGCCCCTAAGTGACCTGACTCAAGGTATGCATATTACCCTCCGTGACCCCCCCCCCCCTGGTTATGCACCGAAACCTGACCGCGTCGACAATGTCCGAAACGTCCGTATAACATTTCATATTCTATTTCAAATAGTTTTTTATATTATCAAAGTCTGCTCTCCTGAAGTCTGGTACTTGGATGTTATTCGTACTTTTTAATTCTTCCCAAATAATATATAATCTTATTTCTTGATGATCGCTAGAGCCTAGACTATCTCCCACTTTTACGTTACTAATTAGGTGCTCATTATTAGTTAAAAGTAAGTCCAGAGTATTTTCTCCCTTCGTAGGATCGGTAATCACTTGTTTTAGGAAATAATCCTACACCACATCTAGGAATTTCTTCGTTTTCCAGCCAATGTTTCTGTAATTAAAATCTCCCATGATCACAACGATTTTGTACTGGGACGCTCTGCGAATTTCATGAATCAGGGGATCAGTCTGCTCAATGCTGATGTTAGGAGGTCTATACAAGACGCCAATAATAACTTTCTTATTCTTGCCTATAATCTCTACCCAGATAGATTCCGTACAGTCCTTAATCGAATTGTTGATAATACAGTTTATTGTGTTTTTAACAAAAAGTGCTACACCTCCCCCACTCCTGCCAACGCTATTCTTGTGAAAAATCTTATATCCTTCTATTTCGATTTCCGAAAGGAAATGTGTATCAGCCATGTTGATCCAGGATTCAGTAATAGTTATAATATCAAAATTCTCTACGCGTGCTTTACCTCGCAGCAAATCAATTTTGCTACTTATGCTTCTGGTATTTGTATAGTAAACTTTAAGTTTATCTTCCCTCCACCTGCTTTGGTGATTCTTTACACAGTCCCTCTCCAATTTATTTCTATTGCCTAAACTATATTCCGATACTTACCCCCCTACTCCCACGTAATCTACCCGAAAAGAACCCTGTAGGATGCCTACTTCTCGCTCAAGGGATTCAGCAAGGAGCCGAAATCCTCTGGGCGACAAATTCCCATCCATTGGCCTTACAATGTTTTGCCAGCCTGCAACTCATTGCAATAGCCCTGGAATGCCACATGTCTCCAACTCTACGCCTCGGAAGGATTCCACATACAACAGGAACACCTCCCTTATTCCTAATCTTGTCTAGCGCATCCCGGAACCGCGCAAACAATTCCTCACTCCCTAATTTAACCTATATCATTGCTCCCAGCACTTAAGCAAACAACAGGGGCCTTACCTTCCCCTACTAAACACTCATCAATCCTATCTCTAACATCTCCTATCCCCGCGCCGGGGAAACACACCTACATCCTATGTTTCCTATCTTTATCACAGAGAGCCCTGTCTAAGTACCTCACTTGACTGTCTCCTACAACCAAAATCTTACCTGTGGGCAGGGTTCCAGAGTCTGCCCTTCCCCTCTTCTCTTTAATTTCCTTTGTTTCTTCTTCCTGTAGACCCGGTAGTACTTGAAACGAGTTCTTGCAATCGAGCGGGGCTGGTGAGGACTTTTTTCCCACTTTTTCCGCGTCTTATTTGTCACCATTTTCCATCCAGGCTCCAAGCTAGTTTTGTCTTCCGTATTTTGGGCCTTCGAGCGGAGTACTCGATTCTCCTCTTTAAGGCATTTTACAGCATCCTCCAAGGCTTTAATTCTACTAAGTAGAGACTGTACCTCATCGGCGCTAAACACGGTAACACAACCACTCTCCATATCACTATTCGAAGCAGCTACCCGGTTGACTTGACCCGAGTGTCAACTACTGCTCAACTGTATGTATGTATGTATTATGTATGTATGTTTATGTATTTATGTATGTATGTATGTATGTATATATGTATGTATAAGTATGTGTGTATGTGATTATGCATCTGTCTGTGCATGTATATATGCATGGATGTATGTATGTATTTATGTGTGTATGAATGCATGTATGTATGTATATATATGAATGTATGTGTGTATCTATGTACATATATGTATGTATGTATGTATGTATGTGTGTATGTATGTATGTTTGTATGTACGTATGTATGTATGTATGTATGTATATATGCATATAAGTATGTATGTATGTATGTATGTATGTATGTATGTATGCATGTATACATTCATGTGTGTATGAATGGTTGTATGTATGTATGTAGGTAGGTATGTATGCATGTAGGTATATATGTATGTATGTATATATATATATATATATATGTTTATGTGCATCTATGTATATAGGTTATGCATTCATGTATGTATATATATATGTGTGTATGTTTGTATGTATGCATGTATGTATGAATGTATGTATGTGTGTATGCATGTATATATATATATATACTGTACATATATATACATACATACATATATATATATATATATATATATATATATATATATATATATATATATATTCCCGTTGGCTATAAGGTCTACTATCGATGAAGAGTAGGCAAAGAATGATGCATAATGGCTGACCGTCAAACTTTTTGAATCAAATTATGTCTTCCGATGTGTTCTCTGAGTCTATTAACTATTATTGATTCAAACATTTTACCTATAATTGATGTCAAACTGATTGGCCTGTAGTTGCATATAGACGATTTATCTACCGACTTATTATATGTTTTAGTTAATTGGTCGCAGTTTCATATATATACTCTTTAAGAACTCTTGGAAAAATTTCGTCTGGACCCGGGGACTTTGTAGTGTGGTATGAGTAGAACGCATGACTATTTCTATGGTAAGCGTCTCGCGTTGGGTCACGTGTTCCCGCGTTAAGCTGGCGGGGAGACGCGACCTAGCATGACCATTGTTCCCAGATGCGCGTCATCACGTGACCCAGATCCTAGCATCTGATTGGAGGACTCGCTACGCTGAACCAGCAGGGCGACTAGCCCGCTCCGGACAATACGCAGATTATCTCTGACTACGCTACCAGGCGGTCGTGGTCAAGCAAGTGCTGGTTCAGGACACGAAAGAGTAAGTGTGATAGCATATTCACAGTGCCGATTAGTTCTCTCCCCCATTCAGCCTCCGACACACATATCATATTCTGTGCTACAAATAAAGAGCCAACACATTTCTACGTGTTTTAGTCATTGAGCCTAACCATTCGGACACTTTACCATAGTAGTAGTCTTTCAATCTGTTTGACTACTTTTACCGTACTAATGCTGATATTAGATAATCTACTTTCTTCATCCCCACTAAAAATCGGAGCGCAGTCAGGTACCTTTGTAAACACCGAGAGAAAATATTTGTTAAACGCCTCACTCATTTTTTCCTCAGATTCTATCATGACATTTTCGTCATTTTGAATTGGTCCTATCCTTTCCTTGTTTTATGTTCTGTGGAGATGAAAGAAGCCATTTGGGTTGGATCTCGCTTGTCTGGCAACTGTAATTTCATAGTTACCTTTCGCTGTGCGCGTATTCTTTTTAACCAGTTTTGCCTTATCGTTATATTTGGATCTAAGGTGTGTTCCCCCGTTTTTTTCTTAATCATACGGAAAGTCCTCTTTTCATTTCGATCTCATGTTTCAGCCTATCCGTCATCCATTTGGGAATATTACTGTTCTTTCGTATTGACTTGAGGGGCATAAAATTATTTTGTGCATTTAGAACTAAATATGTTAGGTTACTATACATTTCGTCCAAATCGCTGACCTGGCTGTTGACCCCGCGCCCGCAAGTGGCCTGAACCAAGGTACGAATACCCTCTGTGACCCGACCCCTGACCGTGCTAATGACGTCCGGACTGACCGTATATCTAACCCCGTCTCAGCCACCTGGGTCGGTCCCGTAAATGATCAAATGTCTCATATATTTTCTCATCTTGTCAAAATTGGCTCTCCTGAAGTCCAGTACTTGAACATTATTCGTACTTTTTAATTCTTCCCAAATAATATTAAATCCTATTTCTTGATGATCGCTAGAGCCTAGACTATCTCCCACTTTTACGTTACTCGTTAGGTGCTCATTGTATATTAGTTAAGAGTAAGTCTAGAGTATTCTCTTCCCTCGTATGATTACCGATCATACGAGGGAAGAGAATACTCTAGACTTACTCTTAACTAATATACAATGAGCACCTAACGAGTAACGTAAAAGTGGGAGATAGTCAATGTTTCTATATTTAAAATATCTCATGATTACAACGTTTTTGTACTGGGACACCCTGCGAGTTTCATGAATCAGGGGATCAGTCTGCTCAATGCTGAGGTTAGGAGGTCTATATAGGACGCCAATAATAAGTTTCTTATTCTTGCCTGTAATTTCCACCCAAATAGATTACGTACTGTCCTCTTCCTTAATCGAATTGTTCATAATACAGTTTATTGTATTTTTGACGAAAGGTGCTATTACTCCCCCACTCCTGCCAGCCCTGTCCTTGCATAAAAAACTTATATCCTTCTATCTCGATTTCCGGAAGGAAATGTCTATCAGCCATATTGATCCAGGATTCAGCAATAGCTATGATATCAAATCTCTCTACGCCTGCTTTACCTCGCAGGAAATATATTTTATTTATTACGCTTCTGCTGTTTGTGTAGTAAACTTTTAGTTTATCCTCCCTCCACCCGATTTGGTGATTCTTTACACAGTCTCTCACTGAGTTGTTTCTTTGGCCTAAACTATATTCCGATACTTCCCCCTCCCCGACTCCTACGTACATACATACATACATACATATACCAAGGCTTTTTCCCCTTTACAAGGGAGGTTGCCAAAAAGGGAAAGGCATAAAATAATTTCCACCCATTCCATCCCTGAATACACTCCACACCCCTCCACCCTCCCTCTTATCTGAGCACCTCCTGGATGACGGGTCATCCCTGCACCTTGTCCACTGCCCTGGGTCTATGTAATATTAGAAAAAAACACACACACACACACACACATATATATATATATATATATACATATATATAATAACAATAATAATAATAATGATAATAATAATAATAATAATAATAATGATAATAATAATAATAATAATAATAATAATAATAATAATAATAATAATAATAATAATAATAATAATAATAATAATAATAATAATAATAATAATAATAATAGTAATAATGCAGGATGCCTACTTCTCGCTGGGATTCAGCAAGGAGTCGAAATCCTCTGGGTGACAAGTGCACCCCGTCCTTTGCATATAGATGATTCTTACCGTAAAAGCGATCCCAGTTGTCGACAAATTCCCATCTATTGGCCTTATAATATTTTGCCAGCCTGCAATTCATTGCAATAGCCCTGGAATGCCACATGCCTCCAACTCTACGCCTCGGAAGGATTCCACATACAACAGGAACCCCTCCCTTATTCCTAATCTTATCTAGCGCATCCCGAAACCGCGCAAACAATTCCTCACTCCCTAACTTACCTATGTCATTCCCACCAGCACTCAAACAAACGATGGGTTTCACACCTTCCCCGACTATACACTCTTCAATCCTGTCTCTAACATCACCTATCCCCGCCCCGGGGAAACACACCTGGGTCCTATGCTTCCTATCTTTGTCGCAGAAGGCCCTATCTAAATACCGCACCTGGCTATCTCCTACAACCAAAATCTTACCTGTGGGCAGGGATCTAGCGACTGCCCTATCCTTCTTCTCTTGCATTTTCTTCGTTTCTTCTTGTAAACCCACGAGAGCTTGAAATGAGTTTCTGCATTCAAGCGGGTCTGGTGAGGGCTTTTTACCCTCTCTCCGTGTTTTGTTTGTCACCTTTTTCCACCCAGGTTCCAAACATGGTTTGTCGTCCGTGTTTTGGGTCTTCGAGCGAAGAACTCGATTCTCCTCTTTAAGGCCTTCAACAGTCTTCTCTAAGGCAACAATTCTATTGCGTAGAGATTGTACCTCTTCGGCGCTGATCACTGAAACACAACCACTCGCCATCTCACTGTTTGAAGCAGCTACCCCAGTTGACCTGACCTGAGTGACGCCTACTGCTCAACTGAGTGACGCCTAACACACACACACACACACACACACACACACACACACACACACACACACACACACACACACACACACACACACACACACACACATACACACACACACACACACACACACACACACACACACACACACACACACACACACACACACACACACACACACACACACACACACACACACACACTAAATATGCAATAGTTTTGAAGAATTACAATTTTATATACAGATCCATGAATACTTGACACAGCTTAGGAACATGATAACCATAGAAAAAAGGAGATAGAACACATTTTGGAACCTTACCTGAATTTGATCCTACCCTGTAATTATGATAATTAATTGGTAACAGACACGACCCTACGATCGTTGCTCTTTTCCTGTATATTACAGTTAGGTAAATACAATTAGGTTATTGAACATACACAAAAATATTAAGTACTTTTCGGACTAGTGTAAGTACTATGATAAGGTAAGATTATTTGCGTGCGTGCGTGCGTGTGTGTGCGTGCGTGTGTGTGTGTGTGTATGTGTGTGTGTGTGTATGTGTTTGTGTGTGTGTGTGTGTGTGTGTGTGTGTGTGTGTGCGTGTGTGTGAGCGCGTGCGCGCGTGCGTGTGTGGTGTTTAAACCTCAGGGTTCCAGGCTGATTCTACGTTTTGGTGCTGGATGGTGACCTTAAGGACGGCGGGCGAGTATGCGAGTCTTGTCCGTCTCAGCTCTCCTGAGTTGAAGTCCCTCCAATCTGAATAGAATCGCCTGCCGATAAAAACAACAAAACCACAAAACGTTCGGCACAGGGTTACAGTTTTCTGGTCCCTAGTTTGTGTATGGAATGCATGTGGATGTGTTATATCTTGCTCCATTGCTTTTGACCCGAACTTTGGGGGAGGGGGAAGCTAACATAAAAATGACAATCAAATGGGTGTTAGGAGGGTGTGATTTGTGTGGCTGTTTAGCCGTATGTTTGGGCAACACAATGGGTTGGCAGGGAAACTTATACTCTTTTTGGGTTTTCTTGGTTTATTAGGTAGGTGCTTGATGTACAGTATTTACAGCTTGGGGATATAATCTCCCAAAGAGAACGTCTTCCCTACCGAGTCTAGGGGAGAATGTCTCCCATAGTCTCTTCTCTCTCTGGCGACGCAGTCGCCCGTTTTTATATATGGAATTATGCTTATGTAGGCAAGTCAGGTGTCGGTTGTCATATAGGAAATGTGTTTGTGATAATAATATATTATATATGTGTTAGTTGCATTGTAATGGGTTTAGTAATATTATTTGTGGATGTGGCTAGACATAATGTATGTATTGGAGTTACGATAATGTAGCTTGATAAGTATAAGGAAAGGTTAATGAACTGTCTGGTGACATTAGATACTTGAGTCGGTAATCTTCGTTGGACGATGGCGTGATGTAGCGTTATGATGTGTAGTATTATCTGAGATGGAAATGTGCAGGTCATCAAATTGGAGGTATTACTTAAGGCTTGTACCTTCTTGTATGTATGTATGTGGATCACGTGTCAGGCGTATGAAATATCGTAACGGTTAGTAATGGTATATGGATACATTGCCTCCCCGACCTCTTTGAGATATGATAATGTGTCACGTCGCTAGTGGGAGATATTGACTTGTAAATTTCATTATTGGCTTGAATCATTGAATACTAGTACAAGGAGTGGGTTTATGTATATTATCACATCTATGGTAAAATGTATTTCTTGCACTAAATTTTCTAACTTTGAATATTTTCTTTTCAATGAGAACATATGGGAATATGTCAAACTGTAGTTGGGGGTCTCTTTTCAATGAGATGTTTAGTTTCCGTTTTTATTGGTTCAATGAGAATTGGGTACCAATTTCACTAGAGGCTATAGCTTATTGAATTTAAGATATTCTAAATTTTCAGTATTTGTTAGTTTGTGTGTGAAGTTATTATAACAGTGTGTTTGTTTTTTACATATATAAAGATATTAAATGCATAAATAGTTCACATGTTTCCGTAAAGGGAGGAATATTTTCTTGTTTCAACGAGAACTTTACACTGAGTCTCTTTTCTGTGAAATTTCACACTTTCATGTATGAGACATATTTTAGTGTGTGTGTGTGATATCAGCATTCCTATTCTGCATACTGTTCAGGTAGGACTACAGTGTAGGAGTTTGGGATTATTTCTAATTTATCTATCTATTTATTTATGTTTTTTGTTGTCTGTGTTATAAATTAATGTTGCATAAAATTGATTGGACTATTTGTTATCATAATTTGCATTGATTAATTGGTGGAATGTAAGTTTGTTTATTCATTTATTTATTTATTCATTATTTTTGTTTTACTATGCAATAAATTTAAGTTGCTTATATTTGTTTCGTGGATGTTATGTCGAGGTTTTGTGAATTATCATATTATATTTGTTTATTTATTTATTTTTTGTAAGGTAATCTGTTTTTCCTATCGTTACTCTTGTATATTGATTATGGAAAACTGTGGGTTTATATTTGGTTCAATGAAGTTGAATTTGAGTTTAAAAACAATATATGTTTCAGATGGATTTTTTTCGTAAGTACTACATTACGTGTATGGGTTTTGATTATTGTTTATGGTATGGAATGATGATTGGCTGTCTTTGAGTGGGAAGTCTTGTTATTCATCTTGAGAATGTGTCTTTATTGAATTTTGTGTGAGATCTTTCTGTATGTTGGTTGGGTTTGTCAGAATTATATAATTTCAGAGTTGAGTTGGTAAGATGAGAATATTTTATATGTTCAGGTGAAATGCATGGGAGTTTGTGAAATCTAACTTTGAGTTTAGACTAATGTACATTGGGGATAGTTCTATTATGGCGTTGATATAGTTTTGAGTTTTGTGTTATTAAAATGGGATTGCTCATGTAATATTATATATATTGATCTTGTGAATGCATGTATTATTCCTGGGTCGTCACGATCTGAAGGAAGGTGGAGAAGAATTTTTATAGATGGTATATGTGAGTGCCGATTGCACTATGTATAAGAATATCTTGATGTATGATATTATACAGGTAAATTATGATATGTACTAAGGTTAATGACGAATCACGGCTTGTGACATTTGATCTGTGTTAAGTACCAATTGTATGATGTTCGAGTGTATTGACAAATTATGATATGTACTAAGTTGAATTACGAATCACGGTTTGTGACAGTTGATGTATGTTGAGTACAGATTGCACAATGTCTGAGTGTATTATGGTAATATCTAAGAAGATATCGATGACATGTTCGAGAAATAATTGAAGTTAGTGGCAACCACAAGCCCGGGTTGTTACGTAGATAGTTACAATGTATGTAAAATAGAATGGAAAATGTTATTGTCGAAATTGATGTACTGTAGTGATCCATTATATATATATATAATATATATATATATATATATAAATATATATATATATATATATATATATATATATATATATATATATATATATATATGACACACAGGAACCCACAGTCGGAGAAAGAATAAACTTCGAATAAAGAAGAATCCTATATTTCGGCTATCAACTGTAGCCCTCTTCAGGAAAGTACATAAGATAGAGAACAGAGGGGACTTATAAACTACAGTAAGAAGAGATGTGGACAGTTGACCCCACTCAGGCAAACTGGGGTGGCAGAGGAGGGAGGGGGTGAGGAGGGGGGGGGATGTAACGTCCGCACCAGCTTGCTTACTGCTGCGCGTGAGATTATGTCTGGTGTCCACTGCCCTTTAGAAATATTAATATTAGGGCATTCCTCAATTAATGCTGATTCGACTATTTTCCTCCTGAAACCGCAGTGGGACTTGAACACTAATCTGGCCTTACCCCAGTCGAAAGAATGATTCTCATTTTTGACATGAAGAAATACAGCCGAATTTTCTTGCCCATACCTAATTGACCTTTTATGTTCTGCCAATCTAGTGTTCAAGTCTCTCCCGGTTTGACACAAGTAAACCAAATCACAATCTTTGCAGGGCAAGCAATAAACACCAGGTGACTCAACTTCCTTCGGTTTTTGTTGAACGTTCACAATTTGCTTACCCACGGTGTTGGGATAGTGATAGGCAATAGTGAGACGTTCATGAGGAAACAATTTAGTAGAAGAACTGATGGTATTATTGGATGGAATTTTTAAAATGTCCTTAAAGGAGCGGTGAAAACTTGAGGGGACGGAAGTTTTAAAATGGTTGGCCCTAGCCTTACTGAGGGCTTGGTCCAGAAACCAAGGTGGATAAGCCAACTTCTCAAGTTGACATTTAATCACCTCAATCTCATGGTCCAGAAATTGAGGACTGCAAATCCTGAAAGCCCTCAAGAAAAGGCCAGAGGCAACACTTTTCTTAACATTGTCAGGGTGATTGCTAAAAAAGTGGAGATAACTGCCTGAATGGGTGGGCTTACGGTATACTGTAAAGAATAAATTATCATCAGTTCTTCTTAACAAAATATCCAAGAAAGGGATTTGGTGTCCTTCTTCCCATTCAACTTTAAATTTGAGATTCGGGGTCAATTGGTTCAATTTATCATGGAACACTTCAAATGGGCCCCAACTGTCATCCCACGCCGAAAAGATATCGTCTACGTACCTGAGCCAAATCATTTTGGGCGGTTTGATGCTGGGCAAAAGGGTACACTCAAAATACTCCATGTACAAATTGGCCAAAACAGGAGACAAATTGGAATCCATACTGCAACCGAATTTTTGACGGAAGAATTGGTCTTGAAAGGAGAAAACATTTGAAGAAACACACAGGCGAACTAAAGCAAGAATTTTGTTGACAGGGAGGGGGAAAAAGTCTTGAAACGGTTGCAGTTTGGTTTCCAAAAAAGTAAGTACATCATCAACATTAATATTCGTAAATAACGAGGACATATCAAGGCTGAGGAGCCTTAAACCCTGAACTTTCATATATATATATATATATATATATATATATATATATATAATAAAATAAAGTAAGATTAAAGAAACTCTAGGAAAAAGGAGAATGTTGAGTGGAACGTGACTCGTATATTTATTTACGATCCCTTAGGTGTATTCCTCCGCCAAGTAGTGCGCGTTCTCTTCATTAGGATTGTAATGAGTAATGTTCTTTCTGTGTGTAGTTGTCGAAGTGACAACACCTCCGTGAGTACCATGGCAGTCATTATTGGTAAGCATTGAAAGAGTAAATTGTTATGTAATGTCATTGTTTGAAATAATATGTAAGAGTTAGTGGAGAAGTTATGTTAATTAGCAATACATTTGGTTTCTCAGAATAGCGAAGGATCACGAAGATATGTTATGATGAATGTTGTGGAGGCGGGTTACAGAATCATGGTAGGAATTATGACTTGAGTTCAATGATTGTTATTGACAAATAGTGTGCTTAATGTTGAGAGTTTAATTGTGAATGCAAATTACAATGTAACACAATTTGCAGAAACCACACCGTCTGTATAAGATCAAGATCGAAGGGCAGAAATAAAGAACCACGACGTGTGCGTTATGATTGTTTCCCATTCCTCTGTACCTCACGCCCCTCCACCTTCGGAGACGGCAGTGACAGTATAGTTTTTGTAGGTAAGTGATCGTTAATACCATATCAACCTTTTGAAACGCATGGCATCTTGCGTCTCGTGGTTGGAATATTTAGTGAAAATGCATGGTTTCTACTTTGTGTTGGTTTTGTTCATTGTGGGATTTGTCGTTGTGTTTTCCTAGGTTTATTTTACTTTATTGTGCGTTGGCTTTGGGTGACTGCTTGCTAGTCTTCCTTGGGGCGGGTGAGGTGAGGGGTGTGAGTGGAATTTGCTGAGCTGTGTATATTTGTTGGGTGTGATAGTCTAAAATCGTTTAAAGTTAATGTAATATTGAGCTGGTATATATGGGTTAACAAGAATTATTTGAGTACATGATGGCACGGTTGATGTTATGGTCAATGTTTATTAGTTTTGTGGCTTGTACTTGAGAGGTGTATTGTCTTTGATATCTTATAGAACGCGATTGAAAAATATCTTGCAAGTATATTGTGTCAAAAATGCACTGGGAAATGCTTGGTATATAATGATTGATTTCTGTGTTTCTGAGAATCTATATGTTTACATATTGTTTGGTATTATCTATAGAATATCATCTCTATCATTTGTACTAAGATTTTGTTTATTTATATTTGTTTATTTGCATTAGCTGTTGGCTGATATGTACAATTATTTTGGTAGATCTATGTGGATTTGAAGATTTGATTGTGTATTATTTATTTTGCGTCTTATGAATGTCAATTCTGTTAAGTGCTGATTTGAAGAATTAGCAGTGAATTTTGTGAGTATTTATCATTTTATGTCTTAGTGTGTAGATTCTGTTTAATGTATTACTTAATAATTGTTTCTCTTGTATGTGTATGTACTCATTAGATTGTTTGTATCTTTCTATTTATATTTAATGTGTTTGCATATTAGCGTAATTATATATAGAAATTTGGGAATCAGGGTACTTTACGTAACGTAGATCTATATGGATTTGACTGACAGTGCTTCGAACAAGTTGGTGATAACATGTCTGATATTCTGTTGACGTTTGCAGTTTCTTCGTGTTGCTTGTGTCTCGGGGGGAGGGGGTGGTGGTGGAGGTGGTTGGAGAAACGTAGCCGATTTCCACAAGGAGGGAGAGGGTGGAGGTGAAGAGTTGGTTAGAGTGTTGAGGTCAGCCTCTGGCCGATACGAGGTTCCTGGTCCTTGCTGTGTGTCACGGGAGGGGTGGTGGTGCGGGATTAGGCAGGGTTTTACCGTATGTGAAGTTCTAAATAATTGTTGTACGTTTTTAGTTGGTACTCACGATGGCTGGCGAGGTCAGTTGGGTGCTGAAGTGTGTAGAGGTTGCAATCGTCGCTTCGGAGGGCGTGGTGTGTAGACTGGACTGGGTAGGGATTTGCTGCTGTCTCGGGCGGAGGGAAGGGGTGGAGTAGGCGGAGGTGGTTGTGAGTTCGAAGTTGGTACGCGGGGCTGAATGAAGCGTTGTGGGTAGTTGCCTCGATTTTCAGTCTGGGTTGGATTCCGGATGCTTGACTGAAGTCTTGAAGCTAATGCGCTGGGTTTGATTGATACTGGGCTTCGATGCGTTGTACTGGGAGTTCTTGTGACTTGATTGAAGTTTGATGCGGTGATGCGTTGAGTTGATTGAAGTCTTGAAGTTGTGTTGCTGGGAATCACTGCTCTGGGCTGACGATTCTAGTCGTGTAACTGGTGAATGGCTACTCAGACACGCTACGAAGTGGGTAGTGTGGATAGTCTTGTAACCAGGCAGCCTCTTCTATTCAGACACGCTACGTAGGGGTAGTGTGGGGAGTCGAGGACGGGTGGTCTCTCCTATTCAGACAGTGGTCTCTCCACGGATTGGTAGCAAACTGCCACCAAGGGGTTTGAAATCGAATTTCTTATTGATTTCACCAGCCGACTCTTTTCAAGATGGCTACAATTGCAGGTTACACCTGTAGCAGTCGGCAGATCTGGTCAGGTAATGACGGCAGTCGAGCTAGTGGGGTGTGAGCTGGCAGGCTGCAGACGTTCTGGCAGTCGGGCTGGTGGGCAGGCGAACTGGTAGACGGCAGATATTCTGGCAGTCGGCAGACGTGGTTAGGCAATGGCGGCAGTTGAGCTCGTGGTGGGTGACCCGGCAGACGGCAGACGGCAGGCGAGAGACGACCTGGTAACCGTGGCTAGTCGTGAACGAGTGGCTTGGAAGGCGAGGATGAGTGAGGAAAATGGAGGAGAAATAGGTAAGGATGAAGTGAAAGCAGCTGTTAAGATGATGAGAGCAGGTAAGGCACCTGGTCTGGATGGATGTCATGCAGAATGTCTGAAAAAAGGAGGTATAGTGATGGTGGACTGGCTGGTAAGGTTATTTAATGTTTGTTTAAGAGAGGGTTGGAGTGCTAGAGGACTGGAGGAATGACTGTGTAGTTCCGCTTTGTGAGGGGGGATGGGTGTGAGTGTAGTAGTTTCAGAGGGATCAGCTTGTTTTGTGTAGTTGCAAGGGCTTATGGGAGGGTCTTGATTAAGAGGATTAGGAGAGGAACAGAGGGAGTAATTGATGAGGAACAGTGTGGGTTTAGGACAAGTAGGGGTTGTGTAGATTAGATTTTTGTGGTAAGACAGATATGTGAGAAAGCTACAGGAAAAGGTAAGGATGTTTTTTTTTGGCTTTTATGGATCTGAAAAAGGCTTACGACAGGGTAGACAGGAAGGCACTGTGGGAGGTACATACATACATATACCAAAGGCTTTTTCCCCCTACATGGGGGGTAGCCACAAAGAAAAAGGCATAGAAACCACTCCCACCCATTCCATTTTCTATATATTCCACTCCCCTCCACCCTCCTCCCTCCCTCTTATCTTGGCACCTCCTGGATGACGGGTCATCCCTGCATCCTGTCCACTGCTTTGGGTCAGAAGCAGTGTCGCAAGACACAGCACATCCACAGCAAGGCCGTTTCATAAATTCGGCGACCCCCCCCCCCTCTCCGTCCCCCCATGCAGAAAAGGAGAAGGCGGGGAGAAATCCCTTCGGGCTGCGTAAATTTTTTTTCCATACATACTTCCTCACCCCCCCCCCATCCCCCACCCACTCCCCCTCATGCATCACAGCATCATCTATACACAACCCCTCTCCATTCACCCATATCTTCTGTCCTCTCCCGTCCTTCCTCCACAGACAGAGGTACTGCAGATATATGGGATAGGAGGAAAGCTGTTAAGAGCAGTCAAGAGTTTCTACGAGAGTAGTAGAGCTTGTGTTAGGATTAGAAATGGAGAGAGTGAATGGTTTGAGGTAAAGGTGGGACTTCGTCAGGGATGTTATCTCGCCCTGGTTGTTCAATCTTTACATGGATGGGGTGGTGTGAGAGGTAAATGTAAGGGTAGAGGGTCAGGGATTGGAGATAATTAAAGGAAATGGAGAAAAGTGGGAGGTGAGCCAGTTGTTGTTTGCTGACGACACTGCGCTTGTAGCAGGATCAGAGGAGTGATTGAGGAAGTTAGTGACAGTGTTTGAGAAGGTGTGTGAAAGAAGGAAGCTGAAGATAAATGTGGGCAAAAGTAAGGTGATGAGATGTACAAAGGAGAGAGAGTGACAGTAGGCTGGAAGTGAGCACTAAGAGTGAAAGATTGGAGGAAGTGGATAGTTTTTAGGTACTTGGGTCGCATGTGGCAGTAAAGGGAGCAGTAGGGGTGGAGGTAGAATGTAGATTGAGAGAAGCGAGTAAATGCCTTGGTGGATTGAAAAGTGTAATGAGAAATAAACATCTGGGAATGGATGCTAAGAGGAAGTTATATGAAAGAGTAATTGGGCCAACAGCACTGTATGGGGCAGAAACATGGAACATAAGAGAGGAGGAGAGAAGGAGTTTGAATGTGCTTGAGATGAAATGTCTGAAAAGTATGATAGGGGTTACTAGGCTAGAGTGAGAAATGAGGAGGTGAGGAGGAAAACAGGGGTGGCAAGGGAGTTGGGAGATAGGGTTGATGAAAGAGTATTAGGATGGTTTGGACACATGGAAAGAATGAGTGAAGAAAGATTAGTAAAAGAAGTGTGGAAGGCAGAGGTGGAAGGAGTGAATATGAGGGGGCGTCCCAGGATGAGATGGATGGATGGGGTGAAAGGAGCATTACAAAAGAGAGGAATGTCTGTGGAGGAAGGACGGAAGAGGACAGAAGATAGGGGTGAATGGAGATGGGTTGTGTATAGATGATGCTGTGATGCATGAGGGGGAGTGGGTGGGGGATGGGGGTGAGGGAGTATGTATGGGAAAAAATTGACGCAGCCCGAAGGGATTTCTTCCCGTCTTCTCCTTTTCTGCGTGGGGGGACGGAGAGGGGGTGGGGTCGCCTAATTTATGAAGCGGCCTTGCTGTGGATGTGCTGTGTCTTGCTACAGTGCTTCTGACCCAGAGCAGTGGATAGGATGCAGAGATGACCCGTCATCCAGGAGGTGCCAAGATAAGAGGTAGGGAGGAGGGTGGAGGGGAGTGGAATATATAGGAAATGGAATGGGTGGGAGTGGTTTCTATGCCTTTTTCTTTTTTTGGCTACCTCCGTGTAGGGGGAAAAAGCCTTTGGTATATGTATGTACTTGTGGACGGGCGTGGGAAGTCGTGGAACCGCTGCTGCCACCAGTATGTAGTCGTATGCTTGGCTACTCTGGCAGTGCAAGCTGTCTCTTCGGACGGGTGTGGGTACTCGTGGAACACCGCTGCCGCCAATATGTAGCCGTATGTTAGGGTTACACAATGGGTTGGCAGGGAAACTTATACTCTTTTTGGGTTTTCTTGGTTTATTAAGCAGGCACTTGAACAACAGTATTTAGAGCTTGGGGATATAATATCCCAAAGGGAATGTCTTCTCTACCGAGTCTAAGGGAGAGTGTTTCCCCTAGTCTCCTCTCTCTCTGGCGACGCAGTCGCCTGTTATTATATATGGGATTATGCTTATTGTTACTATACTGCGTATGATAGTCACCCCTTTTGTTTTCCATTCTCTAAGTGTATTCCATTCATAGCGTGAGAAAAAACTAAGTATTCAAAAGTAAACATATTTACATATACGTTGTATAATTTAGAAGGTTATATTCTAATTAGTGTATGAAAATTCAAGGATGTATTTGCTTTATTTTCTTGTGATATATAGATAATGTATGGTTTATGTTAATGACCATATATATCAACATATCCATTGTTAGAACTTGTTTTGTTGTCGAACCAAATTGGAAAGAATGTTTTGTCTCTCCTCTTGGTATAGCCAAACGATTAACATGTCCTGCATGTTATTCTAATGGGGATTCAATACATGAGCCTAACTTTGGCATATTTTGACAGTGTAAAAAGGGGAAATGGTGTAACAGAGAGAGAGCACATAATTAAGGTATGTAAGCCTAGAATTCTTATTGTATCATGGATTAATGATTATCTTGTTCAAACTGGAGATGAAAAGAATATTCAATGATATATATTACATACCATGTATATGCAGATCATACCATTGCAATTATATTATTGGTGAACTCTTTAATACATTGATATAAAAAACAAGATCTAATTCATAACATGTGGGTATACTATGCCAAATTTTGTTTATTTACTGATGCTAATTATGTTGTTAATTCCATTTCATATAAATAAGAATGCTCCGCCTTTGTAGTCCTTTGTAATCAACTGAATGAATGTAATGGTAATATGATTTAATTTTATCTTATATATGTAAGTCATATACTTTGCTATGTTGGAGAATTATTTTGCATTTCATGAGGATATGTAATTACTATAACTTAATGTTCAATATATGAAAATTATGTGTGAACATCTTTGTCTAGCCTCAGTACTTGATGATAAATCCCAACGTCAGTAGTTGATGATAAAATCTTACACTGTTCACTCACCTTTAAGGGATGAGGCAGTACCTCTGAGGATAATTATTGTCCTCCATGATCTCTTATCAATCCAACTATTTTAGGTTGGAGGTGAGACACGATAGTACGTAACACTATGTAAGCATGTCAGTTGCCGGTTGTCACATAGGAAATGTGTTTGTGATAATAATATATATTATATGTGTATTAGTTGCATTGTAATGTGTTTAGTAATATTATTTATGGATGTGGCTAGACATGATGTATGTATTGAAGTTACGACAATGCAGCTTGATAGGTATAAGGAAAGGTTAATGAACTGTCTGGTGACATTAGATACTTGTGTCAGTTATCTTCGTTGGATGATGGCGTGATGTAGCGTTGTTATGATGTATAGCAATATCTGAGCCAGATGGAAATGTGCAGGTCATCAATATTGGAGGTATTAGTTAAGGCTAGTACCTTCTTGTATGCATGTGCATCACGTGTCAGGCATGTGAAATATCGTAATGGTTATTAATGGTATATGGATACAGCTGTATGCTTTGGCTGGCCACCTCTCTTATATGTGCGTATGTATGTATGTATGTGTGATTCACCATATTTTTGGATCATGTATTGGACCCATGATCGACAGCTACTTCCCTCCCGGAAGGGAGCTCAGAGCTCATATATGACCAATCTATGGGTAATGCTGTGACCTTATACGCACACACACACATAATTCCCCATCCACGAGAGTTGGAGTAACACCTTGCAGCGCAGCGATACTGAAATTATTTCAGTCCTGGGCGGGATTCGAACCCGGACCTCCGTGTGTGCATGTATGTATGTATAAGAACATAAGAATAAAGGAGACTGCAAGAGACCATAAGGCCTACACTAGGCAGCTCCGTATCCATCACCACCTGTCATCCTCATCCATAAAATTGTCTAATCGTTTCTTAAAACAAATGATAGTTTCAACGCTTACTACATGGTTACTAAGTCTATTCCATTCGTCGACCACCTTATTAGTAAACTAATTCTTGCCTATTTTCTTCTTAAATCCATTACTGCGAGTCCTGCCCTGTTGTTTTAATATGATGACCTTGTTTGCATCACCCTTGTTAAAGCCTTTGATCCACTTGAACAGCTCTATTAGATCACCCCGCACTCTGCGTCTTTCCAGAGAGTGTAAGTGAAGGTGCCTAAGCCTTCCTTCGTAAGGTAAATTTCTGAGTCCATGTATCATTTTGGTCATTCTTCTCTGTACTGATTCTAGTGAATTTATGTCCATTCTGTAAGACGGAGACCAAAACTGTACCGCATAGTCAAGGATGGGTCTAACTATCGCTAGAGTTTGATAATTACCTCTGCATTTCTATTCGTTACCGTTCTAGCAATGAAACCTAATGCTCTGTTAGCTTTATTCCTGGCATTAATGCACTGTTTCCTGGTTTTAAGGTCCGGACTCAATAGAACTCCCAAATCTCTAAAAGCGTATTATCTAAGCTGTATCTATTTTCGGGGTTGTGTAGCCCTACGTTTAACACGCTACACTTAGAGATATTGAAGTTCATTTGCCATTTCACCGACCATGTGAACAATTTGTTAAGATCATCCTTCAGAATCTCTGCGTCGTCGCCTGACCTAATTAGGCGTCCTATTTTAGTGTCATCCACAAACTTACTAACATCACAATTAATCCCATCGTCTAAGTCGTTTATGTATATAATGAACAACAAGGAACCCAAAACCGAGCTCTGGGGGACCTCACTAGTAACACTGCCACCTAGATTTTACTCTATTTATGGTGACCCGCTGTTTTCTGTTACTAATCCAAGCTCTAATCCATTTTAACAGTTTTCCTCCTATGCCATGGGCTTTGATTTTATTTAGTAATCTCCGGTGGGGCACCTTGGCGAACGCTTTGCTAAAGTCAAAGTAAATAACATCGTAACTATCATTGTTATCTGACGCCTTATATACTTTAGTGTAAGAGGATAGAAGATTAGTCACACATGACTTACCCATGGAGAAACCATGCTGTGTGTCACGAATCAAATTGTGTCTTTCGATGTGTTCTCTGAGTCTATTAACTATTGTTGATTCAAACATTTTACCTATAATTGATGTCAAACTGATTGGCCTGTAGTTGCATATAGACGATCTATCTCTCTTCTTAAAAACAGGAGCAACGTTTGCCTGCCTCCAAGCAATAGGCTCAAAACCAGTGTCTACCGATTTATTAAATATTTCAGTTAACTGGTCGCAGATTTCAAATTTACACTCCTTAAGCATTTTCGGAAAAGTTTCGTCTGGTCCCAGGGATTTTGTAACTTTAAGTCTCTCTATTTGCTTGACTACTTTACTAATGCTGATATTAGATAGACTACTATCTTCATCACCTCTGAAAATCGGATCGCAGTCAAGTACTTTATCTAACCTCTCAATAGTAAACACCTAGAGAAAATAATTGGTAAACTCCTCAATCATTTTTTCCTCCGATTCTATCATGACATTTTCATCGCTTTTAATTGGTCCTATTCTTTCTTTATTTTTTGTTCTATAGAGATGAAAGAAACCCTTTGGGTTGGATCTTGCTTGACTGGCAACCTTAATTTCATAATTACGTTTCGCTGTACGTGTATTCTTTTTAACCAGCTTTGCCATTTCGTTACATCTTGATCTAAGGTGTGCTTCCCCTTTTTTTCTTATTCATTCGTAAAGTCCTCTTTTCATTCCGGTCTCATGTTTCAATCTGTCCGTCATCCATTTGGGAGTATTACTATTTTTCCGTATTGATTTCAGGGGGATAAATGTGTTTTGTGCATTAATAATTAGATCAGTCAGATTGCTATACATTTCATCCAAATCGCTGACCTGTCTGTTGAGCCCCCGCCCCTAAGTGACCTGACTCAAGGTATGCATATTACCCTCCGTGACCCCCCCCCCCTGGTTATGCACCGAAACCTGACCGCGTCGACAATGTCCGAAACGTCCGTATAACATTTCATATTCTATTTCAAATAGTTTTTTATATTATCAAAGTCTGCTCTCCTGAAGTCTGGTACTTGGATGTTATTCGTACTTTTTAATTCTTCCCAAATAATATATAATCTTATTTCTTGATGATCGCTAGAGCCTAGACTATCTCCCACTTTTACGTTACTAATTAGGTGCTCATTATTAGTTAAAAGTAAGTCCAGAGTATTTTCTCCTTCGTAGGATCGGTAATCACTTGTTTTAGGAAATAATCCTACACCACATCTAGGAATTTCTTCGTTTTCCAGCCAATGTTTCTGTAATTAAAATCTCCCATGATCACAACGATTTTGTACTGGGACGCTCTGCGAATTTCATGAATCAGGGGATCAGTCTGCTCAATGCTGATGTTAGGAGGTCTATACAAGACGCCAATAATAACTTTCTTATTCTTGCCTATAATCTCTACCCAGATAGATTCCGTACAGTCCTTAATCGAATTGTTGATAATACAGTTTATTGTGTTTTTAACAAAAAGTGCTACACCTCCCCCACTCCTGCCAACGCTATTCTTGTGAAAAATCTTATATCCTTCTATTTCGATTTCCGAAAGGAAATGTGTATCAGCCATGTTGATCCAGGATTCAGTAATAGTTATAATATCAAAATTCTCTACGCGTGCTTTACCTCGCAGCAAATCAATTTTGCTACTTATGCTTCTGGTATTTGTATTGTAAACTTTAATTTTATCTTCCCTCCACCTGCTTTGGTGATTCTTTTCATACTCCCTCTCTAAACTATATTCCAATACCTCACCCCTACTCCCACGTAATCTACCCGAAAAGCCCTGTAGGATGCCTACTTCTCGCTCAAGGGATTCAGCAAGGAGCCAAAATCGTCTGGGCGACAAATTCCCATCCATTGGCCTTACAATGTTTTGCCAGCCTGCAACTCATTGCAATAGCCCTGGAATGCCACATGTCTCCAACTCTACGCCTCGGAAGGATTCCACATACAACAGGAACACCTCCCTTATTCCTAATCTTGTCTAGCGCATCCCGGAACCGCGCAAACAATTCCTCACTCCCTAATTTAACCTATATCATTGCTCCCAGCACTTAAGCAAACAACAGGGGCCTTACCTTCCCCTACTAAACACTCATCAATCCTATCTCTAACATCTCCTATCCCCGCGCCGGGGAAACACACCTACATCCTATGTTTCCTATCTTTATCACAGAGAGCCCTGTCTAAGTACCTCACTTGACTGTCTCCTACAACCAAAATCTTACCTGTGGGCAGGGTTCCAGCGTCTGCCTTTCCCTTCTTCTCTTGAATTTCATTTGCTTCTTCTTCCTGTAGGCCCGATAGTACTTGAAACGAGTTCTTGCAATTGAACGCGGCTGGTGAGTACTTTTTTATACCTTTCCACGTCTTATTTGTCACCGTTTTCCATCCAGGCTTCAAACTAGTTTTTTCTTCCGTGTTTTGGGCCTTCGAGCGGAAAACTCGATTCTCCTCTTTAAAGCACTTTACAGCATCCTCCAAGGCTTTAATTCTACTAAGTAGAGACTGTACCTCATCGGCGCTAAACACGGTAACACAACCACTCTCCATATCACTATTCGAAGCAGCTACCCGGTTGACTTGACCCGAGTGTCAACTACTGCTCAACTGTATGTATGTATG
>NC_134796.1:28528587-28541087 GCF_046742065.1 Oratosquilla oratoria
ATTTACCTTGACTATACCAAAGCGTTCGACAAGTTGTCCAACCAGAGACTACTGAATAAAATCAAAGCCCATGGCATAGAAGGAAAACTGTTAGAATGGATTAGAGCTTGGATCAGTGACCGAGAACAGCGGATCACCACAAGTGGTGTAAAATCCAAATAAGGGAGTGTTTCTAGTGGGGTCCACCAAGGCTCGGCTTTGGGTCCCTTATTGTTCATTATGTACATAAACGACTTGGACAATGGGAAATAGTGATGTTAGTAAGTTTGTGGACGACACTAAAATAGGACGCCAAATTAGGTCAGGAGGCGACGCCGATATTTTGCAGGACGATCTTAACAAATTGTTCACATGGTCGGTGAAATGACAAATGAACCTCAATATCTCAAAGTGCAGCGTATTAAACGTAGGACTACACATCCCCGAAAATATATATAGCTTAGATAACACTTTTAAGAGTAAACTGAGTGCGAGAGAGACTTGGGAGTTCTAGTGAGTCTTGACTTTAAATCAAGGAAACATTGCATTAGTGCTAGGAAAAAAGCAAATGGAGCATTAGGTTTCATTGCTAGGACGGTTACGAATAGAATTGCAGAGGTAATTATCAAACACTAGCATTAGTTAGACCCATCCTTGATTATGCGGTACATTTTTGGTCTCCGTCTTACAGAATGGACATTCATTCACTAAAATCAGTACAGAGGAGAATGACCAAAATGATACATGGGCTCAGAAATTTACCTTAAGAGAGGCTCAGGCACCTTAACTTACACTCTCTGGAAAGACGCAGAGTGCGGGGTGATATAATAGAGGTGTTCAAGTGGATCAAAGGCTTTAACAAGGTCATCATATTAAGACAACAGGGCAGGACTCATAGTAATTGACTTAGACTGGACAAATTTAGATGCAAGAATAAAATAGGCAAGAATTGGTTTACCAATAGGGTGGTCAACGAATGGAACAGACTTAGTAACCATGTAGTGAGTACTGAAACTATCATTTGTTTTAAGAAACGGTTAGACAACTTTATGTATGGACGGGGATGACTGGTGGTAATGGAGATGGAACTTCCTGGTGTAGGCCTAGAGAGAGAGAGAGAGAGAGAGAGAGAGAGAGAGAGAGAGAGAGAGAGAGAGAGAGAGAGAGAGAGAGAGAGAGAGAGAGAGAGAGAGAGAGAGAGAGAGAGAGAGAGAGAGAGATAGAGAGAGAGAGAGAGAGAGAGAGGAGAGAGAGAGAGAGAGAGAGAGAGAGAGAGAGAGAGAGAGAGAGAGAGAGAGAGAGAGAGAGAGAGAGAGAGAGAGAGAGAGAGAGAGAGAGAGAGAGAGAGAGAGAGAGGTGGGGAGAAGGAAGCGGAGGAAGGGCCGGAAGCTCGAAACCATATTCTTGGGGCGGTATGACGCGCCTCGACGGAGAAAGATGAGCAGGAGGAGTTGGAAGAAGAAGCGGAGGAGGTGAAGGAGCTGGATGATGAAGAAGATCAGGAGGAAGAGGAGGGGGAAAAAGAAGATGAGGAGGAGGAGGAAAAAGAAGAGGAGGAGGAGGAGGAAAAAGAAGAGGAGGAGGAGGAGGAAAAGAAGAGGATGAGGAGGAGGAGGAGTAGGAGAAGGTGGGGAAGAGGAGGAGGAAGTTGGGACAGAAGAGGAGGAGAAAGGAGAAGATGAGGAGGATGAGGTAGGGAAAGAGGAGGAGGAGGAAAAGGTGGGGTAAGTGGAGGAAGAAGAGGAAGAAGATGATAGGGAAGAATCAGGGGAAAGAACAGGAGGAAGAAGGGGAAGATGAGGAAATGAGGGATAGAGGAGAAGTAGGAAGAGAAAGTGCGGGTAAGAGGAGGAGTAGGAGGAGGAGGAGGAGGAGGAGGAGGAGGAGAAGGAGGAGGAGGAGGAGGAGGAGGAGGAGGAGGAGGCGAAAAGGAAGGATGGGTGAGATGGGAAGGTTGAGGAGAGAGAAGGGGTAAAAGGGAGAGAGAGAGGAAAGAAGAGAGAGGAAAGAGGAGGAGAGAAGGAGGGAGGGAGGGAGAGAGGGAGAGAGGGAAGGAGGATGAAAAGGGATTACCTTACGTTGCGGTGGCCAGCACCTCTATCCTATCATTAGGTCCGATATCACTGCGCGTCTCTGGTCCGTAGGGGTGTCAGTGACGTTCTTTAGAATGTGGTGAGGACCCCAAAATGGGGTCGGTCTCGATCCAACCAGGCCCCGTTCAGGCTGGAGGTCGCCGGTGACCCTCTGTTAAGGGAATTGGCCAGATGCCGTGTTCGAGTCCTCCCAGGCTAAAGGGCAAAGTTGACGGTGTCCTCGGCGGTGGGAGCAGCTCAGCGCCTCCTGGTGTAACCACGTGTTCGCACAGATTGGAAATAGTTTCGTATCACCGTGATTTCAGAGAGGAGGGAAGGAGTTTGGGGGAGGGAGAAGGGGAGGGGAGGGAGGGAGGGTAGAGGGAAGGGAGGGAGGTGGTCAACCCTATTACGTGACACTGATGCCGGGTCCAATGTATCACGGCTGATTTTTTTTTTTTTTTTTTTTTTTTTTTTTTTTTTTTTTTTTTTTTTTTTTTTTTTGGGTGAGGGAAAAAAAGTCTTGAGAGCAGAGTCGGGAGTATGTGAGGGCAAAGACAGATTTTTAACGTCTTGTATATTTTCTATTATGATGAAGACTGTAATATCACTCATTTGTTCTTCTTTTTGTTCGTCTTCGTCTTCTGCTGCTGTCGGCGGGGGTAGGGGATCTCTCCCCCCCCGAGAGAGAGAGAGAGAGAGAGAGAGAGCAGGGGGAGGGGGGGAGGATGTCATGAGTTTGTGGCAACACGATCCATATCTGTTGTCTTCGATTCCATCTAACCCGAATAGGATCAAGATGAAGAAGAGGAGGAAGAAGAAGAAGAAAAAGAAGAAGAAAAAGAAGAAGAAAAAGAAGAAGAAGAAGAAGAGGAAGAAGAAGAAGAAGAAGAAGAAGAAAAAGAAGAAGAAAAAGAAGAAGAAAAGGAAGAAGAAAAGGAAGAAGAAGAAGAAGAAGAAGAAGGAGAAGAAGAGGGAAGAAGAAGAAAAAGAAAAAGAAGAAAAAGAAGAAGAAAAAGAAGAAGAAGAAGAAGAGGAGGAAGAAGAAAAAAGAACAAGAAGAAGAAAAAGAAGGAGGAGAAGAAGAAGGAGAAGAAGAAAAAGAAGGAGGAGAAGAAGAAGAAAAAGAAGATGATGAAGAAGAAGAAGAAAAAGTAGAAGAAGAAGAAGAAGAAGAAGAAGAAGAAGGAGAAGAAGAAGAGGAAAAAGAAGAGGAGGAAAAGGAGAAGAAGGAGAAGAAGAAGAAGAAGAAGAAGGAGAAGGAGAAGAAGAAGAAGAAGAAGAAGAAGAAGAAGAAGAAGAAGAAGAAGAAGAAGAAGAAGAAGAAGAAGAAGAAGAAGAAGAAGAAGAGGAAAAGAAGAAGAAGAGGAAAAGAAGAAGAAGAAGAAGAAGAAGGAGAAGGAGGAGGAGGAGAGGAAAAAGAAGAAAAAGAAGAACATGAAAAAGAAGAACATGAAAAAGAAGGAGGAGAAGAAGAAGGAGGAGAAGAAGAAGGAGGAGAAGAAGAAGGAGGAGAAGAAGAAGGAGGAGAAGAAGAAGGAGGAGAAGAAGGAGGAGAAGAAGAAGAAGAAGAAGAAGAAGAAGAAGAAGGAGGAGGAGGAGGAGGAGAAGAAGAACAGTAATAATAATGAAAAACGCTAGAAGAAGAAGAAGAAGAAGAGAAATCAAAGGATTAGTATTTTGCCAGTAATAGCAAGCGCTTCTATCCTAGGGGTACACTATCGTGCAGAAGAAGTGGAGATGTAGGGGAGGAGGAGAAGGAGGAGGTGGTCAAAGGGGGGAGAGAGATTTAATAAGGAAAGTAATAGCAGAATGGAGGAACAGTAGAAGGTAAATGTGGTCAGAATTCCTTATTTTGAGCAGAAAAAGAAGACAAAAAAAAGGAAGAAAAGAAGGAGAAAAATAAGGAAAATGAGAGAAAGAGGACAAAGAAGGAAAAGAAGGAAAAAGAGGAGGAGGAGAAGAAGGAAAAGGAAGAGGAGGGGAAGGAGGAGAAGGCGAGGTATAATAGTAAGAAGAAAACAAAGATGGAAAAGGAGGAAGATGGTGAGGAGGAGGGGAAGAAGAAGGGAAAGGAAGAGAAAAAATGAGAAGACAAAATATAAGAAGACGAGGAAGAAGGAAGATGAAGAAGGAAGACGGGTAGAGGTAGAAGGAGGAGGAGGAGGAGGAGGAGAGGAAGGAGAAGGAAAATGAAGAGAAGGAAAATGATGAGAAGACGAAGAAGAGGAAGAGGAGGAGAAGGAATAAGGGGAGAAGCAGGAAGAGAGGGCGGAGGAATTACATGGAATTACATGGATAAACGAACAACAACAGGCATATTGGTCCTTACATGGCTGTTTTTGTGCCAATCCTAATCTAATACTGTGACAGACTTTTTTTTTTAGCTATGCTGGAGCAAAGAATTCAAATCGAAGATTTTAGTTAAGAAAAACATCGAGACGTTTTTGAACATCTCAACAATCAATGACCTTGGATGGTTGACCATTCCATTAAATTAACAACGCGATTGAAGAACGTGCATTTTGGCACGTTTGTTTGAACTCGTTTTCCAACAATTTTGCATCCATTACTTTTGGCTGTATTGGAAGTGTCAATTGCAAAATATTTTTGCATGTCCATGTTCCCATTTTCTTGAACAATTTTGAAGACCTCAATCTCAGTTTCGAAAAACTAAATAAATTTAGTTCACTTAGGCGCTCTTCATCTGGTCTGTTTCACAATTTAGGAATTAAATTTGTTACTCTACGTTGTACTCTTTCTAACTTCTCTATATCCTTTTTATAATATGGAGACTAGCAATGAACACAATATTGGTTAGGTCTAGAATAAGTTTTTCAATTCTAAACTCAAAAACCTATAGGAAGAGGTGGAAGAAGAGAGAGAGGAGGATGAAGAGGATGACACTGAATAGAAGGATGAGGATGAGGATGAAGAGGAGTAGGAGGATGAAGAGAATGATGAGGATGAAGAGAGGAGGGGAGGAGGAGGAGAAGGGGAGGAGGAGGGAATGGGAGGAGGAGGAGGAGGAGGAGGAGGAGGAGAAGGGGAGGATGAGGATGAGGAGGAGGAGGAGGAGGAGGAGGAGGAGGAGGAGGAGGAGGAGGAGGAGGGGCCAGGTTTCGTGTTTCTTGGACCGCAGGACGCCCATCCATTCCAACAATGATCCTCCTCCTCCTCCTTCTTCTCCTCTTCTCTTGTCTCCCGAGGTCAGCCAGGCACTACTCGCCTACTGTAAAATTGGTAAATAAATGAATTTAGAAATAAATAAAAGATAATGAAGGGTGGATAGAGAGGCAAAACCATGAAGTAGTCAAACTAACGAGAAAATAAAAAGATTAAAGAAAGAAAAAAGAAGAAAATGAAATAAAAGGAAAGGAAAAAAGAAAAATAAGAAAGGAAAAAAGAAGCAGAAAAGAAACAGAAATAAGAAAAAGCGAAGAGTGAGAAAAGAAAAGAAAAAAAAAAAAATGGAAGAGGGCCTTGCCATCCATCCAAGAACCCCTTCCGTATCAGGTGGTGCTGGTCCCGCCTGTCGCCAAGCGATTTCATTCAACGTGGGTCGAACTCTCAAGGATGGCTAGATTAAAACTCGGAAGGGAATTGGAGTATTTACATAAAAAGTATAATGCGTACTACACCTTCACATGGCTAACATCGTACAAGAAAGATCAAAAACGTATATACATAAAAAACGCACATACACACACACACCGTATTATGCACACATATGTCCGTAAGTTTAAATGCATAGACACACACACATACATAAAAAACGCACGTACGCACACACACCGCCATATGCACACGTATGTGCGTAAGTGTACATACACTAAAACACACACACACACACACACCACACACACACACACACACACACACACACACACACACACACACACACACACACACACACACACAACAGGTGTTGAATTACATCATGGACAACATCCCTGTCTTGGCAAAGTCCATTTCTATTTCTTACTTTAATGATTTTAATTAATTAATTAATAACTGAATTAGTTAATTAATTAATTCATTTATTTATTCATTTCTTTGTTTATCTATCTATTCCTTTATTTTTACCCAAAGTTGTTTCTCAGTTTGATGAGAAACTAATGTGGTTCTGATTTGGGGGCGAATTTTGGTCAAGGGTTCGATTCCTCTGCAGGTGAGGGAGGGGAGATGAGGGAGGGGAGAGGAGGGGCAGGAGGGATGGAGGGAGGGAGCGGGGAGGGGAGGGAAGGAAGGGAGGAAATGGGAGGGGAGGGGAAACCTTTCTCAAGGTCCTTATTTCTGGTTAATCTTTTCTGTTTCTTCCTTCTTCTACTCTTTCTTATACGATTTCCCCCCTTCTCTTCTCCTTCTCCTCCTTCTTTGTTCCTCATCTTGCTCTTTTTTTTCTGCGCCTTTTCCCCCTCCTCTTCTTCTCCTCCTCCTCCTCCTCCTCTTCCTTCTTCTTCTGCCTCATCTTCCTCTTTTTTCTGCGCCTTTTCCCCCTCTTCTTCTTCTTCTTCTTCTTCTTCTTCATCTACCCCTTCTTCTATGCCTTCTTCTTCCTCTTGCGCGTATTCTTCTCCTTCAACTATACCTTTTACTTCTTCTTTAACTTCACATTCTTCCTGTTCGTCCTTCTCTTGCTCTTTTTTTTCTCTTCTTATTCTTCTTCCTTTTCTCACTCAATTTGACCTCCTTCTTCTTATTCTTGACCTTTTTCTTCCCTTCCTTCTTCCTGCTACTTTTTGTCCTTCTTGTTCCTCTCTGTCTTTACCTTCTGGTTTTTTATAACTATCTATTTATCTATCTTTAGGTGAGAACGTAAACCCTCTTATGTAAGAGGATATTTGTTGTACTGGTCCTCCCCACTGGTCCTCCCCACGCCCCCATTCCCAGTTATCCTTCACTCCCTTCTTCCCATCATCTCCTCTGCTCTCACTCCTACCTACCTATGCAACCCACCCCACCTCACCTTGTGTGATTTCACACCTGAATAAAAGTAGCAATAGTGGAAGTAATAACGATAATGATTATGATAATAATAATATTAATTATAATGAGGGAGAGAAGGGGTGGCTATACTAGTAAGTGAAGAGACAAGTAAGAGGGTAGTGGAGTGGAAGGAGGTTTCATCAAAGTTGATGTGGATGAAGGTGAAGCTGGGAAGGGAGATGTGGGTTTTTAAAAGTGCGTATGGACCTGGTAGTGAGAAGAGCGTAGAGGAAAGGGAGGCTTTTTGGGTAGATATAAATGAGTGCATAGAGGGATTAGGGAGAAATGTAAATGTAGTTGTATTGTGAGACCTTAATGCTAGGGTAGGAAATGAACCAATAGACGGAGTGATTGGGAAGTATGGAGTTCCAGGTAAAATCGTAGTGGAGAAATGATGGTGGAGATGTGTCTTGAAAGAGAGTTGATGATACCAAATACAGTGTTTAGGAAGAAAGTCAAGCATAAGTACACATGGGAGAGGGTGGTGGGTGGAAGGGTGGCAGATAGAGTGTTAATGGACTATATAGTGGTGACCAGGAGTAGGGTAGGAAGAGTTAAGGATGTACATGTTCTAAGGAGAGAGAATGGGAGAATATAAGATCATTTTTTGGTGGAAGGTAAATTGAGAGTGGCGAATAGGTGGAGAAAGAAGAAAAGGGCAGAAGGTAGGAGGTACTTGGAGTGAACTGCTTAAATAAGGAAAAAAAAGAGAATGAGTATAAGAAGAAGCTGAGAGAGGAGTGTGAGGGAGTAAAGGATAGAGTAGAACTAGGAGTGGAGGAGGAATGGGGATGGTTCAAGGAGGGAGTCATAAGGTGTGCAAAGATGGTGTGTGGAACAAGGAGGACGGGAGGAAATAGAAGGAAGGGTAGTGAGTGGTGGGATGAGGAAGCAATAAAGGTGTAGAAGAGAAGAAGTAGGCATTCATAGATTGGCTACAAATTAAGACGACGGAATCGTATGAGAGGTACAAAGTAAAGAGAAAGGAAGTTAAGCATAAGATAAAGGAAGTAAAGAGGAGAGCAGATGTGAAATGGGGTAAGAGTATGACAGAAAATTTTGAAAGCAATAAAAAGATGTTTTGGAAGGAAATTAAAAGAGAAAGAGGAGGCGAATCAAGTAGAGAAGAAAAGGTAAAAGGTGCAGATGGAGAGATGATAATGGAAGAAAAGGCAGTGAGAGGAAGATGGGCAGAGTATTTTAGGGAGTTACTAAATGTGAAGGAGGATAGGGAGGGAAAGGTAGCTGCAGTGGGAAGCGCTAAGAAAATGACCGTGATGAGTGAGGAAAGTGGAGGAGAAATAAGGAAGGATGAAGTGAAAGCAGCTGTTAAGATGATGAGAGCAGGCAAGGCACCTGGTCTGGATGGATGTCATGCAGAATGTCTGAAGAAAGGAGGTACAGTTATGGTGGACTGGCTGGTGAGGTTATCTAATGTTTGTTTAAGAGAGGGTAGAGTGCCGGAGGACTGGAGGAGCGCCTGTATAGTTCCGTTTTACAAGGGAAAGGGGGACAAGTGTGAGTGTAGTAGTTTGAGAGGGATTAGCTTGTTGAGTGTAGTTGGGAAGGCTTATGGGAGGGTTTTGATTGAGAGGATAAGGAGAGGAACAGAGGGAGTAATTGGTGAGGAACAGTGTGGGTTTAGGACAGGTAGGGGATGTGTAGATCAGATTTTTGTGGTAAGACAGATATGTGAAAAAGCTATAGGAAAAGGTAAGGATGTTTTTTTGGTCTTTTATGGATCTGGATAAGGCTTACGACAGGGTAGACAGGAAGGCACTGTGGGAGGTACTGAAGATATACGGGATAGGAGGAAAGCTGTTAAGAGCAGTCAAGAGTTTTTACGAGAGTGTTAGAGTCTGAGTTAGGATTAGAAATGGAGAGAGTGAATGGTTTGAGGTAAAGGTGGGACTTCGTCAGGGATGTGTTATGTCGCCCTGGTTGTTCAATCTTTACATGGATGGGGTGGTGCGAGAGGTGAATGTAAGGGTAGTGGGTCAGGGGTTGGAGATGATTAAAGAAAATGGAGAAAAGTGGGAGGTGAGCCAGTTGTTGTTTACTGACGACACTCCGCTTGTAGCAGGATCAGAGGATGGATTGAGGAAGTTAATGACAGAGTTTGAGAAGACGTTGAAAGAAGGAAAATGAAGATAAATGTGAACAAAAGTAAGGTGATGAGATGTACAAAGGGAGAGAGTAACAGCAGGCTAGAAGTGAGCATTAAGGGTGGATAGTTTTAGATACTTGGATAGTTTTAGATACTTGGGAATGAATGTGGCAGGAAAGGGAGGAGTGGGGGTGCAGGTAGAATGTAGATTGAGAGAAGCGAGTAAATGCCTTGGTGGATTGAAAAGTGTGATGAGAAATAGACATCTGGGAATGGATGCTAAGAGGTTATATACAGGAGTGATTGTGCCAACAGCAATGTACGGGGCAGAAACATGGAACATAAGAGAGGAGGAGAGAAGGAGTTTGAATGTATTTGTGATGAAAAGTCTGAGAAGTATAATAGGGGTTACTAGGCTGGATAGAGTGAGAAATGAGGAGGTGAGGAGGAAAACAGGGGTGGAAAGGGAACTGGGAGATAGGGTTGATGAGAGAGTATTAGGATGGTTTGGACACATGGAAAGAATGAGTGAAGAAAGATTAGTAAAAGAAGTGTGGAAGGCAGGTGTGGAAGGAGTGAATATGAGGGGGCGTCCTAGGATGAGATGGATGGATGGGGTGAAAGGGGCGTTACAAAAGAGAGGAATGTCTGTGGAGGAAGGACGGGAGAGGACAGAAGATCGGGGTGAATGGAGAGGGGTTGTGTATAGATGATGCTGTGATGCATGAGGGGGAGTGGGTGGGGGATGGGGGGTGAGGAAGTATGTATGAGAAAAATTTTGACGCAGCCCGAAGGGATTTCTCCCCGTCTTCTCCTTTTCTGCATGGGGGGACGGAGAGGGGGTGTCGCCGAATTTATGAAACGGCCTTGCTGTGGATGTGCTGTGTCTTGTGACACTGCTTCTGACCCATGGCAGTGGACAGGATGCAGGGCTGACCCGTCATCCAGGAGGTGCCAAGATAAGAGGGAGGGAGGAGGGCGGAGGGGAGTGGAATATATAGGAAATGGAATGGGTGGAAGTGGTTTCTATACCTTTTTCTTTTTGGCTACCCCCCGTGTAGGGGGAAAAGCCTTTGGTATATGTATGTAATAATGATATTGATAATAATAATGATAATAATAATAGTAATAGTAATAATGATACTATTGATAATAATAATGATGATGATGATAATAATAATTTCTTGGCTCCTAAATGACGGTTCATCCCTGCATCTCGCCCACTGCCCTGGGTCAGAAGCAATGTAGCAAGGCACAGCACATCCACAGCAAGGCCGCTTCATTTAATCGGCGTCCCCTCATGCAGAAAAAGAGAAGACAGGAAGAAATCCCTTCGAGCTGCATCAAAATATCATTTACACATCCTCTCTCAACCCCCATCACTCACCCACACCCTTCCATGCATCACAGAATCACCTATACACAACCATTCTCCACACACCCCTATCTTTTGTCTTCTCCCTCCCTTCCTCAACAGACACTCCCCCATTCCCAGCACCCCTTTTACCCCATCCACCCATTTCATCCTTGGTCGCCCCCTTATGTTCACTCTTTCCACCTCTGCCTTTCACACCTCCTTCACTAATCTTTCTTCACTCATTCTTTCCATGTTTCCAAACCATTCCAACACTCTTTCATCAACCCCATCTTCCAACTCCCCTTCCACCCCGCTTTCCTCTTCATCTTCTCGCTTCTCACTCTATCCAGCCTTGCAACTCCTATCACACCTCTCAGGCACTTCATCTCAAACACATTCAAACTCCTCCTCTCCTCCCCTCCCATGATCCATGATTCTGCCCCACACAGTTCTGTCGGCACAAGCACTCCTTCATACAATCTCCTCTTAACATCCATTCCCAAATATCTACTCATTACACTTTTTAACCCCACAAAGGATTTACCCGTTTTTCTCAATCTACATTCCACCTCCACCTCCACCCCACTTTCTCGCCACACTTACACATAAGTATCCAAAGCCATCCATTTCCTCCAGTATCCCTCCCCCAGCACTCACTTCCAATTTCCTGCCATTCTCTCCCCTTGTACATCTCATCACCTCACTTTTACCCACATTTATCTTTAACTTCTTTCTTTTTCACACCTCCCCAAACTCCGTCACTAACTTCCTTAATCCCTCCTCTGATCCCACTACAAGCACAGTGTCGTTAGTAAACAATAACTGGCGTATCTCCCATTTTTCTCCATTTTCTTTAACCATCTCCAATCCCCGGTCCGTTACCCTTGCGTTTATCTCTCGCACCACCTCATCCATCTATAAATTGAACAGCCAAGGCGACATAACACACCCCTGGCGAAGCCTAACCTCCACCTCAAACCACTCACTCTCTCCACTTCTAATTGTAACACAGGCTCTACTACTCTCGTAAAAACTCTTGACTCTGTCAACAGCTCTCCTGATGATGATGATGATGATGATGATGATGATGATGATGATGATGATGATGATGATGATGATGATGATGATGATGATGATGATGGTCGTGGTGATGATGATGGTCGTGGTGGTGATGATGATGATGATGATGATGATGATGATGATGATGATCGTGGTAATGATGATGATGATGATGATGATGATGATGATGATGATGATGATGATGATGATGATGATGATGATGATGATGATGATGATGATGATGGTGGTGGTGGTGGTAGTGGTGATGATGATGATGATGATGATGATGATGATGATGATGATGATGATGGTGGTGGTAGTAGTGGTGGTGATAATGATGATGATGATGATGATGATGATGATGATAATAATAATAACAATAGTATTAATAATAATAATAATAATAATAATAATAATAATAATAATAATAATAATGATAAAGATAATAATAATAATGATAAAGATAATAATAATGATGATAGATAATAATAATAATAATAATGATGATAAAGATAATAATAATGATAAAGATGATAATAATGATGATAAAGATAATGATAATAATGATGATAAAGATAATGATAATAATGATGATAAAGATAATGATAATAATGATGATAAAGATAATGATAATAATGATGATAAAGATAATGATGATCAAGATAATGATAATAATGATGATCAAGATAATGAGAATAATGATGATCAAGATAATGATAATAATGATGATCAAGATAATGATAATAATGATAATCAAGATAATGATAATAATGATGATCAAGATAATGATAATAATGATAATCAAGATAATGATAATAATGATGATCAAGATAATGATAATAATGATGATCAAGATAATGATAATAATGATGATCAAGATAATGATAATAATGATGATCAAGATAATGAGAATAATGATGATCAAGATAATGGTAAT
>NC_134796.1:28546087-28553587 GCF_046742065.1 Oratosquilla oratoria
AAAGATAATAATAATAATGATAAAGATAATAATAATAATGATAAAGATAATAATAATGATAAAGATAATAATAATGATAATAATGATGATAAAGATAATGATAATAATGATGATAAAGATAATGATAATAATGATGATAAAGATAATGATAATAATGATGATAAAGATAATGATAATAATGATGACAAAGATAATGATAATAATGATAAATATAATGATAATGATGATAAAGATAATGATAATAATGATGATAAAGATAATGATAATAATGATGATAAAGATAATGATAATAATGATGATAAAGATAATGATAATAATGATGATAAAGATAATGATAATAATGATAAAGATAATGATAATAATGATGATAAAGATAATGATGATAATGATAAAAATAATGATAATAATGATGATAAAGATAGTAATAATAATAATGATAAAGATAATAATAATAATAATGATAAAGATAATAATAATAATAATGATAAAGATAATACTGATAAAGATAATAATAATGATAAAGATAATAATAATAATGATAAAAATGATAATAATAATAATAATAATAATAATAATAATAATAATAATGATAATAATGATAATAATGATAATAATAATAATAATAATAATAATAATAAACAATAATAATAATAATAATAATAATAATAATAATAATAAAAATAATAATAATAATAATAACAATAATAATAATAACAATAATAATAATAGCAACAACAATGATAATAATATTAATAATAATTGTAATAACAACAACAATGATAATAATGATAATAATAATAATAATTATAATAATAATAATAATAATAAAAACAATAATAATAATAATAATAATAATAATAATAACAACAATAATAATAATATAATGATACTGATAATAATAATAACAATAATAATGGTAATGATAATGGTAATGATAATGATAATAGTAATAATAGTAATAATAATAATAATGAAATAATAATAATAATAATAATAATAATAATAATAATAATAATAATAATAATAATAATAATAATAATAATAACAATAATAATAATAATAATAATAATAATAATAATAATAATAATAATAATAATAATAATAATAATAATAATAATGATACCAGCAAATGAATAATAGTAATCATTATGTCAGTAATCATTCCTTTTGAATTAAATGTTTTCTGATAACTTAAAATAAGTTCCGTTTTCTAGTCATTGCCTAATATTGAAAGAATCACTTGTGCATCAACGATCTCCAGAATCCGAAGTCTCTTACACCTTCAGCTGGAGCTGGGACGATGAAAAGGCGTGAAGGGTTCAGCTAGGAAGGATGACATTATCAAACATATATCCCATCATTCCACACTCACGCAGTAAGTAGTGCAAAGTAAGTAAGTAGTGCAAAGCCTTGTCAGCCTCGGCAAGCTTTTTTTTTTCAAGAGTGATATTAAGTCGCCTCCCCAACTGGGCAAGGCTGTCGGAAACCAATGGAACAATCCCGCAGGAGGTCCTGGGAATTGACCACCTGCTCATGACTTCAAGATGATATGCACTGGGCCACCGCATGGCCCCATAAATAGATACGCTACCTAAATACAAAAGAGAGACAGGATTACCAGACTTATATTGGAGTTATGCGGCAACAACAGCTACAAGAAACGTTCACAAGGGGCTGGAAAATAAAGTTGCCAAAGAAAATCGCATGAACAAGAAAGCATTCTGGAATCATGTCAAAAGTTGCAAATCAAAACCTGGCATCTTTGATCTGTGAGTGGTTACAAGGGAGAAGCAGAGGCGGTGAGTTGAAAGGACTCGAGGATATTTCACCAAAAAAGAGTACAAATTTTCCTACCTTTTGAATGAAGAACAAGGAACTGAATTAAAACACATGCTTACATCGGAGAGTGAAGAACAAACTACAGTACAGTCACTTGCGAGTTGATAAATCACCTGGACCTGACCAGATCAATCAATCAATCATTCCGTTGCCCCTGGTTTCTCTTGCAGAAGATCCGCCACCTCCAAGAACCCGTCAACACCTCTGGTTGGGACTATAAGTCACTTATAGAAGAGATATTATGTCGGTGTCTGGGTATTGTTAGTGTGGGGCATTGTAGTATGAGGTGTTCTATGTTTGCGTGGTGGTTGCACCTGGGCAGTTTGAATTTGTCGGTATTGTGTTAATGACGGATGGTGTCCTGAGCATAGTCATGTCAGCGTGATTCTTGTCTGTGGGACTTATATCCTGTTTGTCTTTTTTGTAGCCAGTCTCGAGAATGGAGCGATACAAAAACAGCGGGAGCGTTGCTACTGTGATGTCCATATCAAAGAAAAGTGGCAAGTCCAACCCAGCCACATACAGACTGGTGTCCTTGATGTCCGTTGTGCATAAGGTCTTCAATCGCATTCTTCCAAAGGATTACTGAACCATTTCACAGCAAATGATCTGTGTACACAATAGCATCGCTTCACCACAGACAAATCAACGGTTACTAATCTGCTTGCGGCTATAAACATATGAATAGAGTAACTATCCCATGCATACTCTTACCTATTGGTAAAATATTCTTGGACTATGCCAAAGCATTCATCACAGTCCTGCATGAACGCTTGCTGGGCCAACTGAGTACGTTTTGTATAGGAGGCGGCACACTCTTCTGGATGAAGATATTTTTTTTACAGTAAGAAGATAACGGGTATCATTTGATGGAGTGTTTTCAAATTGAACTGAGGTTGGCAGTGGTGTCCCCCAGAGCTCAGTCCTGAGACTATTCCCTTTCACTATGCTTGTCTTACATGTACAAGACCACTTTGATGTTTGCCGATGACACTAAAATATATTGAGTATTATGAGAACATGATAGCTATAAAAAAATTTAGGGTGATATTGAGATATTTTAGATTTAGATACATAAAATGAAGATGCTCTTTCACCCAAAGAATGGTTATGCACCTGGAACCAGGCAACCCTCAGCGTCTATATACCATGATGCCTGCGAGTGGCATACTTCATACATTGTCAACTACAATCAATGTATTGCCCTGGTTTCTCTTGCAGAAGACCTACGGCCTTCCAGGTAGGACCAAATTCACTTAGGGAAGATATATTGAATTGTAGAGATTGTTAATATGGGTCATTACAGTGTGAGGTATTCTGTATCTTCTGTGTGGTGGTTGCAGTGTCCAGCTTACAAGCAGCTGCACCGTGCATCAAGAAGGACAGCATATATCCAAGACCCTATGCCGATGCCAAATGGACACAACATTCTCCACCTCCTCAAGGAGGTGCAGCCCTGAGGGGTCAGCACTTGGTCTACGGACAGGCCCAGAGAGTTGTTAATAGCAATGAAGAGAAGGACCTGGGTGTTATAGTGGACAGACAGCTGGAGTTTTCTAAACATACACATACACAAGTCAACAATTCCAAAGAAGCACTGGGACTCTTAAAACATACATGCTCGTCCAATGATAAAACAAGTTTTCTCCATTTGTATAAATTTTGAATTCAGCCACACCTAGAATATACTTTCATAGTATGTTTTTCAAGGCTGAAGGACAAAAATGCACTCGAACAAGTTTGGTGATGAGCCACAAAGATGGGTCAGTGGTTTATCACACCTTTCATACCCTGAGGAAATCTTTACCATCGACCTCCTACACTCCAATTCCGACGCCAACAAGCAGATGTTATCTAATCTTCAATGATGTGAAAGAACATAAGATGAAGTAAACTACAGAAGAAAACGTACTTTTTGCGGCAAGACAATGTTCCGACGACTCATGACGGTTACTAGAGGCCACAACCTAAACTTATGAGTACAGCTTCAGATAGACCTAAGTAAGCACTTCCTCTCAGTTAGGGTCGCTGAAATGTGGAATAGTCTGAACCAAGAGACTGTGAATGCTACTATGGTCGGTGCACTCCAAGGTGACCGTTTAGGGTTTGGCATGCGTCGTGATTTACTACGAGCTATGCTGCCAAATCAACCTTAATAGATGCCTCTCTTATTTCCCATCTGTGTGCTATTTTATTTTACAATCTGCATTTAGTAAAGGAAGTTGTATATTGCAATGAATATCACATTTTTGGATTACAAGAACGATTACCTATACTCCCCCACCTGTCTCACCTGTGCCACCTCCTCGGCGTGGCAACGTGGGGAAAGAGTGCTGTTGCCACGTGTCTTATTTATTTAAATCGTTGTTACAATACTAAAAAAATACTCATTGCACTACACAGTTTCCTTTACTATACACGGAACCAGTGGCGATTCTAGGACTATAAAAGTGGGAGGGCCAGCTGAAAAACTGTATATATATATATATATATATATATATATATATATATATATATATATATATATATCTATATATAGGTGTGTGTGTGTGTGTGTGTGTGTGTGTGTGTGTGTGTGTGTGTGTGTGTGTGTGTGTGTGTGTGTGTGCGTGCGTGTGTGCGTGTGTGTGTGTGTGTGTGTGTGTGTGTGTGTGTGTATGTGTGTGTAATTTAAAAAAAAGATATGCAAAAAAACTGGGGGGGCCAACCTGGGTGCCAGCTGAAAAACTGGTGGGGGGGGGGCCCCACTAGAATCGCCACTGCACGGAACATAAAAAAGCACAATTTCAAATAGCACATCGATGGGAAATAAGAGAGAGGAATGTATTATTTTTTTTTGGGGGGGGGAGGGGGGCAGAATGGCTCACGGCGTATACCACACCCTGAACGGAGTCCTTGGACCGCACAGACTTTAGTGCTGAAGCCTTTTAAGAGAAGATTTGCCAAGGAGTGGAAACACAGATCTGATATATACCAATATACACCCATACATACACACATACATACATACATACATACATGATACATATATACATACATACATAGATATATACATAGATATATACATACACACATACATACATGATACATACATATATACATACATACACACATACATACATGATACATACATACATGTACCAAAAGCCCTTTATCCCCTTATAAGAAAAGTAGCCAGGTAAGGCATGCACACACCCTTCACCCATCCGACTCCCTTTCAATGTCTATTTGTTTTCCCTTTTACCGGCTTAGTTCTTTATACCATCACATTTTTCATATTAGCACACTACGAAACCTGAAGGGGCTGCCACTTGATCAACACAAGACCAACAATCTATCCTTGGTATGCTTTCATTACTCATCCGGGTCTCAAGACACCAGAACTGAGAGTAAATAATGAAGTAAATATATACATGACTGGAAGAGGCTTGTCCCTAGGAGGATCGTGGAAGTACGCTATTAAACATTGTACGTTATCAAACGCACGGGAGTTAAGTGTGTGTGTGTGTGTGGGGGGGGGCTTTTGGGCATTTTAATATTTTTCAAGGGAAGGATTAGTTTTCTGATTACGGGTGGCTTAATCTTTGGCGCTATGAACAGATTCTTCGAAAGAACCGCAGCCCAATGAATACAACAGAGAAATGATCAACATCTACTACAAGATGCCCCGTAGTGAACACAGCAAAGAAGGATGATCCGTGACTGGGTGCTCACTGCACCCAACATCAAGATTGATTTGTTTTGTTTAAAAAATCCAAATAAAAGGGAGTCTCTCTTCATGAAGAACAAGAAAACCAACCACGGATAACAATGACCATTGAGAGCAGCTGTTGCCCTGGAAAGACGTACGAATGTGTGAGTATGCATATGGGATGGGTCTTATGTATTGAGGTCATGGGGTGGGTGGGCGTTACTGGAGCAGGTGCTGGTGTCTACTGTATGTACGTGAATGTGTTGGTCACCACGGTCATGGATCACGCGTTGGACTCGTGGTCAACATCTATTACCCTCCGGGATGCGAGCTCAGAGATCATAACATGGCCTGATCTATGCAGTGACCTTACATACGCCCACACCCACAAGTCTTTACGTACCAGATTTGGATGCCGTTAGATTGCAGTGCTGCGCGATGCTAATTTTTTTGTTGAGAGCGGTGCCACTGCACCGTCGAGGTTTGTGTGTGTACGCGTGCGTGTGTGTGTGTGTGTGTGCGTGTGTGTGTGTGCATGCGTGTGTGTGTGTGCGTGCGTGTGCGTGTGTGTATGTGTGTGTGTGTGTATGTGTGTGTGTGTGTGTATGTGTGTGTGTGTGTGTGTGTGTGTGTGTGTGTGTGTGTGTGTGTGTGTGTGTGTTTTATTTGGATGATGGACAACATGAAGACGGGGGAGAGCAAAGACTCTTGAATGCTTCAACATTTCAATCATACAAGAAAGTCTTTTGAAGAAGTTTCTGAGTGAACGAAGCAATGAAGTACTGAAAAGGCTTGTCTCCATATATATATATATATATATAAATATATATATATATATATATATATATATATATATATATATATATATATACATATATATATATATATATACATACATTACATACACACACACACACACACACACACACGCACACACGCACACACACACACACACACGCGCGCGCGCGCGCGCGCGACTTGGTGGCACAGTTGGTAGAGCGCTGAAATGGGAAGTACGATGGTGCTCCCAGTAGCCAGTTCGTATCCTGCCCAGGGCCGAAATTATTTCGGTATCGCTGTGCTTCGGGTCGTTACTCTGACTCTTGTGGGCGGGGAGTTGGGTGTGTGTGTGTGTGAAAGGTCATAGCATTACCCATAGATCGGTCATACGAGCTCTGAGCTCTCTTCCGGGAGGGAAATAGCTGTCGATCACGAGTCCAACACGTGATTCAAAGACCAAGGTGAACACACACACACACACACACACACACACACACACACACACACACACACACACACACACACACACACACACACACACATATATATATATATATATAAACATAAATATATATATACATACATATGATAAATATATATATATATATATATATATATACATATATATATATATATATATATATATATGTATATATGTATATATATATATATATATATATATATATATATATACAATTGTTTTTACAAAAATATAAAGTGCTATTTACCTGCAAGCATACCTACATGCTTACGTACACGGTCGCATGCACGCACAAGCACATATAAGTACGGAGGTATATGCACTTGAAATGCATGAGGGTTCGATGCCTGGCACTCTTCCCTTCCGAGTGCCACATCCATCACGTCGGGGTGAGGCCACCTTGGCCGCAAGGAAACACTGAAACTGTTAAGGAATGAGAATGTGATGACTTTTTTTTGCATGCGGTGTCTGGACGCAGGAAGACAGGGAATAGAGTATATGCTTTGTGCAGCAACACCTACGTGCACACACACATACACACATGCACACACACACACACACACACACACACACACACACACACACACACACACACACACACACACACACACACACACACACACATATATATATATATACATACATATACACGCACACACACATACATACATAAACACGCACACACACCAGTAGAGAAAGAGAAACATAA
>NC_134796.1:28568587-28573587 GCF_046742065.1 Oratosquilla oratoria
ACACAGAATACTTAGCTAGATTAGATAGATGATCAAAAGACATGAATTCTATCTTGAAAGATTCAGACTGGATAGAAAAATCTAGTGACAAAATGAAAATTTCTCAGGTAATCAAATTGATCACCTTTGGATTATTAGCCAAAAATTCTGATGAATTAACGGCAGAAAAGCTGTATAACGATCTTAAGTCAAATATAAGTTTAGGAGAAGTAGATTATCTTCTTCAAGGATACAGTGAGACCAGAACGATAAACCCATATGTAATGACCGTGGGCCAACATAGGAACTCTAGAGAGTTGAGAAAAGCTGAAGTAGGACATAGACGGCATGTTAGAAGTCCATCCAGGGATGCTAGAATTCTATGTTTTAATTGTAATACCTGGGGACACAAAGCACAAGACTGTTTTTATGGAATTATTTGCAGAAATTGCAAATACGAGGGTCATACGGAGTATCAATGTAGGAACCCACCATTCTGTATTTATCATAATAAGATAGGTCATAGGACTCATGAATGCCAAAATTTTCGGATAACCCCAGAGCTAAAAGGAAAACCCCCAGACACAGAATAAACAATTTCAAAACTCCCCATATATATACCGATAGACGGTATTGTGTTAGATATGGGAATACAAGAGATGAAAGAAACTGACAAACTGATAATTACTATTAGAAGAACTTCTGTAGGACCTCTCATTGCGGGTAGAGTATTCAATAAGCCTATTCAAATATTTATTGAAACAGGGTCTGTAGTTAATGTAATTACCAGTAAAGTTTTAAACCAGTTGAACCCAGGAGTGAAAATGTTGGAACCAATCCGTTACTCATTGAAAGGAGTAACTGGAAATCAGTTAAAAACATTAGGTAAGGTTGAACTAGAAGTTATCTTATATACAAATGAACATTTGTACATTCCAGTGATAGTGGTAGAAGAATTTGTTTTTCCAGGAGATTTATTGATAGGATTTGCAACTATGAGAAAAGAAAACATGGTAATATGTCCTGCTGACTTAGGGATTTTAGTGAAGTCACAGTTCATCCCATTTTTGAATCAACCAGACTAAAGACCAGTGACAGGAATCAATGAATCCCTGGATAACATTTCTATCTTAGATAACGAGGCCGAGCGGTCCAGACCAACAGAAAGTAAAGCAACTTGTGAACCCAACTCAGATGTTCAGGAAATCCCAGAAATTACTAAATTATCAACGACTGAAGCTTTGCTAATTGTAGATGGTGGTGTAACAAAGTCGACATTGTTGCATCCCACGTCAATTAATGAGGTTGAAGTGTGTTTGAAAGGAGTTAATGTAGACTCTGAAATAATTACAGTCTCAGAATCAATTAAAATTAAAGGGTTTAAGTGGGACTCAGGGATTTATAAGTCAAATAAGAACAGAGTAGAAGTACTAGTAATTAACACTATGAATAAGGATATAGTTTTAAGGCAAAGGTACACAAATAGGATGTTTTCAGGCGTGTACAAAACCCATTAAGATTTTAAATGAGAGTAGTGAGGAGATAGAATTACCAATTTCATCAATCTGTTCAATTCAAGAAGGAATAGATTTAAGAAATAGATATAAAGATTGATTAAAATAAACTAATTGCCCTGAGTTGGATGAAAGTTTATTTGCTTTACTTGTAAAGCACAATAAAACAATTGCTTTGTCGGGGGACGCCTTAGGCAAAACAACTGTTTTAAAACATCATATCAAATTAAAACCAGGAACACAGCCTATTTACATACCCGCCTACAGAGTTCCTCACTCTAAATTAGCAATAGTAGATAAACTGATCACTGAAATGTTATCACAGGATATTATTGAACATAGTAATAGTGAGTGGAACTTCCCTTTGATTTTGGTGCCAAAGTCAGATGGTACTATGCGCCCAGTTATTGATTATAGGGAATTGAATAAGCACACCATTCGTGACAGGTTACCATTACTCATTATCGGTGACATTTTGAGAAGTTTGGGAACTGAGAATAGACATTTTAGTATTGTAGATATAAAATCAGCTTTTTGGCAAATAGAGTTGCATGAAGACTCAAGAGAGTTCACAGCATTTTCTACTCCAACGGGACATTATGAGTTCAAGAGAATGCCATTTGGGTTATGTAATAGTCCATTAACTTACATGAGATTAATGAATACTATTCTAGATGGATTGTTAGGAAACACTGCCAGTGTATTTCTAGATGACATATTAATAGTTTCTCAGACTGCAGCGGAGCACTTTAAGAAATTAGATTTGACATTCTCAAGACTAGTAGAAGCAGGATTAAAAGTAAAACTTGAAAAATGTAAGTTCTTTCAAGACAGTGTTATTTATTTAGGAAATAAGATAGACAGACATGGACTTAGTACAGTGAATTAAAAGGTTGACGCTGTCAAGAATTTTCCGGTTCCGACCAATGTAGACAAGGTTAGGAGCTTTTTGGGATTGACAGGATATTATAGAAAATTTATTCAACGATATGCTGACATTGCTAATCCATTAAGTTCTTTGTTGAGGAAGGATTCAAAGTTCATATGGGGACCTGCACAGCAGCAAGCTTTTGACAAGTTGAAAGATAAACTCACGAGTTCCCCCATTCTAATAATTCCGGATTATGGAAAACAATTCATTCTTTGTACTGATGCATCTGACATAGGATTAGGAGGCATACTGATGCAAGAGAGAAATGGAACTTTAAAGCCGATCGCTTACACATCAAGACTTTGTAATAGTGCGGAGAGAAACTACTCTATAACAGAAAGAGAAACTTTAGCAGTAATTTATTCTTTAGAAAATTTTAGGGATATGATATTAGGATATCCAATCAGAGTTTGGACTGACCATACAGCTATTCAGAACTTATTTAAGCATAAGAATCTAAGGGGCCGACTTGCTAAGTGGTTTGCAATACTTCAGTGCTATGAAGTTTAATTTGAATATATTCCGGGTAGAAAGAATGTAGCTGCAGATGCACTATCTAGAAACATTAGTCAACCAATGACTGGGACTGGGTTGATTAATTTTGTTTGTAGTATAGAGAAATTAGTAACTTTAGATGAGGAAATGCTAATAAGAGAACAGAGGGATGATAAGACATGTGATTTATTAATCAAGTATTTGATGAACCCAAGAGGAAATCCTCCAAAGCTACCAAAGGGATAAGATAGAGGAATTTCAATTGATTAATGGACTTTTGTATAGAAAAACAGTTGTAAGTGGTAAAGATATTTCTAGAGGGCCTGTAAATCAGTTGGTAATACCCCAAACTCTTGTAAATGAGATATTGAAGTTACTTCATGATAGTGATTGTAGCTCACATCCAGGAAAGGATAAAACTTATAGACAAGCACAACTTAAATACTTTTGGCCAGGTATGAAGAAATCTATATATGATTATATAGAAAATTGCTTAAATTGTGTTAGGGTAAAAGGAAATACACCAAAACCTGCTCCTATACTTACTTATCCCATTCCACAAAAACCTTGGGAAAGAGTTCACCTGGACACATTAGAGCTACCTATGTCTGAGAATGGATATAAATATGTATTTGTTGCTATTGATTATTTTTCAAGATTTTGTATTTTACAACCCATTCCAAATAAGAGAGCTGAAACTATTGCTTCAGTAATCTATGATCAGATAATCTGTAATTTCACTACACCTAAGACTCTAATTTCAGATAATGGAACTGAATTTAATGACAAAATCTTGGAAAAATTATGTAGTTTATTTAAGATAAAAAAAGTCAATATCTTAGTGAATCATCCACAAAGTAATGGGTAGTAGAAAGGTTAAATAAGAAAATAATTACATGTCTTAGAGGCATGATAAGTCCTCATAGTATAACTTGGGACACTTGGATTCCTTGTGTTAAGTGTGCCTTGAATAATCAAATCAATGTAGCAACAGGTGATACACCTCATTTTATAATTTTTGGGGAAGACAAAACCCTTCCATATGAAATTTTGACTGCAGACCCGAAACGTGTGTATAATATGGATGATTATATACATACATACATACATATACCAAGGCTTTTTCCCCTTTCCAAGGGAGGTAGCCAAAAAGGGAAAGGCATAAAAACACTCCCACCCATTTCATCCCCAAATACACTCCACACCCCTCCCACCATCCCTCTCATCTGAGCACCTCCTGGATGACGGGTCATCCCTGCACCCTGCCCACCGCCCTGGGTCAGAAGCAGTGTCGCAAGACACAGCACATCCACAGCAAGGCCGCTTCATTTAATCGGCGACCTCCCCTCTCCGTCCCCCCTTGCATATAAGGAGAGGACGGGGAGAAATCCCTTCGGGCTGCGTCAAAATTTACTCACGCATACTACCCCACCCCCACCCCCGCCCATTCCTCCTCATGCAATCACAACATCATCCATATACAACCATTCTCCACTCACCTCTGTCTTCCGTCCTCTCCCTTCCTTCCTCAACAGACATTCCCCTCTTCCCCCAAAGCCCCCTTAATATTCACAAGAGATGAAGAAACAACAACACAAAATAGCACATAAACTAGAATTGAAACTAGGAGATTTAGTCATGGTCAAACTACATTCACCCTATAATAAACTTTCACCAAGTACACTGGTCCATATAGGGTAGTTAATTCTGCAGGTGGGAATAAATTTAGACTTCTACATTTAGAAACAAGGGAAGAAGTGATAGGCCATTTAGACGACATAAAGAAAGTGAAATTGCAGATCAGTGACTTAATTGAAAATGACAGTTGTGATACCTTGTGTATCAATGTTGAGAAACCTGAAGAGTATAGGGAATATTATAATGATATTATTTGTAAGTTGAATATTAATATTGATGCATTTTACAGATGAGGGCTGCAATATTAATTTTCATGTGCCTGGTGAGTGCCCTGGACTGGAATCCAATTCGTCCTGGAGCATTAGTACAACATCAAGGTAACCTAATATTGGTTGACAACTTGGTCAAGGTTACTCTTGATTTTAAGAATGTGTCAAAAATGA
>NC_134796.1:28578587-28591087 GCF_046742065.1 Oratosquilla oratoria
GTGCCTTACCTGCTCTCATCATCTTAACAGCTGCTTTCACTTCATCCTTCCCTATTTCTCCTCCATTTTCCTCTCTCATCACTCTCATTTTCTTAGCGCTTCCCACTGCAACTACCTTTCCCTCCCTATCCTCCTTTACATTTAGCAACTCCCTAAAATACTCTGCCCCCCTTCTTCTCACTGCCCTCTCTTCCATTATCATTTCTCCATCTGTACCTTTTACCTTTTCCTCTCTACTTGATTCGCCTCCTTTTTCCTTTTTAATTTCCTTCCAAAACATCTTTTTATTGCTTTCATTTTTTTTACATACTCTTACCCCATTTCACATCTGCTCTCCTCTTTGCTTCCTTTATCTTATGCTTAACTTCCCTTCTCTTTACTTTGTACCTCTCATACGATTCCCTCGTCCGAATTTGCAGCCAATCTATGAATGCCTGCTTCTTCTCTTCTACACATTTCTTTGCTTCCTCATCCCACCACTCACTACCCTTCCTTCTATTTCCTCCCGCCCTCCTTGTTCCACACACCATCTTTGCACACCTTATGACTCCCTCCTTGAACTATCCCCATTCCTCCTCCACTCCTAGTTCTACTCTATCCTTGACTCCCTCCCACTCCTCTTTCAGCTTCTTATTCTCACTCTCCTTTTTTTCCTTATTTAAGTAGTTCACTCTAAGTACCTCCCTACCTTCTGCCCTTTTCCTATTTCTCAACCTATTCTCCACTCTCATTTTAACTTCCACCAGAAAATGATCTGATATTCCCCCACTCTATCCCCTTAGAGCATGTACATACTTAACTATTCATACCATACTCCTGGTCACCACTATATAGTCCATTAATGCTCTATCTGTCACCCTTCCATCCACCACCTTCTCCCATGTGTACTTATGCTTGACTTTCTTCCTAAACACTGTATTTGCTATCATCAACTCTCTTTCATGACACATCTCCACCAACATTTCTCCACTACAATTTTTACCTGGAACTCCATACTTCCTAATCACTCCGTCTATTGGTTCATTTCCTACCCTTGCATTAAGGTCTCCCAATACAACTACATTGACATTTCTCCCTATTCCCTCTATGCACTCATTTATATCTACCCAAAAAGCCTCCCTTTCCTCTACGTTCTTCTCATTACAAGGTCCATACGCGCTTACAAAAACCCACATCTCCCTTCCCAGCTTCACCTTCATCCACATCAACCTTGATGAAACCTCCTTCCACTCCACTACCCGCTTACTTATCTCTTCACTTACTAGTATAGCCACCTTTTCTCTACCTCGTCCCCTCTTCACTCCTGAGTACCTCCCAGCTACACTCCCAAACTCACAGTTGCCCTTTCCTTTCATTTTAGTTTCACTCAAAGCCAGCACATCCATCTTTCTTCTGACAAACATACTGCCTATCTCTTCCCGTTTACTCCCATCTGTACCACATCCACTCACATTAAAAGACCCAAACCTTAGGGTACTGGTTGGAAAACTCCCAGACCCTCTCATGTCCTTTTATTTATTTTTTATTTTTTTATTATTATTATTATTATTATTATTATAATTATTATTATTATTATTATTATTATTATTATTATTATTATTATTATTATTATTATTATCACTATTATTATTTTTTTTTTTGGGGGGGCTAAAGTTAGTAGGACTCCTAATCCCATCCCCGTTCCGTTTTTTGTCGCCTTTTACGACTCAAGTGGAAAAAATGGTGGTAGCATTCTCTTCCCCCACCACAGGGTCGGCGAAAACAGGAAATGAATATTCAGACAAATGGTACAGGACAGCAACAAGAGGTTGGGGGACAGCATAACGGAGGGACAGTCGTAGTATAAAAGTGTCATCATTTCTCTATGCACAGAGTTTTCCTCTATCACAGACAAAATTATATATATGTGCATATATATATATATATATATATATATATATATATACATGTATATTGCAAAAACAATCACAATAACGCGTGACTAAATGATATTGCAGAAACCACAGGGAAAATAAAGTCGGAATATTAAACGTTATCGTCTATTGCGTTGTACTCTGAGGATGTCGTGATAGACGAAAACGTTTAGTATTCCGACTTTATGATTCCTGTGGTTTCTGCAATATACATATACATACACACACGCACACACACACACACACACACACACACACACACACACACACACACACACACACACACACACACACACACACACACACACACACACACACATACACACACGTTACTTCCCTTTGAAACAGACTCGAACACACCTAGCTGACGCCCCATGGATCACTCTCAGGATTAAGAGATTGATACAACAGCGTGCTATATATTTTTTTTTATACCGACATCAACCTTTTTAGAAACTCCGGAACAAAGTCACAAGGGAAATCAAAAGAGCCAAGAAAATGTACTACCCCAATAAGAACAAATACTTACAGCAGAACAGTAGCCTGTGGTTTAAGAGGGTCAAAAGCTTGTATGGTATGAGGCAGGCATCTTGCATCCCCTCTTATCACAATTTTCACCGGATCTTGCGGCAGAGCAAAATAAATGACCACTTTGCATCCACTTGTCAAACGCTGCTCGGGATTGACCTATCCCTGTGTCAGAGCGGTCCCTACACCCGTAGACTTACCCGTCAAACTTTATCGTGAATTTTCTCGCGAAGTTCCCATCCCGATCTGTTCAATAATCAATGCCTCAATTAACCAGAGCAAACGTCCCACGGATTGGAAGACAGGCTTCATTACTCCTATCCCCAAATCTTCCAGTCCCCAGTCCTTTAGTGATCTCAGGCCCATTGCTATCACTCCCATTCCTAGTCTTATTTGTGAGGATTTTGTCTTCCAGTGGGCATACTTCAAAATCAGCAAATTCATTGATCCCCAGCAGTTTGGTAACGTGAAAACATCCTCCACCACTCACTCTCTTATTAGCTTCCTTGACTTTATCTATAAAAATCTCGAGCTGCGCAAGACTTCACTTGCAGTGGCGTTCATTGACTTCAAGAAAACCTTGGCCTTCCTACCTCCTTGGTGGCTTAGCTATCTGACTTCCTGCAGTCCAGGACCTATCCTGTGGGGTACCACAGGGAAAAAGAATGGGGCCATTGTGTTTCCTAATACTCATCAACTATGCCCTGGGAGATACACCGCACAGGTGGAAATATGTAGATGACTGCACGGTGGGGATCCCTGTGTGCAACACTGACCTGAACTACGACCCACTGCAGAACACGCTGGACAAGCTACACACATGGACAGGCATAACAGAGTCTCCATCAACCACAAGGAAACTGTGGTAATGCACTTCCACACCTCCAATGACGTTCTCCTCCCTCCCCTGCTGACAACTGACGGCCAACCACTATAAGTGGTCCAGTCAATTCAGCTGCTGGAGATAACCATCGACAATAAGTTGACTTGGAAGGAGGACACTGCCAACACTGTTAGGGCAGCCTCCTACTAGCTGTATATGTTGCGTCGGCTGAGTTCATTAGGGGCATAGGCTGAAGATCTCAAGACCATCTACACCTCCTTCATTTTACCCAAGTTGATGTACGCATCACCTTCCTGGGAATCCTCACTCACAGTCACGCAGTAGCGACAGCTGAAGAAAGTGCAGAAAAGAGCCTGTCGCACAATCCTTGGCAAATAATACACCACCTATCATCACGCTCTCACCACACTAGGACTATCAACCCTTGCTGACTGCTATCTTCAGAATCTGAGGTCGTTTGCGGTCACCCTAGTTAAAACATCCTCGGTACCACGACCACGGCAGCATGTGCGGCACCATAATACCATGAAGCCGATCAGGGCACGCACCGACCGGTATAAGAAGAGTCCCATTCCGACATATGTGGACTTAATCAACAACAAGAATTAACATCGTTGTACAACACAGCTATTCCTTAGCTTACTGTTTTTTGTTTTGTTTTTAATGCTGGTAGCAAAATTTTCTCACTGTCATAGTTTTATAATGTTATAATCTTGTAGGATGTATATTTTCAGCAGTAATGTTGCTATACCCAATAAACCGTATATATATATATATATATATATATATATATATATATATATACATATGTGTGTGTGTATATATATATATATATATATATATATATATATATATACATATATATACATATATATATATACAGAACCTGCAAAACATTCCAAATATATTACGTAAATTCAACATTAATGTAGTTTTTAACAATAAGAACACTGTAAATAAATAATTCTGTGAATAGTGATAAAAGGTGTGTGTACAAAATACCTTGTAAATCATGTAATCAGTTTTATGTTGGTCAGACTGCTAAAACACTCAAAATACGAATCAATCAACACAAGAAATACGTTAGAGAGGGAAACCAATCTAGCGGCATATTCAACCACATAAACCATTTTAACCACCCAGTTGACTGGGATAACGCTAAAGTCATCACATACAACAACATAACAGAAAGAAATTTAATTGAATGCAGTTTGATCAAATCTAGTAAGGGAATAAATGTTAATCTCCATCAAGGTTTGTACAAATTAGATAGTTATATTTCTCATATAATTTCAAATTATTTAAATTGTAATATAAACTATGAGCAGTTGTCCCATACTTGTTGGTTACCACGACGATTCAAACGTCACGTGCATTTCTTCCACTACCTCTTCGAATGCCCTCTTCATGTCTCGCTCAGTCATATATTTTGTACCTTGTTTCTTCATTTTATAATTTCTTCTTTCTATCTGCACTGAAGATGTAATTATACGAAAGCGCTCTGCTTCGTTAGTTTACTTTTCCTGGTGGTTACTTACGCATTTGTGAACAGACGTTCCTAGTGTTTTATTGCATATGTATATATATATATATATATATATATATATATATATATATATATATATATATACATATATACATATACATATATATATGTATATATATGTATATATGTATACACACACACACACACACACACACACACACACACACACACACATATATATATATATATATATATATATATATATGTATATACACCTATATATATATAAATATATATATATATATATATATATATACATAGATACAGATTGACCTCTCATTAATGGGCTAAAAGGTGGTCGGTGTTCGTTGATGTGAATAATCCGTTGATTTGGAGTGGTTTTGTGAGTGTGTATTGGGGGGAGATCACCCCTTAAGTTCTATAAAATCATAGTATACGTACATACATATTAATGTTTCCCTTTCTGATACTGTTCACGAATCAATAATTTTCTTAAAGTGCGCAAATGTTCATAATAAGCCTGAACGTCACCGTTAGCAGAGAGATCAATGTAAGTTGTGAGCGTGTCAATAGCCTGGCGCACCTCCGACATTTTGGGTTTAACCGCCACTACCTCCTCTTCCTCCTCACTGCCACTCACTCCCTCTTGCTCGTTGCCAGCGAGAACAGCTTCAGCGATCTCCTCCAAAGTGATTGCACAGCACTAAACAACAGCACCAAAAAACACCGAAAACACAGCGAAAACACCGCAAACGCAGCTAATAAACATACAAACGTCCACACCGATCACGATCTTGTTAACTAGTAAACAAAACAAAGTGCGCGCCATCACGCCATCAGCCACTCAGCGGACAAACGCCGAACTAACGAACGCATTCACACCTACCCGCGAAATTTAGACTGTCGGACCGGACCAGCGGATTTTGTCCGTTGCATCCGATATCCGGTAATGCGGTCTCCGTTAATGAGAGGTCAATCTGTATGTATATATATATATATATATATATATATATATATATATGTACATATATATATATATACATATATATGTACATATATATATATATATATATATATACATATATATGTACACACACACACACATATATATATATATATATATATATATATATATATATATATATATATATATATATATAATACGGTACATACACTATGGACCGCGCGGTAACACAGTGGATACCGTCTGAGCGGCTTGCCGCAAGTGATTGGACTGTGCCCCACAAGGGGTTTCCTCGTTTTCCACTTCATCTGGCCTACAAGGAGTTTCCTCGTTTTCTACTTCATCACAGTGTTGCAATCTACATACTTGTTCCAAGGTGCCGCCAGACAATTTTATTCAGCCGAAGGGGTGGGCGATAGGGGGGTGGTGAGGACGTCCTTGTGTTGGTTCTTGGATGATGAACTGAAATCCACTTGAAGGTGCTCCTATGCAGTCAACGTTTATCGACAACATTTCGAGTATTTTCAGTAAGGATAGCGAGATGGTTCGGTTCTTTTGGGTGGTACCGAAAAAAAACAAACAAAAAAACAACAACAGAAAAGTAAATAAAAAAGAAAAAGAAAAAAGAGAAACTAAAGAAAGACAAAATAAAAGCAAAGAAAAGAAAAAGATAAAGAGAATAAAAAGGGAAATACAAAGAAAATGAAAGAAAAGAAAAGAAAAAATAAATTAAAGAAATAAAAAAGCAGAAATAAAAGTAAAGAAGCAAAGAGAGGGAGAAAAATAAGAGGTCCCTGTACGGTCTTCTATTACACAGTCATTATGACTGTCGTCACATGATTTTATTCAAGAGAGTGGGGGTGGGTGGGGGGAGGCAGCACTCTCGCTTCTAAAAAGGCTCAATGACGACGACCCTAAGGAGTGACGTCACTGTCCATCCCGTTTGCCGCCGGGCGATTTTATTCAGCTGATGAAAACCCCAATTATGACGTGGAGCTGCGGCCCTGGGGTCCTTGAGAGGATCGCTAAGAGTTCCAAGGAGAGGTCCGCGGGCCGACAAGAAGGACAAAAATGGAGACTATAGTTTACCAGTGCTTCTGTCCTTATGGTCAATCTTGGGCCTGTACGAGCAAACCAACCAGAAACTACTAGATTGTATTCAGTTGGAGGAGGACTTTGTCCAACGGTGGACTCCAAATGGTTGATTGACTAGCTGACTACTTACATGGTGGTGCAATCGAAAGCGTGCCAGGTAGTCTCGAATCTTCCTCCTAGTTGCGGGTTCGAGTCCCGCACTCCTTTCTTATTCCTCCCAGCAGTGATTGTCTGTTATCTGCCCACCCCGTAACAGTCCCCAAAACGCATGTACATGTAGCAAAAGTGACGAGTCCGGCTGCAGCTATTCAACGCCTCCTGGCGTAGGATCTTCACCTTGTAGCCTTTGCAACACTGGTACCGAAGTGTTCTTACATACCTGGTATCCTGGTTTATGCATAATTGGGGCTAAAGTATTCTTATACATTTGGCATTCTGACCGCGAATGAGTCCTCTTACCTTATAGGTTGTCAAAAGTTCAGCCCACTGATTACGTCATGCGGATGACGCAGTCTCTCTCTGGGCCTATTTTTGCTTTGCCCCGCCCACTTCTTGCCCTGAACGTGCTCATTGGCTGGCCGACTGTCCGGCAAGAACGTTCTTTTTTCCCTCTCCCTCTCTCTCTCTCTCTCTCTCGAACTTCGGTACCTACCTTCCTCACTTCGCGGGCCACGTCGTCGGTGGTGTCCCTGACATAGGCCTTTAGGACTTCCATCGTAACCTCGCCCGTCGCCACGGCCGAAGACGAGATGCTCCCGACGGCGGCGCCCAGGTGCAGAAGGAGGTTCTTCTCCAAGCGGGCCAGGTGGTCCTCGAGCCTGACACCGAGCTGGGAGACGGTCAGGGCAACTCCGGCGTGGACGCCCTCAAGGCGGGACAGCATCTGAAACGGCGATGAACTTATGTCACCTTTTGTGCACACACACGGGACCCAACGACTTTTGCTCCTTTCCTGTATACTACAATTAAGTAAACATACACACACACACACACACACACACACACACACACACACACACACACACACACACACACACACACACACACACACACACACACACAGTCTAGATAAAATGAGTTGTAAAGACGGGACATCACGAGCATAGCTCCCCTTCCCGTAAAATACAACTAGGTAAATATACACACACACACAAACACACATACGCGTACACATATCACAAACCACACACATGTGGGCGCGCGTGGTATGATACTTAGAGAATAAGGAGATATAGCCCAAATTGGAACTACATATGAATTTAGGTTAAGATAACAGAATAGTAAGAGACACGAACCCACGAGCGTTACTCCTTTCCTTTATACTACAATTAGGTAAACACACACTCACACACACACAGCGCAGTAGGTTAGAGGGTGGACCAGGTGTTTGATAACTTCGTTCGAGTCCTCACACACCCCATAGACACATACATACACACACACACACACACACACACACACACACACACACACACACACACACACACACACACACACACACACACACACACACACACACACACACACACACACACACACACACACACACGAGCGCGCGCGTGCGCAAGCGCACGCGCCGGGAGAGACGGGTTAAATTGAAACTACCGACTTTGGGACAAAGAAAAGAGGCGGCCTTCTAACCATATACAGAATCATGAATGGTACGGAAGTCCTTGATGGAGAGGACTTACTAAATTGCTAAATTGGGACAAGAGAAACACAAAAGGATATATAAAAACTCAAAAAGGATAGTTATAGAAGAGACCTGAAAAAACAGTTTTGCACACAGAGTGGTAGACATCTGGAACAAACTGGACAAAACAATAGTGTGTGCAAAAACCATACACGAATTTAAGAGCAAACTAGACACTGCGAGCATAGTTCCCCCTCCTGTAAGATACAACTAGGTAAATACAAGTAGGTAAATACACACACACACACACACACACACACACACACACACACACACACACACACACACACACACACACACACACACACACACACACACACACACACACACACACACACACACACACACATACATACACACACACACACGCACGCACGCGCGCGCAAATGCACACACATATACATCGTTCCGAGTGCCTCCAGTTCTCAGACAAGTCTCCCCCCCTTCCGCAAACCACCTCTCCTCCTCCTCCTCATTACCTCCTCGGTGTGCATGTGCAGGGTGGTCGAGTAGTAGATCCGGAGGCCGGCCATCTGGTCCTCCAGGTTGGTGAGGCGGTTGCCCAAGAGCGTCTTCATTTTGTAGATCTGGGGGAAATGGAAAGGAAATGTACTCGTGTTCATTAAAACTTAAGAATGAAGGAGGCTGCAAAACACTATAAAGCCTGTACTAGGCAGTTCCATATCCATTACCACCTGTCATCCCCACCCATAAAGTTCTCTAACCATTTCTTCAAACAACCGATAATTTCAGCGCTCACTACATGGTTACTAAGTCTATTCTATTCGTTGAGCTCCCTATTGGTAAACCAGTTCTTGCCTATTTCCTTCTTAAATCTGAATTTGTCCAATTTAAACCCTTTACTGCGACTCCTGCTCTGTTGTCTTAATATGATGATGACCTTGTTTGTGTCACCCTTGTTAAAGCCTTTGATCTACTTGAACACCTCTATTAGATCACCCCGAACTCGTCGTCTTTCCAGATAGTGTAAGTTAAGGTGTCTAGCCTCTCCTCTTAAGGTAAATGTCCGAGTTCATGTATAATTTTGGTTATTCTCCTCTGTTCTGATTAAAGTGAATTGGTGTCCATTCTATTGGACGGAGACCAAAACTGTACCGCACTGTTAACGATGGGTCTAACTAGCGCTAGGTAGTGTTTGATAACTACCTCTACATTTTTATTCGTAACCGTCCTAGCAATGAAACCTAATGCTCTGCTAGCTTTACTCCTGGCACTAATACACTGTTTCCTGAATTTAAGGTCAGGACTCACTAGAACTCCCAAGTCTCTTTCGCAGTCAGTTTTCTCTAAGAACGTGTTATCTAAGCTATATCTATTTTCGGGGTTGTGTAGTCTTACATTTAATACGCTACATTTTGAGATATTGAAGTCCATTTGCCATTTCACCGACTATGTAAAGAATTTGCTAGGATCATCCTGCAGAATCTCTGCGTCGTCTGCTGACCTGATTAGGTGTCCTATTTTAGTGTCGTCCACAAACTTACTAACATCACTATGAACAATAAGGGACCCAAAACCGAGTTCTGGGGAACTCCACTAGAAACACTCCTCCATCTGAATTTTACATCACTTATGGTGACCAGCTGTTTTCTGTCACTGATCCAAGCTCTAATCCTTTCAAACACTTTTCCTCCTATGCCATGGACTTTATTTAGTAGTCTCTGGTGGGGCACCTTGTCGAACGCTTCGCTAAAGTCAAGGTAAATAACATCGTAACTATCAGTGTTATCTGACGCCTTCTATACTGTAGTGTAAAAAGATAGAAGATTAGTCACACATGACTTACCCTTGGAGAAATCATGTGCATGTCACTAATCAAATTGTGTCTCTCGATGTGATCTCTGATTCTATAAGCTATTATTGATTCAATCATTTTACCTATAACCGATGTCTAACTGAATGGTCTGTAGTCACATATAGACGATTTATCTCCCTTTTTGAAGACAGGAACAACGTTTACCTGTCCCCCAAGTAATAGGCACAAAACAAGTGTCTTCTGACTTATTAAATATTTCTATTAACTGGTCGCAGATTTAAATTTACACTCTTTAAGCACTCTCGGAAAAAGTTCGTCTAGATCCGGGGATTTTGAACTTCTACGTTACTAATGCTTATGTTAGATAGTCTACTTTCTTCATCCCCACTGAAAATTGGATAGCAGTCAGGTAACATATCTAACCTTTGTAAACATCGAGAAAAAATATTTGTTAAATGCCTCACTCATTTTTTCCTCCCATTCTATTATGGCATCTTCGTCATTTTTAATTGGTCCTATCCTTTCCTTATTTTTTGTTCTGTAGACATGAGAGAAGTCCCTAGAGTTGGATCTCATTTGTCTGGCAACCTTACTTTCGTAGTTACGTTTCGCTGTGCGCATGTTCTTTTTAACCAGTCTTGCCATATAGTTATATTTGGATCCGAGGTGTGTTTCCCTATTTGTTATTCTGGGGTAGTCTTCTTTTCATTCCGATTTCATTTTACAGCCTGTCCGTCGTCCATTTGGGAGTATTACTATTATTTCGTACTGACTTGAGGGGAATAAATTAATTTTGTGCATTTGGAATTAAAGCTGTTAGGTTACTTTATATTTCATTCAGATCACTGACCGGGCTGTTGAGCTCGCGCTTGTAAGTGACCTGACCCAAGGTCACTTGGTCCGTGACCCGACACACTGCGCTAATGGCGTCTAGGCTGACCGTGTATCTTACCCGGTCACAGTCCCCTGGGTCGGTCTCGTAAGTGACCAATTGTCCTAAATACTTTCTCATCCTATCAGAATTGGCTCTCCTGAAGTCCGGTACTATAGTCAGCGCAAGGAGAATTGGCCGATAAGGCGGGGCTAGGAGATTTCCCGGTGTTGCCACATGTGGGCATCCATGGCGAGAACGTGCATGTGGATGCAATGTTTTCTGAATGCAGTATGAGGGGGGCGGGGCCAGAGATTAGATGTAGCGGCAACGTCGCTCTCTCATGCACATATGCCATATCTAGACTTAAAGAAACGAAACCTTTGTATAGAAAACATTGCTTTGATTTTTACCTCAGTGGTGGTGTGTGACAAAAAATTATAATATAATCATATGAGGCAACATTATAAAATTATAAAATAGAATTATAAAATAAAATGAAATTATAGAATAATTATATTTGGCACCACAGGGGAACTCCCAGTGCTCCGCCCTAACGGCCAGATCTCAGTGCAACGGGTATAAAACGTTATTCGTACTACTTAATTCTTCCCATATTAAACCTTATTTCTTGATGATCGCTAGAGTCTAGACTATCTTCCACTTTTACATTCCTCGTTAGGTGCTCAATATTAGTTAAAAGTAAGTTCAGAGTATTATCTCCCGTCGTAGGATCGGTAATCGTTTCAGGAAATTATCCTGCACCACATCTAAGAAATTTTACGCTTCCTGATCTACTAAAAGTTTCCCAGTCAATGTTTATTAATTAAAATCTCCCATGATCACAACGTTTTTGCACTGGGACGCCCTGCGAATTTCATGAATCAGGGGATCAGTCTGTTCAATGCTGAGGTTAGGAGGTCTATATAGGACGTCAATAATAAGTTTCTCATTCATGCCTATAATTTCCATCTAAATAGATTCCGTATTTGTTGTTATTGTTGATAATACAATGACAACTCACCATCAACTACTATTTTTCGAGAGGAGTAACAGATTTTATGAGTGGGGATGGGGTGAGAACGAGGGAAAGAATAGAAATGAAAAAATAAGCAAATAAATAAAAATACTCGGTACTATCCTGGACAAGCGTCTTTAGTCTAATGTTTCTTAACCTGGGGGTGCTGAAATAAAATTTAGGGGGTGTTGGGAAGTATACATGGCGGTACTTCACTCTATTTTCCTTTATCCTTCCAGTAATCAGTTGTTAACCAGAGTTTAGTGGGTGCTAGACTGCCTAGACCTGAC
>NC_134796.1:28596087-28603587 GCF_046742065.1 Oratosquilla oratoria
CACACAGTAGACACACACACACGGACGCACACACGCACAGACAGACAGATACACACATATATACAGACACACACACACACACACACACACACACACACACACACACACACACACACACACACACACACACACACACACACAAGAGATGCCTCGGGTTCGATCCTCAGAGAGCACAAATAAGCAACTGCTCAAATGCCACTTTGCACGATTTTCCAGGCCCTCTCGGCAATGGCAGACGTCAGAGATGCAGTACACCATTGCCAATGTTCCAGTGCTCACATCTCGCCAGTTTGATCGAGCAGGTTCCAGACTCAATACATAACAACCACAGCCATTGCAACATTCCCAAAACTCCACATATGCATTTCTTACCGTTCATCTAAAACCTTATGAGTAGAATAAAAATCAGGGAATCGTGCCGCATGCCCATAAGAGGCAACCCTCGATATTGGAGCAAACTCGGATGGACCATGTGGAATGGCGCCGGGGTGTGAGTGAATAACCGTGCCCCCTGTCGTATGCCCCCAATTGATGATGATGATGACTGATGATGATCCAATCCTTAGCCAGTTTAAGTCATCTTGGTGAGGTACAAGGACTGTATAGTCCTCCAGGGGATAGACAGTGGCTCCTGCAGTGGCTCTGATGCAAATAATTACGCCCGACGACAAGTACTTACGACAGGATGGTGCAAAACTTTGGACCTACAGACAAATATTTACTTTAACCAATCGGAGGCAAAGGTGGTCGGCAGACGTCGCAAGCCAATGCCTTAAATTCGGCGTGTAATGTTTGCCACACTCGTTCGTACCTTCACGACAGAAATAACACCACTAAACACCACTAAAGAGAGATTAGGAACCTGAAACCACACGTGACAACAACGACGACCTACGATGAAGTCCTCCACAAGCGGAGAAGACTATCCAAAGAGATGTATAGAATCCAGTCAAGAAAATTAATATCGTTCAACTTGCCATCACATTCAATGAAATATGTATAAGGAAAATTTTCCTTCCCCAAATGCACCCTCACCATTAAGCACAGAAACTAAATAATGGTCAAACCGGCGTCCCCTGACTTCAGGGCACTAGCTTATATGATAAACACAATATTTCTGAACAATTCTGAATATGTTAGTATTCATGTTACTATAGATAAAGTAATAGTTGCCTATGGATACAAAGTTATGGCTAGCCCTGTACATTGCAACCACGGATACAGCATAACAATTTCTCAACTGTACTATTATTTTTATACACACTGTATCATATACGATGTCAACACTATGAAAAACTGGCCCCAGTCCAGAAAAAAATAAATAAAACGAAATAAAATAGAATAGAATAAGATAGACGAATAGATAACTCCTTCGTTGCTCGGGGACGGGGATGCCATGGAATGAAGAAAATCACAAGAGGGAGGAGGAAGAAGAGGAGGAGAGGAAGAGGAAGAATATGAGAAAGAAAAAGGAGGAAGAGAAGGAGGAGAAGTAGTAGGACTAGGAGGAAGAGGAGGAGGCGAAGTAGGAGGAGAAGGAAAAGGAGGAGGAGTCTTGATACTTGCCTCGAGGTCGAGCTGCGTCTTGTGGTCTGCCTTGATATCTTCGTCGAGGGTGACGTTCCCGAACTGGATGAGGTCGAGCAGGAGGTTCAAGGAGTTGGTAGTGTTGGCGTGGGCCCGATGGAGGAACTGCTGGAGGGCGAGGATCGGCGACTGCGAGAAAGAGGAGGAAGACGAGAAGGACGATTGGGAGGACGTGGATGTAGAGGAAGAGGAGGAGGAGGAGGAGGAAGAGGGTGAGAATGAGGTGAAAGAGGAGGGTAAGGAAGACGGTGAGGAGGAGGAAGTGAGGGAAGAGAAGGGTAAGAGGTAGGGGGGAGGGGGCGAAGAAGAGGAGGAGGAAGAGGAAGAAGAGGAGGAGGAGGCGAAGGGAGAGGAAGAAGTCATAGCGATGGGGGGGATCGTTGACGACATCGGAACCGCGGTGGGGCTGTGGTCCATCACGACGGAATTGGTGAACTTAGAAAAGTTTGAGCTGGAGGGGCTAAAGGTGGTGGTGGTGGAGGGAGCTGGGGAAGTGGCAGTCACTGGGGGCAAGGAGGGGGCGACTTGATGGGGCAAGGTGGTGGTGGGTGTCGGGGGCCTGGTAGTGATGGATTCCACCGTCGAGGAAGCGGGTGTGGTGACGAAAGACGCGCTGATGCTCTTGCCTCCTCCTTCTCCTCCTCCTTCGTCGTCGCCCTCGTCAGGGTGTTCCTTGACGCTGACGAAGGCGACGACTGTGCCCAGGTCCTGCCGGATTTGCGTCACGTCCTCCTGTCGGCAGGAGGTCCCGAGGAGCTTGGCCTCGAGGGCTTTCACCCGGTCCTCGAGCATGACCTTCAGCTCCTGGGTCTTGACTTCAATGGATCTGTTCAGGCCGGACACCGTCTCGAGGACCTGGTTTTTGAGGACCTGAGAACGATCGGTCGTGTTGGAAGCGAACTGGACGAGGGACGTGATCTGTCTCTCTGACTCCTGGTTCGTCTCTCGGAGTCTACTGAAGAGGATCTTGGAGATTTGGAGGGACTCCCCGAAGTACATCTTTGTGGTGTTTATGTTGAGTTCGATGCTACTTTGAAGATCCCGTAGCGTGTCTGCAACGCTCCTAGGTCCTGCCTCATCGGCTAGCATGGGTTCTTCTTTTTCTTCTTCGTCTTCTTTGTCTTTGGGGCCTTGGCTGACACCGTCTCCAGGATCACGGCCTCCACCGTCTGCGTCCTCTCCAGTCACGTTGACGGAGGGCACAGTGGAAACGGAGACTCCGTCGTGAGACTCGAAGTACTCGTATCCCAGAACATGTTCCTCCTTCGGCTGTCGGGACTCGTAAAGGTAAGGGCTCAGGCTAGTGCTTGTGCTGTCAATGAGGACGGCCACGCCGCGGGAGACGTTGGTGAGCAGTTCGAGGGTGGTCGCCTGCAAGTTGCCCTTCTGCGCCGACGCAAAGTGATTCTCCACGCTGGCGTTGACCCCCATCACCAGTTGCTGGGTCACCTGAAGATCGCCCTCGATGACCTCGAGGCGCTGCTTGAGGTTGCCGTTCTCCCTCTCCTTCTCCCGAAGGAGATGACCCAGTTCCTCGACCTTGGCCTCCAGGGTGTCCAGCTTGGTCAGCTTGGTGAGGACGAGGCGGAGGCCGTTCTGGGTGTCTTCATGACTCTGGAGAAGGGTCTGGAAGAGAGCGTCCCTGTTCTCGGGCGTGAAGTGGTACTCGGTCATCGAAGTGGCCGAGGACAAGGGGGCGGCGCTCCCGAGGAGGAGGACCGCCATAAACACAAACATTTCCGAGTAATGTTTCGGTTTCGAGAGAAGAAATTCACACTGTCTCAATTGACCTTCTTAGCGAAGTGCTCAGTACATTTCTTTCATCACTCGAAGTCACTCACACCCTGTTCTTCTCTCGAATTCGTCACTAAATTGCGCTTCACAAAATTGCACCTAAGACACATCGAGGTCCTCTGGTCATGGTTCTCGAACTCGGACACTAACTCACTTGCGAACATCAAACTACTACTCTCAGACAAGCAGAAGATCACGCCGAGGAAAAAGATCGTACAGGAACTTGACTGAGGTCGACCTCGAGGCAGATTGACCGCGGTTTCCGCTCGCGCCGTGGAGCGAGGAGTCGAGGGAAAAGAAGAAAAATCAAGGCGGAAAGTTTGACACCCAACATATACACATAGGCCTACGTCATTGGCTGAGGTGGACTTAGGAACAAGGGATATAGTTGTGAGTTTGTGTGTATGTGTACGTGGGAATGTGTGCGTGTGTATGTATACGTGTACGTGTGTGTACGATTCCACACAAGGGGCACGTACTCTCCCCCCCACACGCACACGCACACACACACACACACACACGCATACACACACACACATACACACACACACACACGCGCGCGCGCGCGCGCACGCATTGTTTGTTTATAGTAAGGCGATCCCCCAGCTCCATTTTTTCCCCTCTGCTTCATAGATGTTTTAATTCGTGGGTGATTCATAGACTGCCGCTGGTTTTTGGGTCATCACTAAACCCAAATCAGGGAATTAGATGTTTCCGAAGGCACCCGGCCAACATCATGATTGTTATGGACTGTCGTTCTGCGGCGCTTCTATCTAACCAACATCAGGCTCGAGCTCGACTCGTGATGGATTCCCCGGCGTGTGTGAAGGTCCCACGTGACCTCTTCCTCCTCCTCCTCTCCCTTCTTCAGGAGAGGAGCCGACGACCGGAAGTCGTGGGAGTCGGGAAGGTCGATCTGTTCGCCCTCGAGTAAACAAAAACTTCGGGGGAAGAGGCAGGACCTCGAGAACCGCTGGGCCAACGTCATTGAGAGTCGCAACGGAGCTGAACATGGCTGCAGAAGAACCTTTGGTCCGTGAGGAGGCCGGGCGCACAAGAATAGAAACGTAAACAAATAGGAAAAATAAAACAAACAAACAAAACAACCCGTGTCGGCAGGCACTACAGCGCGTTGCTTTCGTGTCGATCCAACTAAATCTTCGATGATATTTGTTTTAATCTATTCTATTCATGTATTTATCTGCTTATTACTTCGTGTGTATCTATCCATTTATTTCATTTATTCTACTTTATTTTTCATTCATCCATTTAAAATTATTTCTATAAACGCAGTTTTAGTTGGCGCACGAACGAACTGATACATCAGCCGACCAAGATCAAAGTCACCCACAATAACGAAGACATCTAAAAGGGGCGAACTATATTCGGTGCCAACTCGTTCTGGGATGTATCTCCTGCTCATCCCCAATTCCAAACACTCCCAATGAGAATACTGAAGGATGAGCTTTTCCCAAAACATCGACCACGAAAAGGCAACACGTGAGATTCAACACGGTTTTGGACCACGTGTTGAACTCGTGATCGACAGCTCTTACCGTTCCTGGTGAGAGCTCTGAGTTCTTACTGTAAATTGCCCGATCTATGGGTAAAGACGTGACCTTATGCGAGCGCGCGCACACACACACACACACACACACACACACACACACACACACACACACACACACACACACACACACACACACACACACACACACACACACAACACTCTTGGCGCAGTAGTAGAATTCCCGTGGGTGGGAAGTTGGGTGTGTGTGTGCATGTAAGGTCACAGCATTACCCATAGATCGGTCATATATGAGCTCTGAGCGCTCTTCCGGGAGGGAAATAGCTGTCGATCACGAGTCCAACACGTGATCCAAGACCATGGTGAATCACACACACACACACACACACACACACACACACACACACACACACACACACACACACACACACACACACACACACACACACACACACACACACACACACACACACACACACACACACACACACAACGGAGGTACCCAGACCACATGAAGTAGATGACTCTAGCCTCCTACACACACAACGGGGGTACCAAGACCACATGAAGTTGATGACTCTAGCCTCCTCCCCCTCCTCCTCCTCCTTCTCCTCCTCTTTTTCGTCTTCCTCCTCCTGGCGACGTCCCTCGTGTTGTTTTAGAGCGGAATAAGGGAGCCCGTGTTGGAGTGCAGAGCCTCGCGGGGGTGGGGCCAGGAGAGGAGGGGAGGGAGTGCTGCGCGCAAGCCCAAAGGGTTCAGCACGTATTACTCAATAAAATAGGGTGCCGGGAACTAGAAGGAAAAAGATGAGGTCATTATTATAGAGGACGGCAAAGAAGGACGCCAAGTAGGATCATATCCTAGTATGAGGCCACAATGAGAGAGAGAGAGAGAGAGAGAGAGAGAGAGAGAGAGAGAGAGAGAGAGAGAGAGAGAGAGAGAGAGAGAGAGAGAGAGAGAGAGAGAGAGAGAGAGAGAGAGAGACACACGGTGTAGTGTAACATCTCTAGAGGAAAGCACTACATGCAGATGATGATTGAAGGCCCCTTTCGATTTGCATCCAACATGGCGGGGCAGGAGGTAAATGGGCAGGAATTTAGCAGTGGACGGATAAAGAGAGGGAGAGGAGGAAAGAAGAGGAGGAAAGAAGAGGAGGAAGAGGAGGAGGAGGAAGAGGAGGAGGAAGGGGAGGAGGAGGAGGAGGAGGAGGAGGAGGAGGAGGAGGAGGAGGAGGAGGAGAAGGAGGAGGAGGAGGAGGAGGAGGGATCAAAATTCGCTACAGGTAGTGAGATGTGACAGAACGTGACATCTCTCCCTCTGGCTCTCCTCTCAAGAGGTCCATATTCTCCGAGGGCAGCGAAATAGCCTCCCTCGTCTAAATGGGTTATTAAAAGAAGGCGCTTCACTAAGATCCCACCCCCCCACCACCACCACCATACTCTCTCCCCATCTGGGTGGATTTTTCTGGCATTGCGGCATGATGGACAGCGGGAAAGCCATCCTCGCACCTCTCAGGAGCAGTGCCGGCTACTCTTCTTGTGAGGCATCTTCTCGACAGCTTCTTACAAATTCTTCTTTCCTTCCTACCTGCCAATCTCAATACATACATACATACACATATACAAAAATGCGTATATATAAACATACAAATACATGTATATTTTTTCTTTATGTTTCTGTATAGTTTACATTTCTGTTTAGAATTTCTATGTCTCTTGCTAGTTTACGATGTTGGAATGATAGTAGAGTAGCAAGAGAAAGAAAATCTAATTAATAAATTAACGCAGAAACAGCAAAATTATTTAATCTTGTCTGTCTACAAGAAAATATTCTTCATGAATACACTAATATATATGTATATATATATATATATATATACATATATATGTATACACACACACACACACACACACACACACACACACACACACACACACATATATATATATATATATATATATATATATATATATATATATATATATATATATATATATATATACACATATATGCGTAAGTAACCACTAGGAAAAGTAAACTAACGAAGCAGAGCGCTTTCGTATAATTACATCTTCAGTGCAGATACAAAGAAGGAATTATAAAATGAAGAAACAAGGTACAGAATATATGACATAGTGAAGAGGGCATTCGGAGAGATAAGGAACAAGTCCAAGGTTCAGGTGAGTAAAGTTCTCGAAGAATCGTGTGGTATCCATAATGCAATTGTGGTATCCATAACGCATTTGTGAACACAAGCTCCTAGTGTTTTTATTGCATTATGGATACCACACGATTCTTCGAGAACTTTACTCACCTGAACCCTGGACTTGCTCCTTACCTCTTCGAATGCCCTCTTCATTATGTCATATATTCTGTACTTTGTTTCTTCATTTTATAATTCCTTCTTTGTATCAGCACTGAAGATGTAATTATACGAAAGCGCTCTGCTTCGTTAGTTTACTTTTCCTAGTGGTTACTTACGCATTTGTGAACACACGCTCCTAGTGTTTCTATTGCATTATGGATACCACACGATTCTTCGAGAACTTTACTCACCTGAACCCTGGACTTGCTCCTTACCTCTTCGAAT
>NC_134796.1:28608587-28613587 GCF_046742065.1 Oratosquilla oratoria
TGTGTTTGTGTCATTTTGACATTTGGAAATAAACTCTCCCATTAGGATTCGAACCCTCGCCAGAGCGGCTTCCTTCTTACAAGGCGAAGACTGTGGTGGAGTGACGAGTACGGTCTTCGCCTTGTAAGAAGCAAGCCGCTCTAGCGAGGGTTCGAATCCCAGTGGGAGAGTTTATTTCCATATATATATATATATATATACATATTACACACAGGAACCCACGGTCGGAGAAAGAATAAACTTCGAATAAAGAAATCCTATATTTCGGCTATCAACTGTAGCCCTCTTCAGGAAGGTACAGTTGATAGCCGAAATATAGGATTTCTTTATTCGAAGTTTATTCTTTCTCCGACTGTGGGTTCCTGTGTGTAATTTACAAATGTGCTACTACATTTCTGTTTAGATATATACATATATATATATACATACATATATATATATACATATACATATATATATATATATATATATATACATATATATATATATATATACATACATATACCAAGGCTTTTTTTCCGCTTCAAGGGAGGTAGCCAAAAAGAAAAAGGCATAAAATCATTCCCACCCATTCCATCCCTGAATACACTCCACTCCGCTCCACCCTCCCTCTTATCTTAGCACCTCCTGGATGACGGGTCATCCCTGCACCTTGTCCACTGCCCTGGGTCAGAGGCAGTGTCGTAAGTCACAGAGCATCCACAGCAAGGCCGCTTCATTAAATCGGCGACCCCCCCCTCTCTGTCCCCCCATGCATAAAAGGAGAGGACGGGGAGAAATCCCTTCGGGGTGCGTCAAATTTTGCTCACACATATTACCTCACCCCCCATCCCCCCCACCCATTCCACCTCATGCATCATATCATCTATATACAACCATTCTCCATTCACCCCTGTCTTCTGTCCTTTCCCGTCCTTCCTCAACAGACATTCCCCTCTTTCTCAAAGCCCCCTTCACCCTATCCTTCCATCTCTAGGACGTCCCCTCATGTTCACTCCCTCCACATCTGCCTTCCATGCCTCTTTTACTAGTCTTTCTTCACTCATTCTTTCTACGTGTCCAAACCACCCTAATACTCTTTCATCAACCCTATCTCCCAACTCCCTTTCCACCCCTGTTCTCCTCCTCACCTCCTCATTTCTCACTCTAGCCTAGTAACCACCTTCGTACTTCTCAGACACCTCATCTCAAACACATTCAAACTCCTTCTCTCTTCCTCTATTATGTTCGATGTTTCTGCTCCATATAGTGCTGTTGGCACAATCACTCCTTCATAAAGTCTCCTCTTAGCATCCATTCCCAAATGTCTATTCCTCATTACAATTTTTAATCCACCAAGGCATTTACTCGCTTCTCTCAATCTACATTCTACCTCCACCTTCACTCCACCTTTTCCTGCCACATTTGCACCCAAGTATATAAAACTATCCACTTCCTCCAGTCTCTCTCCCTTAATGCTCACTTCCAGTCTGCTGCCACTTTCACTCCTTGCACATCTCATCACCTTACTTTTACCCACTCTCCCAAACTCTCTCACCAACTTTCTCAATCCCTCCTCCGATGCCACAAGTGCATTTTCTTTAACCATCTTCAATCCCTGACCCACCACCCTTGCATTTACCTCTCGCACCACCCCATCCATGTACAAAGTTGAACAGCCAGGGCGACATAACGCATCCCTGACGAAGTCTCATCTTTACCTTGAACCACTCACTCTCTCCATTTCTAATCCTGACACATGCTCTACTACTCTCATAAAAACTCTTGACAGCTCCTAGAATCTTTCTTCCTATCACGTATATCCGCAAAACCTCCCACAGTGCCTTCCTGTCTACCCTGCCGTAAGCCTTTTCCAGATCCATAAAAGCCCAAAAAACATCCTTCCCCTTTCCTATAGCTTTCTCACATATCTGTCTTACCACAAAAATCTGATCTACACAACCTCTACTCGTCCTAAATCCACACTGTTCTTCACCAATTATTCCCTCTGTTCCTCTCCTAATCCTCTCAATCAAGATCCTCCCATAAGCCTTCCCAACTACACTTAACAAGCTAATCCCTCTAAAACTACTACACTCTAATTATCAAGGAGGTAAAAAGGACAACTGTGGACAGTGACAGTGGAGGACAAAAGATCACGATGGGAAATAATGATAGTGGAGAACAAAATATCACGCTAGGATGTAATGATAATGGAGGAGAAAACATCACGGTAGGATATAATGTCAGTGAAGAACAAAATATAATTTTAGGAAGAGATACCGGACAGAATGTCAATGAAGGCCAAAATATCAAGATAGGATGTAATGACAGTGGAAGACAAAAGATCACGATGGGATGTAATTATAGTGGAGGAAAAAATATCACGGTAGGATATAATGTCACTGAAGGACAAAATATAATTTTAGAAAGGGATGCCGGACATAATGTCACTGAACGACGGGAGGCCGGCGTGAATCACGGTGACGTAGGGGGACAAAATGTACAAAATAGATCGGATGACCGTAATCGACCAGATGTCCGTGATGGGGGAAATGTTAATTTTGATAGGAGAAATGTTAATGAGGCATTGAATGTCAATGAAGGACCAAATAATAATAATATAGAGCAAGGCATAAATAAAAAACAAAATGATAATATAAGACATGATATTGAAACTCAAAATGTGTCAAAAAGAAATAATCACGAGTTTCTTAAAACTATGTACTTTAATGCTCGTAGTATTAGGAACAAATTTCAAGAAATACAGGCGTATGTCAAAAGCGAAAATCTCGATATGATAGGAATAACTGAGACATGGTTAAATGGTACAGAGTTCGAAGCTGAATTTAATATTGCGGGATTTAAACACTTTCATCAGGATAGAAACCACAAGAAAGGTGGGGGTGTTCTATTGTACGTTAAAAACAATGTTCATGCTTGTGTTTTAGAGAAAGTGAAACAGGATGCATATGACAGTTTGTGGGTTGAGTTAACCCAAACAAATGGACAAAAAATGAATATAGGTGTAATATATAGGCCAAAGACATTATCATTAGCAGACGACAAACTGTTATTTCAAGAACTGTCTAGTTTCTGCAACCGGGATTTATTGATAATGGGTGATTTCAATTTTACTGACATTGATTGGATGACCCTTGAACATGGCCATATAGGTAGTCGCTTGATTGATTTTCTTGGTGACAATTACTTAATTCAGCATGTAAAAGAGCCCACAAGATATGGAAACTTACTCGATTTATTGATCACTAGCCGCGAAAGCATGGCAACTGATGTAGAAGTCGGTGAATCTGTTGCAAATAGCGATCACAACTTAGTCAGATTCAAACTCCTAAACAATTTTAGAATAGATACTTGTGCTTCTAAAATACCCGATTTCAGTAAAGCTCAGTTCATAGAACTACGTCAGGAGCTTCAGCTTACAGATTGGGAGGAAAAATTAAACGAAAGGCCTGTAGATCAGATGTGGGAAATATTTCAAAATACGCTCACTAAGATGATTCAAACTTACATTCCTTTTAAGGACAGACGTCCCCCAAATCAGGCTCGCCCAAAGTGGCTCGACAAAGAAACTGAAAAAAGTATTGCTAAAAAGAGACAGGCTTATAAGAAATATAAGTGCTCGGGTGCATCTAACGACTATGAAAGTTATGTATCAATACAGAGAGATTTAAAAAAGACAATAAGAAAAAGAAAACGACAATACGAAATGAACATCGCTGATAAATCCAAAGAGAATCCCAAAGAATTCTATAGTTACATTAGAGATAAAAAGGTTGTTAGGAATCACATTGGTCCACTATTATCTGCTGACGGTCAACTTGAATATTCAAATGAAGGAATGTGTAATCTCTTAAACAATTATTTTAGCTCGGTATTCGTAAACGAAACACCTCAAAGTGAATTCCAAACTGAAACCTGTGAAAAGTCTAGGGTAAACTTACTCACTACGGTAAATATAACAAAAGAAACAATTAAAAGGTGTATAGACAAACTCAAAGTTAATAAAACACCAGGGCCTGACGGTTGGCATCCAAGAATCTTAAAGGAAATTAAAAATGATATTGTTGTTCCATTAGAAATTATTTTCAAGAAATCCATCATATCCGGAGATGTCCCAAGAGAATGGAAGCTAGCTAACGTTACTCCCATATTCAAAAAAGGTGACAAAAAGAAACCAAATAACTATAGGCCTATTAGTTTGACTTCGATCGTAGGAAAAATAATGGAAACTATCATCAGAGATGCTATCGAATATCATTTAGAAAGTAACCGTTTGATAAATGATAGCCAACATGGTTTCAGACGGAAACGTTCTTGCGTGACTAACTTACTCGAATTCTACAACACAGTTGTCTCGAATTATGACAAAAGAAACAATATAGATTTAATATATCTAGACTTTGCAAAAGCTTTTGATACCGTCCCACACGAAAGACTACTTACTAAATTAGCTTTGCATGGAATAAGTGGTAGCCTATTAGGTTGGACTAGTAATTGGTTGAAAGGTCGAAAACAGAGAGTTGTTTTAAATGGAAAAACTTCTGGATGGAAAAGTGTTGCAAGTGGAGTTCCTCAGGGTTCCGTTCTTGGGCCACTTCTATTCATAGTATATATAAATGATATAGACCATGGACTAAAATCTACTGTTTCCAAATTTGCTGATGATACAAAACTGTGCGGAGTGGCAAATGATCACTCAAACCAATTAGATATTCAAGAAGATTTAGATAAATTACAGCAATGATCTGAAAAGTGGCTAATGAAATTTAACACAAGTAAATGCAAGGTAATGCACATAGGTAAAAATAACAGTAAGTACGATTACAAGTTATTTGGAAATTCGTTAACAAAAGTGGATAGTGAAAAAGATCTCGGGGTAATTATCAGTAACGACCTCAAATCATCCAAGCAGTGTATTTCAGCCTCTGAGAAAGCAAATAAGATTCTGGGATTGATTGCGCGATCTTTTGATTTCAAAAGTCCATCACTCATTAACA
>NC_134796.1:28616087-28621087 GCF_046742065.1 Oratosquilla oratoria
CTCCTCTACATAAAAACATAAGAATGGAGGAGACTGCAAAAGATCATAAGGCCTGCACTAGGCAGTTCCATGTCCCTTACCACCAGCCATCCCTATTTATAATGTTACCAAATCTTCTCTCAAAACAAACAATTGTTTCATCGTTCACTATACATGTTGGTAAATCTGTTCTTTCCTATTTTGTTCTTAAGCCCAAATTTTTCTAATTTAAATCCATTACTACGAATCCTCCCCTGCTGTCTTAATATGATGACCTAGCCTGCATCACTCTTGTTAAAGCCCTTCACTCATTTGAATGTCAGACCACCCAGCATTCTGCGTCTTTTTGTAAGGTAAATTTCTAATCCTTTGTATCATTTTGGCCATTCTCCTCTGAACAGAGTATGATTACCTCTGCACTTTTGTTTGTAACCGTCCTAGTAATAAATCCTAATGCCCTGTGTGTAAGTTAAGGTGCCTAAGCCAGTCATGGTATGGTCAATTTCTAATCCCTTATATGATTTTGGTTGTTCTCCTCTGTACTGATTTTAGTGAATTCATATCCATTTTATAGGACGTAGACCACCTCCATGTCTCTCTCTGGCACGATACCTTCCCCAGCGATAGAAGCGCTGGCCATAATAAAGAAATGAACACAAAAGGAGGAAATCGTGTTCACGAGCAAGTACAGTAAGATCGACCTCGATACACTCATCCTCGAGCAGCAGCTGTCAGCAAACTGACCCACTGACTCTTGACCTAGTAAACCAGTTATTGTTGCAATATTTTCAAACATTTCTCCTGCCATGACCAATCCCTTATCCCCCCTTGCCTTCGCTTTTCCTTCCCAGAGGATTTATGCTATCCACGAGGATCACTCAAGACGATAATAAATAAATAAATAAATAAATGAATAAATAAATAAAATGAAAAACAACACCGAAGACATCACACATACCTGAGTTGAGTTATTTTTAAATCAATAGCCCCTCACGTGATCGTTATATATATATATATATATACATATATACATATATATATATATATACATATATATATACATATATGTATATATATACATATATATATACAGTATAAGTATATATTATATATATAAATATATATATATGTATATATATATATATATACATTTATACATATATACATATATTAAGGATAGTTTTAAATAGAATAAGAAATAAAGTGAGAGAACAAGTTTCATGGGAGCAATTTGGTTTCATAGAAGGGAAAGGAACAGCAAATGCAATTTTTATAACAAGAACGATTATGGAGAGGATGATAGAAAAACAACAAAATGTATATCTTTGCTTTGATGACTACGAGAAGGCGTTTGATAGGGTAAGACATGAGGATTTGATAAATATTTCTGAAAGAGTGGATATAAATAGCAAAGACATGAATATCATCAGAAATTTGTATTGGAAACAAAGAGCAGCAGTGAAGGTACGGGGAGGAAGAACAGAATTTCAGGCTATAAGGAGGGGAGTGCGTCAAGGCTGTGTTATGTCTACAGATTTATTTCATTTATATGGGGAGATGATCCTTAGGGAATTAGAGGGAATGGAAGGGATTAAAATTGGAGGATTTAATATAAATCATATCAGATATGCTGATGACACGGTATTGGTGGCTGACTCAGAAGAAAAACTGCAACATCTATTGAATGTAACCGTAAGAGCTAGTGAGGAGAAAGGTTTAAATGTAAATATGGAGAAAACTAAAATACTAGTGGCCAGTAAAAAAGATCCACCAAGAGTGCAAGTACAAATAGCAGGGAGAAGAATAGAACAAGTAACCAAATTTTCGTACCTGGGAAGCGTATTGACAGAAGATTGTAGATGTGAAAAAGAAATAAAACCAAGGATAGCGATAGCTAAAAGCACGTTTCAGAAAATGAAAGGGGTTTTAACAAACAAGAAAATGTCTACAGATATAAGGAGAAGAACAGTTAAAACATTTATATGGTCAACACTATTATATGGTTCAGAAGCGTGGACAATCAGCAAAAAATTGCAGGAAAACTTAGAAGCAGCAGAAATGTGGATATGGAGACGAGTATTAAGAGTACCATGGACAGCGAAGAAAACAAATGAAGAAGTATTGAGAGAAATGGAGACAGAGAGGTGGTGATGACGGGAATGGTGGAGGGAAGGAGAGCAAGAGGAAAGCAGAGGGAGAAGTATATGGACGGGCTGATGAGGGCGACGGGAAAACAACTCAAACCAGCACAGGTGTTACAAGTAACTAGGGACCGTGAACGGTGGCGCTCCATGGTTGCCGAAGTCCAAGAGGATATGGCACGACGGTAAGGTAAGACATATATATGTGTATATATATATATATATATATATATATATATATATATATATATATATATATGTTATATATATATATATATATATATATATACATATATATATGATGACCTTAAGCTCGCATATTGCCTGATGAGTACTCAAGTATTACTCAAGTATTTGAAATCTTGGTAATAAATATCTAATCTGAAAATAGTTGAGATGTTGTCAATGAATATTCATCTTGTCAATATTTGAAATACAGTGGAACCTCGGATAACGAACATAATCCGTTCTATTACTCAAGCGATTACGAACAAACTTCAACGACCTACGAACAGCTGAGAACCTCCTGCCGTAAATTTCTCCCTTTCTCCCAATCATCACCGTCTTCGTCGAGACCAACTCTGGTCGAACAGAACTAGTCTTCAAGCTTTGTCTGAGAGCACTCTGGTCGAACAGAACTGGTCTTCAAGCTTTGTCTGAGAGCACTGTATGATCTTATCATCTATTCATCAAATTTATTCATTACTCTGTTTTAATGATAAATTTGATCTATGATGTGATGACGATTAAAGCATTATACTAATTATCTATTTGATGGTAATTAATTTTTTTCTATAATTATTCATTTGTATATTCTAACTGACCAAGAACTCGCAACCCTCTACGCTTACGAGGACCATCGGGACCCCCTCATGTTCAGACTCGACGGCCGAGGCAGGTCCTCCTTGAGGATGAGCCTCGAGGGGGACCTATTTGAGGAGGACGTACAGGTGACGTAGGGACAAGATGCACCAGACAGGAGGAGGAGGAGGAGGAGGAGGAGGATGTAGGCGACTGCATGGGGGACATTACCTTGTGACCCACCTCACGGGACGATAAGCATTCTTTTTTGTCATTATTTATTTATTTTCTTTCTATCATCATCAGTATTTTTTCATCATCAGTATTTCTGACCAAACTTGACCCAACACAACCTCAACCTAACCGAGCCTAACCTAAACTGACCCAGCACTGCCTAACTTAACTGTAGCTAAGTAGTGATTGGACCTCCTCCTCTTCCTCGGTTTAGCATTCTGTTGTCTTATTCTTCTTCTTCCTCCCAAGACTTCTATGACCAAATAAAGAAATCGGCAGAGAATGAAGAAAAAAGGAGGGACAGGAGCAGAAGGAAGAGCTGGGGAGGAAGAGGAAGAGGAGGGGGAGGAAGAGGAAGAGGAAGAGGAAGAGGAAGAGGAAGAGGAAGAGGAGGGGAAGTAATAGGAGGGGGGAGAAGGAAGGGGACGAGGGGGCCGAGGTGAGGGGGGGAGGAGAAGGTGGAAGAAGAATAGGAGGAAGAGGATGGAGAGCATGGGAGAAGGGGAGGGGAAAGAGTTACATGGATAAACGAATAGCAACAGACCTATTGGTACCTAACCTAATCCAATACCATAATCATTCTAATTGAGGATTTGTTGCTAATAAGTCGTCGAGACTTTTTTAGAATATCTCAACAACAAAACAATCAATGACGTTTGATGGTAGACTATTCCATATATTAACAACGCGATTGAAGAAAGTATTTTGCCACGTTTGTTTGCATTCGTTTTCCAACAATTTTGCATCTATTACTTCTGGATGTATTAGAAGTGTCAATTGTAAAATATTTTCCCACGTCTATAATTTCAATTCCTTTAGCAATTTTGGAGACATAATGAAATTCCCTCTCAATCTCTTTTTCAAGTGTAAACAAATTTATCCCACTTAGGCGCTCTTTTTACGACTTTTTTTTTCGCAATCAAGTAACGAGTTTTGTTACTCTTCGCTGCATATTCTAGGTTAGGACTAACTAGAGCAATGTAGAGATTAAGAATAAATTCATCAGTTCTAAACTCAAAAGCTGTACCTATAAATCCAATTAATTTACTTGCTGTTTTTACGATTTCCGAGTACTGTTCACTTGATTTAAAGTAAATAGAAATTAATACACCAAAGTTTTTCTCTTGCTTTACACTTACCAGATGTACACCTTCATCGTATAGTTGGCCAGGACATTACTATTACCAGTATGAAGTTCTTTACATTTCACGATATTGAGAAACATCGGGGAATTTACTGACCATTTGCATAAAGTGCTCAAATAAAATTATTACTCTTTTTGTTGTGTTAAAGATATTACATTATTTGCAATTTTGGTATCATCTGCAAATTTAGATAGTTTACACATTAATGTATAGATGAAAAAGTACAGGACCTAACATTGAGCCCTGAAGCACTCCACTTGATACCTAACGGCAGTCGGAGTATTTTTTCATTCAAAGAAAACACGCTGCTTACGATCAGGAGGAATATGAGGAAGAGAAATAGGAGGAAAAATGAAGGGAGTATAGGAGGAGTAAGGGAAAGGGAGGAAGGAAGGGGTGTTGGAGGAGGAGGAGGAGGACAGGAGGTAGGGTGGTGATGGAAGAGAGGAGAAGGAGGAGGACGAAGAGGTAGAAGAGTAGGAGTAGGAAGAGTAAGAGGTGTGGTGGGGGAGGAGAAGGAGGCGGAGAAGGAGGAGCAGGAGGAGAGGTGTTTTGGGGGAGAAGGAAGATGAAGGGGGAGGACGAGGAGGACGGGGGATAAGGAGGAGGAAGAGGTGGAAGAGTAGGAGGAGGAAGAAGATGAAGGGGAAGGATGATGATGATGATGGGATACGGTGGAGGAAGAGATTAAAAGTAGGAG
>NC_134796.1:28626087-28631087 GCF_046742065.1 Oratosquilla oratoria
CTTCACACGGAATAAGTGGTAGCCTATTAAGTTGGACTAGTAATTGGTTGAATGGTCGAAAACAGAGAGTTTTTAAATGGAAAAAACTTCTAGATGGAAAAATGTTACAAGTGGAGTTCCTCAGAGTTCCGTTCTTGGGCCACTGTTTCCAAATTTGCTGATGATATAAAACTGTGCGGAGTGGCAAATGATCACTTAAACCAATTAGATAGTCAAGAAGAGTTAGATAAATTACAGCAATGGTCTGAAAAGTGGCTAATGAAATTTAACACAAGTAAATGCAAGGTAATGCACATAGGTAAAAATAACAGTAAGTACGATTACAATTTATTTAGAAATTCGTTAATAAAAGTGGACAGTGACAAAGATCTCGGCATAATTATAAGTATCGACCTCAAATCATCCAAGCAGTGTATTTCAGCCTCTGAGAAAGCAAATAAGATTATAAGACTGATTGCGCGATCTTTTAATTTCAAAAGTCCATCACTCATTAACAAGCTATATAAATCGTTAGTTCGTCCACATTTGGAATATGCTGTTTCCGTATGGTCACCGAATCTCATTAAAGACATTGACAGACTGGAAAAAGTACAACGGCGAGCCACAAAACTGATTCCAAATATCAAAAATAAATCATACGAAAATCGACTAAAACATATGAATCTGTTTTCCCTAAAAAAGCGTAGACTCAGAATCGCAGGCATAGCACTCCCAGATATTCGACGACGCGCTTTAGCAAAAGTCGAAAAGGGTAAACAAACCTCGGACACAAGGCACCCACTACACTTACATGTGCCTCCCCCAAGTAGACTCAAGTCGCGTAAGAGCTTTACCACCGTGGAGGAGATACCACCTGGTATGTTACCCCACAATTACAGAATACAACAGTGGAAGGAGTCTGACAGCACAACTCTCCCTAACAGTACAGTGCCAGGACCCAGTGAAGAGCTCTCAGATGGGGCACTGCTACCAAGACGCGAATGGTCCACACTAAATAGAGCAAGATCCAGAGTCGCCAAAAGTGGTGACAATCTGGTTAAATGGGGCCTCAAAATCGACCCATCCTGCGAGTGCGGAGAAACTGAACAGAACATTGACCATGTCCTAAGCTCGTGCCCGCTTTCAACCAATTTTGACAACACTGACCTGGTCAAAATTAACCAAAGAACACTTGAATGTCTGTCTGTCTGGCGTAATAAGCTATGATGAGAGGTGACTTGATACTGGTCTTTAAAATTCTAAAGGGAATTGACAACATCAAAAGTGACAACATTTTCACATTGAATGAGAATCAGACAAGAAACAATGGTCTCAAACTGTCCGGAAATAGATTCAATTTGGAAGTAGGTAGAAACAACTTTGCCAACCGTGTAGTTAATGAATGGAATAAACTTCCTGCACAGGTAGTGCAATGTAGTTCAGTTCGAAGCTTTAAGAATCATTTAGATAAACACCAAAGCAAGATGCTGTAATGATTATAATTTATTTTATACTATTTGTTTTTGTTTTGTTATCATTTGTCTGTCTGATTTTCATTTATTATTAGTTATATGTAAATTTATTATTATTTACTATTTACCTGTTTGTTTATTATTTAACCATACCAATGCATTTATTTATGTATTTTATTTTTTATTTACATTATTATAGTTTTTATTATTATTATGATTTTTTTCGCATCCGACCTAGATATGGACCAAAAGGTCTCCTGTCGGCATGATCCGCCTTTGTAATCCTTTGTGTAATTCGAGCATACAAATATATAAGAAAAGTTGCACTCTACTTATATCTCTCTTGATAACGTAGTTGGTAAGTTACTACGGCATTTGTCATGTGATTGCTGGGTTCGAGTCCTTGGCAGTACCGCATTTCAATTTCTGCATGTGGCCTCCATTGGTTCTTCCGATGTTGATGGCTTAGAATTAAAGTGCATTGTGGTTGTTAAAATGTATCTCTAATAACTGGGACCCATTCAGTGTTGTGCAAATACTTTTCCGTGTTTGTATACTTCCAATTGGAGATGGGTTGAACGCAAAAAATTCATATATGTGTAACTCGAGCATACAAATATATAAGAAAAGTTGCGCTCAAGTTATATCTCTCTTGATAGCGTAGTTGGTAAGTTACCATGGCATTTGGCATGTGATTGCTGGGTTCGAGTCATTGGCAGTACCACATTTCAATTTCTGCATGTGGCCTCCATTAGTGCATTGTGGTTGTTAAAATGTATCTCTAATCACTGGGACCCATTCAGTGTTGTACAAATACTTTCCTCCGTTTGTATACTTTCAATTGTACTATCATAGTGGAGATGGGTTGAACGCAAAAAAAAAAAAAATGTAACTTGAGCATACAAATATATAAGAAAAGTTGCGCTCAACTTATATCTCTCTTGATAGCGTAGTTGGTAAGCTACTACGGCACTTGTCATGTGATTGCCGGGTTCGAGTCCTTGGCAGTACCGCATTTCAATTTCTGCTTTTGGCCTCCATTGGGTCTCCCGATGTTGATGGCTTAGAATTAAAGTGCATTGTGGTTGTTAAAATGTATCTCTTATCACTGGGACTTATTCAGTGTTGTACAAATACTTTCCCGCGTTTGTATACTTCCAATTGTATTATCATTGTGGAGATGGGTTGAACGCAAATTTTTTATGTATGTGTTTGTAACTCGAGCATACACAATATATAAGACAAATTGCGCTCAACTTATGTCTCTTTTGATAGCGTAGTTGGTAAGTTACTACGGCATTTGGCATGTGATTGCTGGGTTCGAGTTCTAGGCAGTACCGCATTTCAATTTCTGCATGTGGCCTACATTGGGTTTCCCGATGTTGACGGCTTAGAATTAAAGTGCATTGTGGTTCTTAAAATGTATCTCTAATCACTGGGACCCATTCAGTGTCGTACAAATACTTTCCAGCGTTTTTATACTTCCAATTGTACTATCATAGTGGAGATGGGTTGAACGCAAAAATTTCATATATGTGTAACTCGAGCATACAAATATATAAGAAAAGTTGCGCTCAACTTATATCTCTCTTGATAGCGTAGTTGGAAAGTTACTATGGTATTTGTCATGTGATTGCTGGGTTCGAGTCTTTGGCAGTACCGCATTTCAATTTTTGCATGTGGCCTCCATTGGGTCTTCCGATGTTGATGGCTTAGAATTAAAGTGCATTGTGGTTGCTAAAATGCATCTCTAATCATTGGGACCCATTAAGTGTTGTGCCAATATTTACCCGTATTTGTATACTTCCAATTGTACTATCAATATGGAGATGGGTTGAACGCAAACATTTCATATATGTGTAACTCGAGCATACAAATGCATAAGAAAAGTTGCGCTCAACTTATATCTCTCTTGATAGCGTAGTTGGTAAGTTACTACGGCATTTGTGGATCCAAGGCCCCTTTTACCTCATCCGTCCACCTTATTCTTGGTCCTCCGCAATTCCATTATATTAAGTAATCAGAAGCACACACACACAACATATATATATATATATATATATATATATATATATATATATATATATATATATATATATCTGAATAGAATCACCAGTGACGGTGATGTCGATCAAAATATTCCGATTGACGTCCCCGGATTCGAATCTGGCTCGTGAAATCGATAGCACAGTTGGTAGAAGCGATGGCTTCGTGATTTCACGAGCCCGGTTCGAATCCGGGGACGGTAGTCGGAATTATATATATATATATATATATATATAAATATATATATATATATATATATATATATATATATATATATATATATATATATATATACATACAGGATATAGGAAGGTTCTTTTATATCATTAGAGTCGATTTTTTTTTCATTCTCACCCTGAGTTCTCACTACACTGACCCTGAATAAAGTTTCCTTTATCTGATATCACTGCTAATAATTTCAAGCATGTTGACCAGGCTTGTTTTGAAAACACGCAACGTAAACTTTCAGGCTGACGACGCATGTGCAGTAAAACTGACCCGCACGCCTGCTCCCTTATGCAGCCGGTACACAAACAAGCTCTTGGTCCGTATCATCAGAGCCTGGTTTAAAGCATATTAATTTCACTCGACTCGCTAAAAGTCGTATCATCACTTGACTCAAAAAAAAAAAAAAAAAAAAGACGTTGATACAGTGGTCCGGTCTTTCAAGCGCTTTGCTCGCATCTTGAGGTGCACTATTTCAAGAAACCCTTTACGTCCTTGTAGACATGAGCAACGAATAATAACAAAGAACATAATAGGTACTGAGGAACATGATATAGATGGCTACAGGAAGAGAAGGAAGAGACAAAAAAAAAAAAAAAAAAAAAAAAAAAGAGGAGGGGGAGGAGGAGTAAAAGGATGCCAAAGAGGAGGAGAATGCGGCAGAAGAGGAGGAGGTGGAGAGGTAGCAAAAGGAAAAGAAGGAGGAGGAATAGGAGAATCTAAAGGAGGAGAAGGACGAAAATAAAGAGGAAGAGGAAGAAAGAAGAATAAGAGGAAGATGAAGAGAGAGAAAAAAAAAGAGGAGGAGAAAGGGGAGGGGAGGAAGAGGAGGAAAAGAAAGGGGAATATGATGAAGAGGATGAAAGAGAGAAGGAAGAGGAAAAGATGGAGGAAGAAGAAGAGGAGGAAGAGTAGGAGGAGGAGAAGGAGGAGGAGGAGGAGGAGGAGGAGGAGGAGGAGGAGAAGGAGGAGGAGGAGGAGGAGGAGGAGGAGAAGAGTCCTTTCTACCGGACGCTTCATTCTGGTCGTGACTCAGTGGATAACAGCGAGGGAAACCCAGAAGATCCTTGTCTCCTTCGTGTGGGTTGTCCCCCAACCCGCCACCGTGAGCTCAGTACTCTATCCACCTCCCCCTACCTCCCCCCCCCCCACCGGCGCATGCCTGCGGAAAGACGTCGGGCTGCTTCGAAGAACGAAGCAGGATTTTTTTCCCACTATCCCTTTCTGCCTTAGGGGCAGAAAGGAGTAGAGAAAGTAGAGGCGTTGTTATAATCTTAT
>NC_134796.1:28638587-28658587 GCF_046742065.1 Oratosquilla oratoria
ACATTAGTAAATATATTAAAAACCCACTGTTGATTGGATTTAAGAAAAGAAAGGAAATGGCGATTTCCGTATATTTCGATCACATGATGTGATCCTCTTCAGCGGAATACAAAGACAAGAGAAAACACATAACTTATATACAGAGGAGAAGGGTGGACTGAGGGAACATGGACATGACATATCAGGTGGCGTCTATGTCGCTGCGCGGGCTTTGTGGCAAGTCATCCGTTTTTACAATAGAAGGAAGTAATTTGTTAACTGCCAAGGTGGTTATATAATCAGGTGACCATTGTCCATTTGATATGTTAAAGTTAGGCAATTGTTTAATCAAGGAAGATTCAATGATTTTCCTTTTAGAACTACATTTTGATTTGAATATGATTTTGCATTGTCCCAATTTATGCGGTGATTATTGTTGGCGACGTGTTGTAATACCGGGGAGTTCTGTTGTGCGTATTTTACTGAGTTTTTATGTTCTTTTATTCTTGTTTGCAATTCTCTACCCGTTTGTCCCCAATATACTTCTTCACATCCTGAGCAGATATTTTAGTCATGAGACATCAGGATCATCTTTCTTTCACAGTGTACAGAAAGCCCACACACACTGGGAGTTATGTACACTTCTATAGTAACCATCCCATAATATCAAATATAGTGTTGCCTCAGGTCTTTTTCTAAGGGCACTAAGACTATGCACCCCATCATATTTGAATTCAGAAATTTCAACTACAAGAAATCTGTTAAGATGATTAGGGTACCCAGACTGGTTTATAAACAAAGCCTTAAGTAAGGCCAAAATCAGTTTCTATAAATCCACTTCCCACCCATCTCAGCATCATAAATGGAATAAAAATTGCCTAAAACTTCCTTATAACAAATCCATCAATGATTTCTCCCAAATGCTACCAAAAGATAACGTAAATATTATTTTCAGTTACCCCAATAATTAATTTATTCAGAAAAGTAGTTAATGTGCATCATAGACCAACATGATGCGAAGAAGTATATTGGGGACAAACGGGTAGAGAATTGCAAACAAGAATAAAAGAACATAAAAACTCAGTAAAATACGCACAACAGAACTCCGCGGTATTCCAATTCGTCGCCAACAATAATCACCGCATAAATTGGGACGAGGCAAAAATCATATTCAAATCAAAATGTAGTTCTAAAAGGAAAATCATTGAATCTTCCTTGATTAAACAATTGCCTAACTTTAACATATCAAATGGACAATGGTCACCTGATTATATAACCACCTTGGCAGTTATATATATATATATATGTGCAAGGTAATGCACATAGGTAAAAATAACAGCAAGTACGATTACAAGTTATTTGGAAATTCGTTAACAAAAGTGGATAGTGAAAAAGATCTCGGCGTAATTATCAGTAACGACCTCAAATCATCCAAGCAGTGTATTTCAGCCTCTGAGAAAGCAAATAAGATTCTGGGATTGATTGCGCGATCTTTTGATTTCAAAAGTCCATCACTCATTAACAAGCTATATAAATCGTTAGTTCGTCCACATTTGGAATATGCTGTTTCCGTATGGTCACCGAATCTCATTAAAGACATTGACAGACTGGAAAAAGTACAACGGCGAGCCACAAAACTGATTCCAAATATCAAAAATAAATCATACGAAAATCGACTTAAGCACATGAATCTGTTTTCCCTAAAAAAGCGTAGACTCAGAGGTGACTTGATACAGGTCTTTAAGATTTTAAAGGGAATTGACAACATCAAAAGTGACCAAATTTTCACATTGAATGAGAATCAGACAAGAAACAATGGTCTCAAACTGTCCGGAAATAGATTCAATTTGGAAGTAGGTAGAAACAACTTTGCCAACCGTGTAGTTAATGAATGGAATAAACTTCCTGCACAGGTAGTGCAATGTAGTTCAGTTCGAAGCTTTAAGAATCATTTAGATAAATACCCAAGTAAGATGCTGTAATTATTATAATTTATGTTATATTATTTGTTTTTGTTTTGTTATAATTTGTCTGTCTGATATTCATTTATTATTAGTTATATGTCAATTTATTATCATTTACTATTTACCTGTTTGTTTGTTATTCAACTATACCAATGCATTTATTTATGTATTTTAATTGTTATTTACATTGTTATAGTTTTAATTTATTATTAATATGATATTTTTTTTTTCTTTGCATCCGACCTAGATATGGATCAAAAGGTCTCCTGTCGGCATGCTTTGCCTTTGTAATCCTTTGTAATATATATATATATATATATATATTTATATATAAATATATATATATGTATGTGTATATATATATATATATATTTATATATATAAATACATACATATATATATATATATATATATGTATATATATATATGTGTGTGTGTGTGTGTGTGTGTGTGTGTGTGTGTGTGTGTGTGTGTGTGTGTGTGTGTGTGTGTGTGTGTGCGTGTGTGTGTACATAAACATGGATATTGATTATAAGTTATAATAATAATAATAACAACAAATAAGCATGCTATGGAGGCTGGATGCTCACGTCCGCGGAATCCATACTCTAAGACTCCAACGACCTAATCCATTTTCTGTCTCTCTTTTTCTCTCTCTCTATCTCTCGGGGGCACCATTAGCTCGTCCAGCGACTTGTCCAGAGGGCGTGGAGGAGGACCCTCGTACCGAACTCGTGTTAACAGGCATGGCCCTCGAGTAGGTCCTTCAACGTGGGGAACCACTCGTGCTCCAAGGCGAGTGACCCGACCCTGAAGAAAACTCGAAGTCCTCCAGTGATCGTCTGATGACGACGGCGGCGGCGGCGATTCAGTTCGTGTGGTTTGGTTTCTTGGTTAAGATGATCAAAATAACAAGTACGAAAGAAAAGGTAAACATAAACATATCATTTTTTTTTGCATCCGACCTAATCCATTTAAAGTTTGGTTACTACGAAACGATGGCATGGCCGGGAGGTTGATAATAACAAGTAAATAAAAGATAAAGTAAAAATAAATAAATTGATGAAGAAATGAACATATAAATGATCAACCAAATAAAAAGAGATACATAAAGACAAATAAACAAATAAATAAATAGATGATTAACAAAATAACCAAATAGATAGATAAACACATAAACAAATAAATAAGTAATCAGCAAGTAAAGGAGCTTTTGCCTTGTGATAGTTCAAAGATGGAGCCCTCTCAATTTGCCCGCTTAAGTTTGATGCAGTCTACACATGTATTAGGGGCTTTGGTGACGTCCCTTCGGAACAGAGGCACGGGCCTAGTCAAGCCTCCTCGGCCGGAGGGTCGAATCATTTCTGAATACGATCGCCTGGCGTCGTCAGAAATATCGTCAGTTACTAACGCTTCTATCCTTGGTGAGAGAATTGATTAAGTGGGGCAGCAGAACGAAGGGATAACAAAGTTAAAAGTGTTTTTTTTTTGTTTTGTTTTTTTTGTGAAGATGATGTTCACAATGCATGCTCGCACTAAAGCATAAGGAGGCAGAGGCATAAGTGAATAAACAGGGTAATGATTAGTTACATGAAAACACATATTTTAATCGTTTTGTATTTCGTTCCACATTGCCCCGTTTTTTTTTCTTAATGTCATTGAAGGTTTTCGTGTTTAAACTGATATAATCAGAAAAGTGCATCGGCCCTGCTTCATGAGTCTCAATCTTATGAAAAAGATAGGAGAAGATCGCTCAGGATAATCTTTGTGTGGGATTTCGCTGAAATGATTGAATATATATTCTAATGGTTGAGGGAGGCAGAATGAAAGATTAATAGTAATAATGATAATAATAATAACAAAAACAATAATAATAGTAATTATAATAATAATAATAATAATAATAATAATAATAATGATAATAATAATAATAATGATAATAATAATAATAATGATAATAATAATAATAATAATAATAATAATAATAATAATAATAATAATAATAATGATAATAATAATAATAATAATGATAATAACAATAATAATAATAATAATACATACATACATACATATACCAAAGGCTTTTTCCCCCCTTACAAGGGAGGTAGCCAAAAGAAAAAGGAATAGAAAACTACTGCCACCCCCTTCAACCCCTAAAAACTCCACTCCCCTCTACCCTCTTCCCTCTCTCTTTTCTTGGCACCTCCTGGATGACGGGTCATCCCTGCATCTTGTAGTGGACAAGATGCAGGGATGACCCTGGGTCAGAAGCAGTGTCACAAGACACAGCACGTCTACAGCAAGACCGCTTCATTAATTTGGCGACCCCCCCTCTCCGTCCCTTCATGCAGAAAAGGAGAGGACGGGGAGAAATCCCTTCGGGCTGCGTCAATTTATTTCTCATACATACTCCCTCACCCCCATCCCCCACCCACTACCCCTCATGCATCACAGCATCATCCATACACAACCCTTCTCCATTCACCCCTATTTTCTGTCTTCTCCCGTCCTTCCTCAACAGACATTCCTCTCTTTTGTAATGCCCCTGTTACCCCATCCATCCATCTCATCCTAGGACGCTCCCTCATGTTCACTTCTTCCACCTCTGCCTTTCACACCTCTTTTACTAATCTTTCTTCACTCATTCTTTCCATGTGTCCAAACCACCCTAATACTTTTTCATCAACCCTTTCTCCCAACTCCCTTTCCACCCCTGTTCTCCTCACCTCCTCATTTCTCACTCTATCTAGCCTAGTAACCCCTATCATACTTCTCAGGCATTTCATCTTCAAACTCCTCTCTTCCTCTCTTATGTTCCATTTTTCTACCCCGTACAGTGCTGTAGGCACAATCACTCATTCATACAATCTCATTCCAAAATGTCTATTTCTCATTACACTTTTTGATCCACCAAGGCATTTACTCGCTTCTCTCAATCTACATTCTACCTCAAACCCCACTCCTCCCTTTCCTGCCACTTTCGCACCCAAGTATCTAAAACTATCCACTTCCTCCAGTCTCTCTCCCTTAATACTGACTTCTAGTTTGCTGCCACTCTCTCCCCTTGTACATCTCATTACCTTACATTTGCCCACATTCATCTTTAGCTTCCTTCTTTCACACACTTTCCCAAACTCTGTCACTAACTTCCTTAATCCCTCCTGTGATCCTGCCACAAGCGCAGTGTCGTCAGCAAACAACAGCTGGCTTATCTCCCACTTTTCTCCATTTTCTTTAAACATCTCCAACCCCTGACCCACTACCTTTGCATTCACCTCTCGCACCATCCCATTCATGTATAAATTGAACAGCCAAGGCGACATAACACATCCCTGAATAAGTCTCACCTTTACTTCAAACCATTCACTCTCTCCATTTCTAATCCTTACACAAGCTCTACTACTCTCGTAAAAACTCTTGACTGCTCTTAACAGCTTTCCTCCTATCCCATATATCTGCAATACCTCCCACAGTGCCTTCCTGTCTAACCTGTCGTAAGCCTTTTCCAGATCCATAAAAGCCCAAAAAAACATCCTTACCTTTTCCTATAGCTTTCTCACATATCTGTCTTACCACAAAAATCTGATCTACACAACCTCTACCTGTCCTAAAACCACACTGTTCCTAACCAATTTCTCCCTCTGTTCCTCTCCTAATCCTCTCAATGAAGACCCTCCCATAAGCCTTCCCAACTACACTTAAAGGGCTGATCTCTCTGAAACTACTATACTCACACTTGTCCCCCTTTCCCTTGTAAACTGAAACTATAAGGCACTCCTCCAGTCCTCCGGCATACTACCCTCTCTTAGACAAACATTGAATAGCTTCACCAGGCAGTCCACCATAACTGTATCTCCTTTTTTTTTCGGACATTCTGTATGGCATCCATCCAACCCAGGTGCCTTACCTGCTCTCAACATCTTAACAACCGCTTTCACAAAGACAAAGGATTACAAAGGCAGAGCATGCCGACAAGAGATCTTTTGATCCATATCTAGGTCGGATGTGAAAAAATCATAATAATGATTGATAAATAAATTTAAAAAATCTATAATAATGTAAATAATAAAATATAATACACAAATAAATGCATATGTATAGTTAAATAATAAACAAAAGGGTAATTAGTAAATAATAATATATTGACATATAACTAATAATAAATGAGAATCAAGCAAATAATAATAAACAAACAGACAAATGATAGCAAAAGAAATAAACAAATAATATAAAATAAATTATAGTCATCACAGCATCTTGCTTAGGTGTTTATCTAAATGATTCTTAAAAGCTTCGAACTGAACTACATTGCACTGCCTCTGCAGGAAGTTTATTCCCTTCATTAACTACACGGCTGGCGAAGTTGTTTCTACCCACTTCCAAATTAAATATGTTTCCGGACAATTTGAGACCATTGTTTCTTGTCTGATTCTCATTCAGTGTGAAAATTTTGTCACTTTTGATGTTGTCAATTCCCTTTAGAATTTTAAAGACCTGTATCAATTCACCTCTGAGTCTACGCTTTTTTTTCTAAGGAAAACAGATTCATATGTTTTAGTCGATTTACGTATGATTTATTTTTTATATTTGGAATCAGTTCTGTGGCTCGCCGATGTACTTTTTTCCAATCTGTCATTGTCTTTAATGAGATTCGATGACCATACGGAAACAGCATATTCCAAATGTGGACGAACTAACGATTTATATAGCTTGTTAATGAGTAATGGACTTTTGAAATTAAAAGATCGCGAAATCAGTCCTAGAATCTTATTTGCTTTCTCAGAGGCTGAAATACACTGCTTGGATGATTTGAGATCGTTACTTATAATTACGCCGAGATCTTTATCATTATCCACTTTTATTAACGAATTTCCAAATAACTTGTAATCGTACTTACCGTTATTTTTACCTATGTGCATTACCTTGCATCTACTTGTGTTAAATTTCATTAGCCACTTTTCAGACCATTGCTGTAATCTAAATCTTCTTGAATGTCTAATTGGTTTAAGTGATTATTTGCCATTCCGCACAGTTTTATATCATCAGCAAATTTGGAAACAGTAGATTTTAGTCCATGGTCTATATCATTTATATATACTATGAATAGAAGTGGACCAAGAACGGAACCCTGAGGAACTCCACTTGTAACATTTTTCCATCTAGAAGTTTTTCCATTTAAAAAAAGTCTCTGATTTCGATCATTCAACCAATTACTAGTCCAACTTAATAGGCTACCACTTATTCCGTGTGAAGCTAATTTAGTAAGTAGTCTTTCGTGTGGGACGGTATCAAAAGCTTTTGCAAAGTCTAGATATATTAAATCTATATTGTTTCTTTTGTCATAATTCGAGATAACTGTGTTGTAGAATTCGAGTAAGTTAGTCACGCAAGAACGTTTCCGTCTGAAACCATGCTGGCTATCATTTATCAAACAGTTACTTTCTAAATGATATTCGATACCATCTCTGATGATAGTTTCCATCGTTTTTCCTACGATTGAAGCCAAACTTATCGGCATATAGTTATTTGGTTTCTTTTTGTCACCTTTTTTGAATATGGGAGTAACGTTAGCTAGCTTCCATTCTCTTGGGACATCTCCGGATATGATGGATTTCTTGAAAATAATTTCTAATGGAACAACAATATCATTTTTCATTTCCTTTAAGATTCTTGGATGCCAACCGTCAGGCCCTGGTGTTTTATTAACTTTGAGTTTCTCTATGCACCTTTTAATTTTTTCTTTTGTTATATTTACCGTAGTAAGTTTACCCTAGACTTTTCACAGGTTTCAGTTTGGAGTTCATTTTGAGGTGTTTCGTTTACGAATGGTGAGCTAAAATAATTGCTTAAAATATCACACATTCCTTCATTTGAATATTCAAGTTGACCGTCAGCAGATAATAGTGGACTAATGTGATTTCTAACAATCTTTTTACCTCTAATGTAACTATAGAACTCTTTGGGATTCTCTTTGGATTTATCAGCGATATTCACATCATCTTTCCTTATTTCTCCTCCATTTTCCTCACTCATCACTATCATTTTCTTTGCGCTTCCCACTACAACTACCTTTCCCTCCTTATTCTCCTTCACATTTAGCAACTCTCTAAAATACTCTGCCCACCTTCCTCTCACTGCCTTCTCTTCCATTATCATCTCTCCATCTGCATCTTTTACCTTTTCTTCTCTACTCGATTCGCCTCCTCTTCCTCCTTTAATTTCTTTCCAAAACATCTTTTTTTTACTTTCAAAATTTTCTGTCATACTCTTACCCCATTTCACATCTGCCTCCTTTATCTTATGCTTTACTTCTCTTCTCTTTACTTTGTACCTCTCATACGATTCCGTCGTCCTATTTTGTAACCAATCTTTGAGAGCCTGCTTCTTCTCTTCTACACATTTCTATGCTTTCTCATCCCACCACTCACTATCCTTTCTTCTATTTCCTCCCGCCCTCCTTGTTCCACACACCATCTTTGCACACCTTATGACTCCCTCCTTGAACCATCCCCATTCCTCCTCCACTCCTAGTTCTAGTTCTACTATGATGATGATAATAATAATAATAATAACACAGGGGAACACTTTTTCAGTAACTTTGAGTTGCATTGGATATTTTAACGGATTTTGAAAGAGTTTTAGCCGCTGATTTCAAATCTGAAATTAGTTTTTCTCTACAAGCTCTAGTTTGTATGCAATTTGAGGTTAATGAAATTGTACATATGTGAACTTGCGTAAACCATGTATAAGCATTTTAACGTCCATATATATAGATAGCTTCTAATATTTTGATCATTCTTCTTTTGTTTCAGTTCAAACATGGCTTCCAGAATGAGACATCATTGCAGAAACAAGCCTGATGCCTTCTGCTACATATGTGGATGCTACACACTCAATCGTCAGAGACGTAACATATCCTCGTTCGTCAAGCGTGCCTACAAGGCATATTTTGAAGTTCATCTTGGTGATCAAGACAAGCAATGGGCTCCTCATGTTGTGTGCCACAATTGTGAGGAAATGCTTCGAGACTGGACCAAAGGAAAACGCAAAGGTCTGCCTTTTGGAGTTCCAATGATTTGGCGCGAACCCACCAACCATGTAACTGACTGTTATTTCTGCATGTTAAACACAACGGGTGTTGGGAAGAAAAACCGACATAAGAATTACGTATCCGAACATTCCCTCAGCTATTCGGCCTGTTCCGCACTCTGAAGAAGTACCTGTTCCAGTTTTCAAAGGCTTGCCTTCATTGGACGATAAAGACATTGGACATGATACAAGCCAGCAAGACAGTTGTGACAGTGAATTGTCAGAAAAGTGTTCACAATCGGAGGACTGTTCTTCAGACACTGAACCTTTCCCCGTCCCTAAGCCTCTTCCCCAGGCTGAACTGAATGATTTAGTGCGGGATTTAGGTCTTTCAAAGAAAGCAGCAGAGCTTTTGGCATCAAGATTACAAGGCAGAAATCTTGTTGATCACTCTGTTAAAGTATCATATTTCAGAAAGCGTGACCAGCTTTTTGTGACCTTCTTTTCAAAAGACAGACAGTTTGTTTACTGCCATGACATCCCAGGGCTTCTCAAAGAACTGGGTGTACCTTACTATAGTCCTGCTGAATGGAGACTCTTTTTAGACAGTTCAAAACGCAGTCTAAAGTGTGTTCTTTTACATAATGGCAATGTTTATGGAGCAGTACCTGTCGGTCACTCAGTGCATTTGCGGGAAGACTATGATGATATGAGAATGGTCATGGACTTATTAAAGTATCATGAGCACAATTGGATAATTTGTGTAGACTTAAAGATGGTCAACTTTCTTCTTGGACAACAGAAAGGTTTCACCAAGTTTCCATGTTTCCTCTGTATGTGGGACAGCCGAGCACGAGACAGACATTGGGTCCAGAAGGACTGGCCTATTCGTGACACCCTTGAAGCAGGCATGCCAAATATCATACAAGACCCAATTGTAAACAGAGATAAGATCATCTTTCCTCCTCTTCACATCAAATTAGGTTTGATGAAACAATTTGTCAAGGCACTGGAAACCGAAGGTGAATGTTTCCAACACATCATCACAGCTTTACCAGGGTTATCATTTGAGAAGATCAAAGCAGGCGTGTTTGATGGCCCACAGATTCGAACCCTAATTCGTGATGATCAGTTTGTTGCTAAGATGACCGCTTTAGAAAGGGCAGCATGGTTATTCTTTGTGGCAGTCGTTCAGAACTTCCTTGGAAACAATAAGGCGGAGAACTACAGTGAACTTGTGAACAGAATGCCCCTCGCTTTTCGTGATCTCGGGTGCAACATGAGCATCAAGCTTCATTTTTTGAACAGCCACCTTGATCAGTTCCCTGACAACCTGGGGACTGTGAGTGACGAACAAGGAGAACGATTCCACCAAGACCTAAAGATCATGGAAGAACGCTACCAAGGGCGCTGGGACAAAAGTATGATGGCTGACTACTGCTGGAGCATTAAACGAAATTGCCCAGATGAAATGTACAAACGCAAAAGTTACAAACGCAAATTCCTGCCTGAAAAAAATACACAAAGAAATTGATAAGATTCCATCAGCTGTGGTGATGTTCTGAAGGATGCTAATCTAACTTTGGGATAGATGTTCTGTTTCTTTTGCCTTAATAAATGTACAGAAATGGCTTTCATACTGTTTTAAGATTCAAGTGAACAAAAGAATTGTGGCTGATATTGCAATTTCCTATAATAACGAAAATTTAAAAAATAAATAAAAATGTCAAATTGCATAAAATCTGTAGCTTGCAGACAAAACCCGACTTCAGATTTGAAATCAGCACACTCAAGTTGACTACAGAAAAGTCTTTTTTTAAATGCAACAAAATGAGTGTTCCCCAGTGTAATGATAATAATAATAATAATAATAATAATAATAATAATAATAATAATAATAATAATAATAATAATAATAATAATAATAATAATAATAACAATGATAATAACAATAATAATAACAATAATAATAATAATAAAAAAAAAAAATAATAATAATAATAATAATAATAATAATAATGATAATAATAATAATAATAATAATAATAATAACAATAATAATAACAACAATAATAATAATACATACATATACTATGGCTTTTCCCCTTACAAGGGAGGTAGCCAAAAAGGAAAAGGCATAAAATCATTCCCACCCATTTCATCCCTGAATACACTCCACGCCCCTCCACCTTGTCCACTGCCCTGGGTCAGAACCAGTGTCGCAAGACACAGCACATCCAGAGCAAGGCCGCTTCATTAAATCGGCGACCCCCCTCTCCATCCCCCCATGCAGAAAAGGAGAAGACGGAGAGAAATCCCTTCGGGCTGCGTCAAATTTTGCTCACACATACTACCTCACCCCCCATCCCCCCGTCCATTCCACCTCATGCATCACAACATCATCCATATACAACCATTCTCCATTCACCCCTGTCTTCTGTCCTCTCCCGTCCTTCCTCAACAGACATTCCCCTCTTCCTTAAAACCCCCTTCACCCCATCCATCCATCTCATCCTAGGACGTCCCCTCATGTTCACTCCCTCCACATCTGCCTTCCATACCTCTTTTATTAGTCTTTCTTCTCTCATACTTTCCATGTGTCCAAACCATCCTAATACTCTTTCATCAACCCTATCTCCCAACTTCCTTTCCACCCCTGTTCTCCTCCTCACCTCCTCATTTCTCACTCTATCAAGCCTAGTAACCCCCATCATACTTCTCAGACACCTCATCTCAAACACATTCAAACTCCTTCACTCTTCCTCTTATGTTCCATGTTTCTGCCCCATACAGTGCTGTTGGTACAATCACTCCTTCATAAATTCTCCTCTTAGCATCCATTCCAAAATGTCTATTTCTCATTACACTTTTTGATCCACCAAGGCATTTACTTGCTTCTCTCAATCTACATTCTACCTCCACCTTCACTCCTCCCTTTCCTGCCACATTTGCACCTAAGTATCTAAAACTATCCACTTCCTCCAGTCGCTCTCCCTTAATGCTCACTTCCAGTCTGCTGCCACTTTCACCCCTTGAACATCTCATCACCTTACTTTAACCACATTTATCTTCAGCTTTCTTCTATCACACACTCTCCCAAATTCTGTCACCAGCTTCCTCAATCCCTCCTCCGATCCTGCAAACAACAGCTGGCTCACCTCCCACTTTTCTTCATTTTCTTTAACCATCTCCAACCCCTGACCCACCACCCTTGCATTTACCTCTCGCACTACCCCATCCATGTACAAGTTGAACAGCCTGGGCGACATAACCCATCCCTGACGAAGTCCCACCTTTACCTCGAACCACTCACTCTCTCCATTTCTAATCCTGACACAAGCTCTACTACTCTCATAAAAACTCTTGACAGCTCCTAGAAGCTTTCCTCCTATCCCGTATATCCGCAAAACCTCACACAGTGCCTTCCTATCTATCCTGTCGTAAGCCTTTTCCAGATCCATAAAAGCCCAGAAAACATCCTTCCCCTTTCCTATAGCTTTCTCACATATCTGTCTTACCACAAATATCTGATCTACACAACCTCTATCCGTCCTAAATCCACACTGTTCATCACCAATTACTCCCTCTGTTCCTCTCCTAATCCTCTCAATCAAGATCCTCCCATAAGCCTTCCCAACTACATTTAACAAGCTAATCCCTCTGAAACTACTACATTCACACTTGTCCCCTTTTCCCTTGTAAAGTGGAACTATACAGGCACTTCTCCAGTCCTCCGGCACTCTACCCTCTCTCCAGCAAACATTAAATAACCTCACCAGCCAGTCCAACATTACTATACCTCCTTTTTTTAAGACATTCTGTATGGCACCCATCCAGACCAGATGCCTTACCTGCTTTCATCATCTTAGCAACTGCCTTCACTTCATCCTTCCTTATTTCTCCTCCATTTTCCTCACTCATCACTGTCATTTTCTTAGTATTTCCCACTGCAGCTATCTTTCCCTCCCTATCTTCCTTCACATTTAGCAACTCCCTAAAATATTCTGCCCATCTTCCCCTTACTGCCTTCTCTTCCATTATCATCTCTCCATCTGCACCTTTTACCTTTTCTTCTCTACTTGATACGCCTCCTCTTCCTCTCTTAATTTCTTTCCAAAACATCTTATTATTACTTTCAAAATTTCTGTCATACTCTTACCCCATTTCACATCAGCTCTTCTCTGCCCCTTTACCTTTTGCTTTACTTCTCTTTTCTTTTCTTTGTACCTCTCATTTGACTCCCTCGTCCTATTTTGTAACCAATCTGTGAAAGCTCGCTTCTTCTCTTCTACAACCTTCTTTGTTTCCTCATCCCACCATTCACTACCCTTCCTTCTATTTCCTCCTGTCCTTCTTGTTCCACATATCATCTTTGCACACTTTGTGACTCCCTCCTTGAACCATCCCCATTCCTCCTCCACTCCTAGCTCTACTCTATCCTTCACTCCCTCCCACTCCTCTTTCAGCTTCTTCTTGTACTCCTTCTCCTTTTCCTTTTCATTTAAAGAGTTCACTCTAAGCACCTCCCTACCTTTTGTTCTTTTCCTCTTTCTCCATCTATCCTCCACTCTCAACTTACCTTCCACCAAAAAATGATCTGATATTCCCCCACCCTCTCCCCTTAGCACATGTACATCCTTAACTCTTCCTATCATAATCCTATTTACCACTACATAATCCATTAACGCTCTATCTACCACCTTCCAACCACCACCCTCTCCCATGTGTACTTATGCTTGACTTTCTTCCGAAACATTGTATTTGCTATCATCAACTCTCTTTCTAGACACATCTCCACCATTAACTCTCCACTACGATTCTTTCCTGTAACTCCACATTTCCCAACCACTCCATCATTTGGATCATTTCCTACCCTAGCATTAAGGTCTCCCAGTACTATTACATTGACATTTCTCCCTAATCCCTCTATGCACTCATTTAAATCTATCTAAAAAGACTCCCTTTCTTCTACAATCTTCTCACTGCCAGGCCACATCTACTTTCCCAGTTTCACCTTCATCCACATTATCCTTGAGGAAACCTCCTTCCACTCCACTACACGTTTACCTATCTCTTCACTTACTAATACAGCCACCCCTTCTCTCCCTCGCCCTCTCTTCACTCCTGATAACCTCCCACTTACACTCGCCCTTCCCTTTCAACTTAGTTTCACTCAAAGCCAACACATCCATCTTTCGTCTCACAAACATACTACCTATCTCTTCCCTTTTACTCTCATCTGTACCACATCCACCCAAACCTTAGGGTGCTGGTCGGAAAACTCCTAGACCCTCTTATGCCTTTTCTTTTTTTTTAGGAATGTCCCCTGTGGGGCTACAGGGAGAAGGATGCCTGGTCCCAATCCCCGTCCCTTTTTTCTCGTCTCCTACGATCCAAGTGGAAATACTTGGTGGCAGTATTCTTTTCCCCCACTACAGGGTAGGTAGGCGAAAAAGGAAATAAATATTCAGAGAAATTGTACAGGACAGTAACAAGGGGTTGGGGGACAGCATAACGGAGGGACAGTTATGCTGCATGTTATTGTGGCAAAGTAGCATGCAGTTGATACTTTAGGGTCTATATGGGGAGCCCCTACGAACCAGAGACACACATCATTTTGGCTGTGATAGAGGAAAACTCTGTTCATAGAGAAATTATGACACTTTTATACTTTTATACATACATATATACATATACCAATGCTTTTCCCCCCTTATAAGGGGGGTAGCCAAAAAGAAAATACTATAAAATCATTCCCAACCATTCCATCCCTGAATACACTCCACACCCCTCCACCCTCCCTCATATCTTAGCACCTCCTGAAAGACGGGTCATCCCTGCACCTTGTCCACTGCCCTGGGTCAGAAGCAGTGTCGCAAGACACAGCACATCCACAGCAAGGCCGCTTCATTAAATCGGCGACCCCCCCTCTCCGTTCCCCCATTGCATAAAATGAGAGGACGGGGAGAAATCCCTTCGGGCTGCGTCAAATTTTGCTCACACATACTACCTCACCCCCCATCCACCTGCCCATTGCACCTCATGCAATCACAACATCATCCATATACAACCATTCTCCATTCACCCCTGTCTTCTGTCCTCTCCCGTCCTTCCTCAACAGACATTCCCCTCTTCCCCCAAAGCCCCCTTCACCCCATCCATCCACCTCATCCTAGGATGTCCCCTAATGTTCACTCCTTCCACATCTGCCTTCCATACCTCTTTTACTAGTCTTTCTTCACTCATTCTTTCCATGTGTCCAAACCATCCTAATATTCTTTCATCTACCCTATCTCCCAACTCCCTTTCCACCCCTGTTCTCCTCCTCACCTCCTCATTTCTCACTATATCTAGCCTAGTAACCCCCATCATACTTCTCAGACACCTCATCTCAAACACATTCAAACTCCTTCTCTCTTCTTCTCTTATGTTCCATGTTTCTGCCCCATACAGTGCTGTTGGCACAATCACTCCTTCATAAATTCTCCTCTTAGCATCCATTCCCAAATGTCTATTCCTCATTACACTCTTTAATCCACCAAGGCATTTACTCGCTTCTCTCAATCTACATTCTACCTCCACTTTCACTCCACCTTTCCCTGCCACATTTGCACCCAAGTATCTAAAACTATCCACTTCTTCCAGTCGCTCTCCCTTAATGCTCAATTCCAGTCTACTGCCACTTTCACCCCTTGTACATCTCATCACCTTACTTTTACCCACATTTATCTTTAGTTTTCTTCTATCACATACTCTCCCAAATTCTGTCACCAGCTTCCTCAATCCCTCCTCCGATCCTGCCACAAGCGCAGTGTCGTCCGCAAACAACAGCTGACTCACCTCCCACTTTTCTCCATTTTCCAATAATAATAATAGTAGTAATGATAATATAATAATAACAATAATAATAATAATAATAATAATAATAATAATAATAATAATGATAATAATAATAATAATAATAATGGTGGCAGTATAATAATAATAATAATAATAATAATAATAATAATAATAATAATAATAATAATGGTGGCAGTATAATAATAATAATAATAATAATAATAATAATAATAATAATAATAATAATAATAATAATGGTGGCAGTATAATAATAATAACTAGCGGAACCTGTGTAAATTACACGAAAGAGAAGAGGGTAAATCATTGGATCAAGATGGCAAGAGAGGTAGGATATCCTCTCCCTCTGTTGTCCTTCAGGGTGCACTATAATGTCACGCTGGACAGGAGGTGCTCCATCATCACCGACAAATATTGCTGCAATTTCATCATTTGTTGGATTATTATATCTCCTCGCATCAGGGCCGGCAATAAATTGCATGGTTATTTTTCTGGGAGGGATATTTTGTAATGTAGCTCTCTGTTGCTCTTCAAGTTCGACAGTTCTCATGTTTTTATATGCCCCTACATAAAGATTATCGACCATTGCTTGAGATATTTTTTTGAAAACTGAATATAAGCAATTAGAATTTTGATTAGCATTTGACCTCAGATTTAATGCTTCATTTGTTTCAATTATATAGAGCTGTCCATATTTTCTTTCATTTTCATTTGGATGTAAATTTGTTGCATAATGATATATTTGTCCTTGCAATCGAAAACAATATGGACCATGTCCTGGAGGTGGTTTCGAGAACTTTGGCGCCTTCGCGAACTTCGGCCCCTTCGAGAACTTTGGCACCTTCGAGAATTTCGGCACCTTCGAGAACTTCGGCACCTTCGACAATTTCGGCACTTTCGAGAACTTCGAGAACCTCGACACCTTCGAGAACTTCGGCACGTTCGAGAACTTCGGCACCCGTGTAAATTACACGAAATGATATTTTCAATACTAATTATCTTGTTCCTAACCTATACATGTTTGAATAAAATGTGATAAGATTTGAATTGTATATTTATTTTAAAAAATGAGCAATACATGAAACAATTTACAAAACTTCTTTATATACAATATTTCTTGTGAAGGTAGTTCCTCTTCTCTGGCCATGAGTAGAATCATTCTGAGGACAATTTTTCACTCTTACACTGTTCATAGACCTTGCTCTTGAGAAGGCTACATAAAGTTGTCCATGAGTAAAGCAAGGTTGTGGTAAGTAGATCCCAACCTTATCGAAAGTCTGTCCTTGAGCTTTATTAATGGTCATTGAATATGATAGGCGGACGGGAAATTGAGTCCTGTGCAGAACAAATGGAATATTTACGTCACTGGGATTAAGTTTAATTCTTGGAATTAAAACTCGCTCCTGAGCATGAGATCCAATCATGATTGAAGCTAGAATACTGTGGTTATGAAGCTTCAATACTTCTAAACGCGTTCCATTACATAGTCCTTGCGTTATTGACAGGTTTCGAAGCAGCATAATAATAGATCCAACTTTAAGATTGAGACGATGAGGAGGCATTCCCGAAGGCGTAAGTGAATTTATGAATTCGATTGGATAATTATTGGCTTCCATTTCATTGTCTGATGATACTGAATCTATACTTAGATATGTTTTGCTCTCAGTTGGTAGTCTTCGTAGAATATCTTCATTAACTTTCAAGCAATCTACATTTTTTGGTGACAAAATAACTCTACTTTTCATTTCGTCTTGGGTGCAATTATCAAATATGTCTGATACTAAAGAGTCAATGCATACACATTGTTCTGGGATATTGATCGTATCATCAGAAACGTTATCAAGTGAACTCTGCACTCGACCATTTCCAATTTGTAAGAGCCATTGTGAGAAAACTTGTTCGTTTTCATTAGTCCTCATATTCTGAGAGAGTTTAAAGTTCATGAAAATTGTGCCACATTGGAGACTTCTTTAGGCATACATCCAATACTGCAGCAGGTGGAGCTCTAGGAACCACAGGCAGAACTTGCCTGAAATCTCCTCCTAATATGATGACTTTACCACCAAATATGCTATTATTATTCATAATATCTTGTAAACAATTATCAATAGCATTCAATGCATATCGAGGGATCATCGACGCCTCATCAATAATGAAGACTTTCACCTGCCTGGTCAGAATTAGGCGCAATATTGCAGGTAATTGTCTCAGTCAAAGGAACAGGAAGTTTGAAGATACTGTGAAGAGTTTTTCCATTTTTCAATAGTGTTGCTGCAATACCTGTCCAAGCAGAAGTACTAACAGCCACATTTTGAGCCACCAGGTAATCATGAATCATATTGAATAGAAAAGTTTTGCCAGAGCCACCAGGTGCATCCAAGTAAAACAGTCGGTGGTTGGTTTCTAATCCTCTATCTATTTCACTTACAGCGTTAATGACAATATTAAATACATATCTTTGCTCAATATTTAGTACTTCAGGATTGACTTCTTGAATTTCTTCCATATGTTGAATGGCAGAAGGCTCACTGATTGGTTCTGGCAGACCAAGCATTGCACAATTCATGCCGTTTTCATTCAAAATCATGTTTATGTGATGCAGAGCGATATTTTCTGCAACATTATTATCATATTGGCATAAAAGGTCCTCTATCATAAGGTGTTTGTTATCATTCCATAATTGTAAGGCATTTTGTGGTGTATTGAATTAACAAATCATTGCAAACATGTTAAGAAGCTGTCGTGGCATTTGATATATAGCTGCCTCACTCAAAGCCATTTCTAGTTTGTTGTCATCTTCAAGCAGTTGCAATCGAATACAGGCATCCTTAAAGGTCGGCAACTGTTCACCTCCTACAGTTTTCAAGTCATCAAAAGAAGTTGCACCTGGTACATGAAGAAGAAGCATCCTTAAATGGAATTTCTCAGCATTTCTAGGACTGGCAGAGTACATTCTCGTTACAATCTGGCGGTGACGTTGTCTTCTGGTCCAAGTGTTGCTTTGGTTATTAAATACATAATATTCAGGGATATCAGTATAAAGGTGGGCTCTTGCATCCACGTCACTTTGGTTAAGTTTGAACCATGCAGTTAATTGCGTGTCTCGTCCTTCTGCACGGGCAGCAGCCTGTCTTTGTTCGCCCGGCTTATAATAAACTTGTTGCTGGTCAGGCAAATGGAGTGCCAGTCGGTAAACTGTGTGCGACTGTCCATACATTTTATATTCTGACAAACGCCAAAATGCTTCAGGCGGAGATACGTATCTACACGAAATATATTGTTTAATTTCATTATATTCTTTTTCATTAGTTTGATTGTTGTTCATATAAATTTCCATCATTGCGCTATCATGTCTTTTATAGACATATTTGAAAAGATATTTCACACTTTTTACCGATATACACACTTCTACATTAATGTGAGCACCATATTTTCTGAGTAAATATTTATTATATGGTACTACAAACCTGCAGTCAACCTCATGGACGCCCACTCTAACAGAATCTCCATTATTTCTGCGTCTGTAAAGAGGATATCCAGAAACATTTGTTATAGTCTCCTGATACGGCATAGGAAATTTCTTTTGACACTCCCTCTACCATACAGATTGAATTGGGATTAAATGTACCGCAGGGTCCATGAATCATGAGTTTTTTCACTAATTCTCTCAATTCTGGATCATGTTCTGATGGTAATTCAGCTGAAACAATATTATCAATTTATTCTTTAGTTCTAATTTTATCTTCTTCACGCAGCATGATTAGCATGTGACAATGCGGGAGACCTCTTTTCTGAAATTCAATAACATGTATCGCAGCAATAGGTATCCCAAGTACATGTCTGTCCTTTATGTCAATCATTAATTCATTGAGATGTTGTTTGAAAACTCGTGCCAACAAATCAGGTCTGTTCTGTGCAGTTTCATGAGGCTGTAAGTTTTCAGTTACTTCTCGACATTTTGGATTGCAAGTATATGTTATAAATAAATCAGGCCTTCCATACTTGCAAACTATTGCCATTCCATCTTGATAGCATTGTTGCATATTTCGTTGGCTCCCTGTGAAGGATGATGGCAAAATGACAGGTACTCCAGGATCTTCATTTTCATTATTTCTTGCAAGGTGATCCATCAAACCTGAATACATTGCAACTCTTAGTTGTGCTTGATTT
>NC_134796.1:28666087-28716087 GCF_046742065.1 Oratosquilla oratoria
TCCCGGACTCTCGGCCAGAAATACTCCACCCCTGATAAGTTGTGCTTATACCTGGGCGCTGTGCGGTATTGTAAAGACATGTTCGTCTGCACGTGGAGGAGGCTGGAAGTAACCTGTGCTGGTAACAACAGAACAAACAATGGGTCTACTGTGGGTCCGAGTTCTATTCCAGACCAGCTCCATCGACAGGAACATGGAGCTTTTGTCCGCAAGATATAGGTCAAGGACCGAGTTCTATCCCTGGCCAGTTTCGTTTTTAAGGCTTCACCAGAGTGATACTGTTGCTGTTGTTAAGGGATGTAGTTTACCGGCGCTTCATTCTTGTGAACTATCTATCATCATTCATTAAGACGAGGATGGATTGTTGTCTAGATAACTGAACATCGAAATTACCCTAAAGGAGAAGGCTAAGTGCAGCTATGCGATACGATACGAGGTCGGAGCTAATGACGGAGTGACAGGCCGAGCTCTTGGCTTCCATTACGGCCTCGATTGCTTCCAAAGCTTCCGGGAATGCTGAAATTGATTAACTTGGGTCGAACAGATATGCGAGAGGTTTAATTGCCATCGTTAGGTGACGTCACAGGCGTAACAGGGCAAATGGAGACGTGGGACGTAACTGTTCATTTGCCTCGAGTCACTGTGACTGGTTATCTAGACCCCACAGCGGATTAGTAACGGTCTTCAGGTCCTCCTGTGGGCCTCTCCGGGAAGAAATGTTGGATTTTTTTTCTGTGTAGGTCTTTTTCTATGTCACTGAGGAGGAGGAGGAGGAGGAGGAGGAGGAGAAGGAGGAGGAGGAGGAGGAGGGAAGCAGTCGCCGGTTGTGAAAGGGCGGAGTAAATAGAGTAAAGTGACAGTTTTGTTACAATAAACAAATGAATAAAGGTGCGTTCAAGGAAACTAGAAAATTAATGCACTTACAAATATCCGATCCTTGCTTTATCTGACTTAACACAAAATCAACGAAATGACAATGTAAGAAACTAAAGTAGATATACACTGACAAACAGGCACAGACTGACAGAGAGGATGCTTCAAGGATATAAAGAAATAGTTTTCCAAAAGTACGTATGCACCAATTTGTTCAACACCAAGAACAATAAATAGATTTAGATTAGGTCGACCAGTGGAGACGAGACCTCACGAGTAAATTTTTTTTTTTTTCTTTAAAGTTCAGCTAAGTAAATTTGTTAAAATAAAATTATGTAAACAAGCAAGAAGCAGAATATGCAGGTGCCCATTTTGAGAAAGAACGAGACTTAGGCCAGTCATTCTATGCCATTTTTGGGTCGAACCCACCACAAATAATAATGAAACATGCATTTTTCAATGTCAAATTTAGTGGAGAATGACATACTAAAAATCAAGGAAAATCAAAGCATTGGAACATTCCCAAATTTTGCAAACGTTAAGAGGTTTTAAGAGAAAATCTGCATAAAATTTTCAGTGTATATTCTAGACAAACAGCTGTATACATGTTACATTACGACACCGGCATTCACCTTAGCTAAATTAAGATGACCATGGCCAAGGATCAAGAGTTGAATGAACTGAGAGTCAAGTTTAATCATGTTGCCAAGACATCTCCATGTACCAGACCACATTGACAAATGTTTATTCATCTTCAGGACCAGCAAGAGCGCATTCTTCTTCTGGATCACTTTCTGGTCCTGGCAAGGTCACATGTATTGCAGCCATAGCTGTGCAGTACGCAGATCCTTCATCGATTGTCGGGCAACATTCAAGATATCACGAACAGAGTCCAGAACCGGAGCTGAAAGGATATCTTCAGTGGAACACTCACCCTTCATCAATGAATCATACAGGTCTCGCAGCTCACACAGGTCAATTGGTCCAGCTCCCACACTTTGCGACCCTGACTCGGTATCATGTGGATCCATGGCTGCCTGTGCATCATCTATGCTTTGCATTATCTCGTCTTCACTTGGTTCGTCATCTCCTACAGTGCCCTGAGGACCATCATCCTTAGCCTGCGAACAAGTAGGAACTAGCGTACCAAGTATCCTTTCTGCGAGGAGAGTGTTCAGTGCTGCATCAACCAAGAGATGCCCACGGATAGCTCGGTCATGCCTTGTCAGACAGCATGTGCGTTACAGTGTTCTCGGCATACACCAGTTCCAGAACAGAGCGCAGTCCAGATCCTGACATGATATTTTCAATACTCCCCAAGAAGCTCATCAACGTGTGGAAGCCCCCCATGCGCAGTACAATCTTACGCAAGTCACTGCCCTCCGATTGACTTTCGATGATGGTAAGCGCCTTCCACCAAAGTGGTTGGTCAAATGTGATGATGACCTTTGCGTTGTACTGTTTGGCGTGCTCAGATAGAAATGTCAATGTTGAATAGATGGATCACTGCTGTTCATGTCGATCGTGGGAAGCAGGAAGACTGTAGACTGACCTGGATGTACACCAGTGTGCACGGCTTGCATCATGCCAGACCATGCTGGTCGTGGTGAACGCAATGTGAGGGACAGCTTCCAGAGGAGATCAAGGATGGTAGATCTGTCCTTTTCCACCTCATCTTGTAGAACATCATACCTCAGAGTATCTAGCCCATCGCAAGGTGATGTCAGATGTCGGATGTTTATTCGGCCCACAGCTACAACATCCTTCAGTGTCACAGACACACGTGGCACTCTTGTTGATGTCCGGGTACCTGGAGTGACAGACGCAATCATTCCCATCCCGTGGAATGTGTTGAGGCCATCTATTGTATGGATGTTGTGATCGACATTGTCCGCCATATGTTGGATGACCTGTCCCTTGTACAACTGCTGCACTCCGTTCATACCTTTGTATCTCACGATAAGAACTGCAATATCCGTGGGCATGAAGCGTGTCGATCAAGAACTTTGATGCAAAATGGTGGTGCATCTGTACACCCAGTCCTATCTGTAAGGGTGCCAGCAGCACTCGGGGCCGAATTGCCTGCATGATAGCTTGCCCTAGAGAACCGACTTTTCTATCAGCATCTCGGCCCACAAAGAGTGTTTGAAGAAGGAGTTTTAGTGATTCAGGTAGGAACGACATGGCTTCTTCTGTTGAGGACATTTCAGTTGTACATGGGTACATATCTATCGACTGTTGTACGGATTTCACATCACTTTTGATCAGTTTTGCTGCCGTCTTAATCAGTCTCATCTTCTCAGCTTCAGATGATGTCTCCTTTGGCCTTTGATGGAATTCGTGAATGATCACAGAGGCCCTGTGGCGAAAGTTCACAACATTCTCTTTGCCATTTATTTCTGCGATGGTGATATCCTGACCAAAGTGCTTTTGGATACATTCCTTCATGTAGGTGAATCCATAAGGTGTGCAATCAGTTCCAAGAAGAAATTCCCCCATTTTCTCTATGAGATCCGGTATCGTTGTCTGTTCCTCGTCATTGGCTTTGAGGTACTCTACGACTTTTCTGAATGCATCATTCCGTGTGTCATCAGCCGGTCTACCATACTTAGGTCGCTTGCTTGGCACTGTAAGGAACTGGCGTGGAATCTGCTTCCCAGTTCTGAAGTTTATGCTACATATATTATGATAGACTGCGTCAGCGGCATGCAAGTCCTGGACGAATTCTACTCGAGCCTTTACTGTCTCTGACCATGCATCATTGCGTTCAACACAGGTCTCTGTAACCTTCCTCTGGAAGTCCATTGTTCGGACTGGTATAAGTTTATGCGTTTTTTGTCTGCCCTGGTACTTGTCTGGTGTTCCACAGAACAAAAAGTGTTCGCTGTAGTTAAACGCACAACTGGCAGATCGACGCGCACGCACAGTGCCGCTGAAACCACCAGTACAGTCATATCCCCGTTTTCTGATGTCTCGCTCAATAGACAGTTGGGAGCAGAAGTCCTTCCTGCATTTGGTGTGTACAACTTGTCCAGGTGCGACACTGATATCAGCCTGCCGTAGGTCATTTGCCTTGCTTATTCCATCACACCCCTTGGCACCTAATTTCGTGGTTTGTTCGCCGTTGCCGAGAGACTCGCTGCAGAAAACGCAATCGTCCATGCTACTGAAAAGAAAATAACAAAAGGCTATTAGACATTAATTATCTCAATTTATTTATTTAATAATCAATTTTTTTTTCATCTTTTGAGAAATGTGCAAGAAATAACAAAAACACTGTTATAACAAAAATTTTTATGCCTTTTCTATTAGCGTATTTTCGTGCATAACTTTCAAAAAGTGGATGCTCGAAATGAATGTGTTCCAATGCCTCGAATTTCCTTGACTTTTACTATGTTATTACATGGGTCAAAAGAAGCAAAAATGCCAAGTTTCATTACTATTGCAATTTGTGGTGGGTATATCCATAAAATGACTGGCCTAACTTGGCAATTGCGAGCCAAGAAAAATCTGTGCGCTCCAAGGAGTCCGTTCAGGGTGTGGCATACGTCGTGATTTACTACGAGCAGCCATTCTGTCAAATCAACTTTAACAGATGCATTTCTCTCTCTTATTTCCCATCCATATGCTACTTGACCTTTTTTTTTATATTCTGTGTAGAGCAAAGGTAGCTGTATAGCATAATGTGTATCATCTTTTAGGATTATAATAACGATTTCAATCAAATTTATGACACGTGAAAACGCCTTTACCCCTCCATGTTGATAAGGCAGGGCATCACAGGTAAGACAGAGAGGATGGGGTGATAGGTAATCGTTTTTATTATAATCAGAAAAAGTGATAATCATTGTACTATACAGCTTCCTTTATTATATATAGCACAGGAAAAAATCAAACAGTACGTAGATGGGAAATAAGATATATATATATATATATATATATATATATATACATATGTATACATATGTATATATATATACATAAATGTATATATGTATATATATATACATAAATGTATATATATATGTATATATATATATATATATATATATATATATATATATATATATATATATACCCCGTCTGGGGCATTGGCTGCATGTTATTGTGGCAAAGTAGCATGCAGTTGATACTTTAGGGTCTATATGGGGCGCCCCTACGGACCAGAGTCACACATCATTTTGTCTATGATAGAGGAAAACTCTGTTCATAGAGAAATGATGACACTTTTATACTACGACTGTCCCTCCGTTATGCTGTTCCCCAACCCCTAGTTGATGTCCTGTACCATTTCTCTGAGTATTCATTTTATGTTTTCGCCGACCCTGTGGTGGGGGAAGAGAATACTACCACCAAGTTTTCCCACTTGAGTCGTAAAAGGCGACAAAAAAAGGGACGGGGGATGGGATTAGGAGTCCTACTACCTGTAGCCCCGAAAGGGGACATTCCTAAAAACAAAAGAAAAGGCATAAGAGGGTCTGGGAGTTTTCTTACCAGTACCCTAAGGTTTGGGTCTTTTAATGTGTGTGGATGTGGTACAGATGAGAGTAAGAGTGAAGAGATTGGCAGTTTATTTGTGAGAAGAAAGATGGATGTGCTGGCTTTGAGTGAAACTAAAATGAAAGGAAAGGGCAACTGTGAGTTTGGGAGTGTAGCTGGGAGGTACTCAGGAGTGAAGAGGGGACGAGGGAGAGAAGGGGTGGCTATATTAGTACGTGAAGAGATAAGTAAGCGGGTAATGGAGTGGAAGGAGGTTTCATCTAGGTTGATGTGGATGAAGGTGAATCTGGGAAAGGAGATGTGGGTTTTTGTAAGTGCGTATGGACCTGGTAGTGAGAAGAGCGTAGAGGAAAGGGAGGCTTTTTGGGTAGTTATAAATGAGTGTATAGAGGGATTAGGGAGAAATGTCAATGTAGTTGTATTGGGAGACCTTAATGCAAGGGTAGGAAATGAGCCAATAGACGGAGTGATTGGGAAGTATGGAGTTCCCGGTAAAAATCGTAGTGGAGAAATGATGGTGGAGATGTGTCTTGAAAGAGAGTTGATGATAGCTAATACAGTATTTAAGAAGAAAGTCAAGCATAAGTACACATGGGAGAGAGTGGTGAATAGAAGGGTGGCAGATAGAGCGTTAATGGACTATATAGTGGTGACCAGGAGTATGGTAGGAAGAGTTAAGGATGTACATGTTCTAAGGGGAGAGAGTGGGGGAATATCAGATCATTTTCTGGTGGAAGGTAAAATGAGAGTGGAGAATAGGTGGAGAAAGAGGAAAAGAACAGAAGGTAGGGAGGTACTTAGAGTGAACTGCTTAAATGAGGAAAAAAGGTGAGTGAGTTTAAGAAGAAACTGAAAGAGGAGTGGGAGGGAGTAAAGGATAGAGTAGAACTAGGAGTGGAGGAGGAATGGGGATGGTTCAAGGAGGGAGTCATAAGGTGTACAAAGATGATGTGTGAAACAAGGAGGGCGGGAGGAAAAAGAAGGAAGGGTAGTGAGTGGTGGGATGAGGAAGCAAAGAAATGTGTAGAAGAAAAGAAGCAGGCATTCATAGATTGGCTGCAAATTAGGACGAGGGAATCGTATGAGGTACAAAGTAAAGAGAAAGGAAGTTAAGCATAAGATAAAGGAAGCAAAGAGGAGAGCAGATGTGAAATGGGGTAAGAGTATGACAGAAAATTTTGAAAGCAATAAAAAGATGTTCTGGAAGGATATTAAAAGAGAAAAAGGAGGCGAATCAAGTAGAGAGGAAAAGGTAAAAGGTGCAGATGGAGAGATGATAATGGAAGAGAAGGCAGTGAGAGGAAGGTGGGCAGAGTATTTTAGGGAGTTGCTAAATGTGAAGGAGGATAGGGAGGGAAAGGTAGTTGCAGTGAGAAGCGCTAAGAAAATGAGAGTGATGAGTGAGGAAAATGGAGGAGAAATAGGGAAGGATGAAGTGAAAGCAGCTGTTAAGATGATGAGAGCAGGTAAGGCACCTGGTCTGGATGGATGCCATGCAGAATGTCTGAAGAAAGGAGGTACAGTGATGGTGGACTGGCTGGTGAGGTTATTTAATGTTTGTTTGAGAGAGGGTAGAGTGCCGGAGGACTGGAGGAGTGCCTGTATAGTTACACTTTACAAGGGAAAGGGGGACAAGTGTGAATGTAGTAGTTTCAGAGGGATCAGCTTGTTGAGTGTAGTTGGGAAGGCGTATGGGAGGGTCTTGATTGAGAGGATTAGGAGAGGAACAGAGGGAGTAATTGGTGAGGAACAGTGTAGGAGGTTATGTAGATATATGGGACAGGAGGAAAGTTGTTAAGAGCAGTCAAGAGTTTTTACGAGAGTAGTAGAGCTTGTGTTAGGATTAGAAATGGAGAGAGTGAATGGTTTGAGGTAAAGGAGGGACTTTGTCAGGGATGTGTTATGTCACCCTGGCTGTTCAATCTTTACATGGATGGGGTGGTGCGAGAGGGTAGTGGGTCAGGGGTTGGAGATGATTAAAGAAAATGGAGAAAAGTGGGAGGTGAGCCAGTTGTTGTTTGCTGACGACACTGCGCTTGTAGCAGGATTAGAGGAGGGATTGAGGAAGTTAGTGACAGAGTTTGAGAAGGTGTTTGAAAGAAGAAAGCTGAAGATAAATGTGGGTAAAAGTAAGGTGATGAGATGTACAAGGGGAGAGAGTGACAGCAGGCTGGAGGTGAGCATTAAGGGTGAGAAACTGGAGGAAGTGGATAGTTTTAGATACTTGGGTGCGAATGTGGCAGGAAAGGGAGGAGTGGGGGTGGAGGTAGAATGTAGATTGAGGGAAGCGAGTAAATGCCTTGGTGGATTGAAAAGTGTAATGAGAAATAGACATCTGGGAATGGATGCTAAGAGGAGGTTATATGAAGAAGTGATTGTACCAACAGCATTGCACGGGGCAGAAACATGGAACATGAGAGAGGAAGAGAGAAGGAGTTTGAATGTGTTTGAGATGAAAGTCTGAGAAGTATGATAGGGGTTACTAGGCTGGATAGAGTAAGAAATGAGGAGGTGAGGAGGAGAACAGGGGTGTAAAGGGAACTGGAAGATAGGGTTGATGAAAGAGTATTAGGATGGTTTGGACACATGGAAAGAATGAGTGAAGACAGATTAGTAAAAGAAGTATGGAAGACAGAGGTGGAAGGAGTGAATATGAGGGGGCGTCCTAGGATGAGATGGATGGATGGGGTGAAAGGGGCATTACAAAAGAGAGGAATGACGGGAGAGGACAGAAGATAGGGGTGAATGGAGAGTGGTTGTGTATAGATGATGCTATGATGCATGAGGGGGAGTGGGTGGGGGATGGGGGTGAGGAAGTATGTATGGAAAAAAATTGACGCAGCCCGAAGGAATTTCTCCCCGTCTTCTCCTTTTCTGCATGAGGGGACTGAGAGAGGGGGTCGCCGAATTTATGAAGCGGCCTTGTTGTGGATGTGCTGTGGACAGGATGCAGGGATGACCCGTCATCCAGGAGGTGCCAAGATAAGAGGGAGGGAGGAGGGTGGAGGGGAGTGGAATATATAGGAAATGGAATGGGTGGGAGTGGTTTCCATGCCTTTTTCTTTGTGGCTACCCCCCATGTAGAGGGAAAAAGCCATTGGTATATGTATGTATATGTATATATATATATATATATATATATATATATATATATATATATAGAGAGAGAGAGAGAGAGAGAGAGAGAGGGAGGGGGGGCATGTACTGTACTAAGGTTGATTTGGCATGACAAATGCCACACCCTGATCGGACTCCTTGGAGATGCGCAGATTGTAGTAAATAAGCCTTATTTTACTTGTATTCCTGACGCCGCCAAGCGATTTCATTCATTTCATTCACCTCCGTGGCAATCCCTCTTGAAGACATCTTCCACACAGAGCGGTGCTGTTACATTTAGTCTGGTTACCACAAAAAGGTTTTGATAATCTCCAAGAGGAAGGGTTAATATCTGCTGCGGCTTTATAAGAAGGGTCGCTACTTTTCATATATATATATATATACATATATATATATATATATATATATATATATATTCATATATATTCATATATATGAATGTATTTTTCCTAAAACCCTTACGATCTGTTCGTTTGTACCCTGCTTGCGTAACGAGTTTAGCAATGCTATTTGTTCTACCGAGTCAAAGGCCTTCTCGTAATTTACAAAAGCTAGACAGAAAGGTATATTGTATTCTGTCATTTTCTCGATTAGTTGGTTTATCGCCTGCAAATGGTCTAGAGTCGAATATCCGCTCCTAAAGTATGGTTGTTCTCTCGGTTAGTTTTCATCTAAAACTTGATTTAGTCTATTTGTAAGGATCTTGGAGAATACTTTATATACATTTGATAGCAAGCTAATCGGTCGATATTTATTAAGGTCCTTCTGGTCTCCTTTTTTATGAAGCAAAATCACTGCTGCATTGCACCACGATTCAGTAACGTTTTTTGACGTAATCACTGGTTGTACAGCTGAACTAACCTAATATGAACTTCTTTCCCTGTGTCTTTTAACAGATCTATCGATATACCATCTTCCCCAGGTGCTTTTCCTAGTTTTATATTTTTTTTAGAGCAAATTCTACTTCTTCCTTTGTAATCTCTGGTACACTATTAACGTCTACACATGAATTTACTGACTCAACTACGGTCTTCGACGAGTAAAGCTCTTTATAAATATTCTTCTACTCGTTTTACCATTCTGTCTGCAGTTAATGACGTCTCCATTTCTATCTTTCAAACATATCATTTGCTGTCTTCCTAAAGTATGTCTGCTCTCAGCCTCTTTAATACTGTTACCTTTCCGAATAGTTTTTTTCTATTTCATCCATGTTTGTTTCGTTTCTCTGATCTCTGCCTTTGTTGATAAGCTTGTTTAGTTCTACTCTTTCTATTTCGTCTTTCCTTCTTTTAATCTGCATGGTCCTTCCTCTTTAAATTAGGTCCTTTGTAGCTTTAGAGTATTTTTTTTTCTTTAATACTTTTGTACTTCCTACTTTCTCTGCCGATTCCCTAAATATATTCACTTAAATTTAAATTCATATCTTCCACGGTGTCCTCGTTGGATCTTAGAGCTTCAAATCTATTTTTAATTTACAACTGAAAATTCTTATTATTATCATCCTTAACTTTTGCAAGGCTTATTTTCTTTCTTAAAACTAGTTTATTTCTCTCGGCTCTGAAATTGAATTTCGCTGTGCAACCTACCACTGTATGGTCACTACCTATGTTGATTTTATTTTTCACCGTAACATTCGTTCTTTGTTGTTTCATTTGGACTTCTCCAGGTCTATTTACGAACTACACGCTTTTGGAAGAAAGTGTTCATTATCCTCATGTTGTAGTTCTCTGAAAATTTACTAACATCTCACCTTTGTCGTTTCTTTCACCTACTCCAAACTTCCCAATGCACGTCTCATCTCCCATCTTCTTCCCCAGTTTAGCATTAAAGTCGCCTATTACCAACGTGTACTTACTTTTTTCTTGATCCATTACCTGACTTAAATCGTTATAGAAGGACTCAATTTCATCGTCTGGTACATAAACCTGAACTATTTTTAGAGTGTATCCTAATCACAATCCAAGCTACCCTGTCTGATAAATTGCTGAATTTGACTACGTTACTAGCAACCTCTCTGTTTATCAAGAATCCTACTCCACTAGATCTTTCTTTGTCCTTACCTCTATAGTAGAACAGGTGGTGACCATCTTGTAATTGTATCAGCTTTTCTTTCGTTCTTCGGACTTCGCTCAATCCTACAATGTCCCACTTGATGTTATCTAGTTCTTCCATTAAAGTCTCCAGTCTGTGGTCTTCTGAGAGAGTTCTTACGTTGTAAATATAGATCTTCATTTTCTTCATATTGTTTAATGTCCAAGGCTTGGATCTGCTTGGACAGTGCTTACTCACATTCAGTGGCACACTGCCCGTAAGCACACGAGGCAATGCGGTTGGACTTTTAGGAGACGATGCTCCAACAGGAACGCCCGGTTTTGTTTTGGTTGTGCTATTCATATTGGCTATGAAGGGGGGTTGGCAGTAATCTCACCTCTTTGCCAACTGGTTTCTGGTGAGATATTTCTTTGGTGTTACCCTATTCATTATATTCGGTGAAGCCCCATATCTATAGGGTGTCCAATGGTCCACGCCGTCACCATGACGGCACCCCACACATTTAAAAGGAGTTTTCACCAAAATTAATTACAGATCGTTTGGAAGAGATTTTCAGAAAGTTGATTTGGGAAGAGAAAGGTTTGAAGATTAATGGCGAATATTTGAACCGCCTAAGATTTACAGATGACATTATTCTTATTTCAGAGAAGGCAGAAGACTTGCAAGATATGCCGAGTGATCTAAACAAAGAAAGTCTCAAAGTAGGTTAAAAATGAATAAGAGTAAAACCAAAGTAATGTTCAACACGAAAGTTCAAAGTAAAGAGATTATAGTCGATGGTGAGTCTTGAAGATGTTGAGGAGTATAATCATTTAGGCCAGATGGTTAAAGTGACGAAATATCATGAAAATGAAATAAAAATACGTATTACAATTGGTTGGAAAGTGTTTGGTAAGTATAATAAAATCGTGAGAGGCTCTCTACCTTTATGTTTGAAACGTAAAGTAATCAATGCATTTTGTCAGCAATAATCTACGGCTGTGAGACTTAGAAACTAACGAAGGTGATGGAAACAAAACTAAGGACTGCACAGAGGAGAAAAGGAAAGATCAATGATGGGAATAACGCTGAGAGACCGAAAGAGAGCAAGTTGGGTGAGAGAGCAGACTAGAGTGAAAGATATTGTGGAGGTGGTAAAAGAGAGGAAGTGGAATTGAGCAGGTAAGTTAGTGCGAACAACTGATGAGCGATAGAGCAAGTGTGTTACTGAGTGGACACCGCGAGATAGGAAGCGTGGAAGAGGGAAACCAGACAGAAGGTGGAGAGACGAGATAGAGAAGTTTGCAGGAATGACGTGGCAGAGGTTGGCGCAGTCGTGTGAATCATGTAATGCTATGAAGGAGGCCTTTGTTCAGCAGTGGACTCGGGATGGCTGATTTGATTGATTGATTGATACATATACATACATATATATATATGCAAAGAAATCACAAAACACACGTGATAAAATATTTTTGCAGAAACCACCGGGAAATTGAAAAAACAGATACCGAACGTTTTCGTCTATTTAGACATTTTCAAAGGTACGAAAATGTCTAAATAGACGAAAACGTTCGGTATCTGTTTTTTCAATTTCCCGGTGGTTTCTGCAAACATATATATATATATATATATATATATATATATATATATATATATATATATATATATATATATATATATATTAGTGATGATTAATGACGTACCACATTAGTAAAATAAGACTTGTCTCTCACTATCGGAAAATAAGAATAAATATGCAGATATGTTTATTTCTATTCTTATTTTCCGATAGTGGGGGACAAGTCTTATTTATATATTTATATATATATATATATATATATATATATATATATATATATATATATATATATATATCAATAAGTCTGTGTGTAAATAATTCACACAGACTTTCGGGATGGCTATGGGAAATCCTCTTTCACCGGTTTTAGCTAACATCTACTTGGAATATTTTGAAAAATACTTATTACCAACAATTAAAGATGAAAAAGTTATTTGGTTCAGATATGTAGACGATGTTTTGTGTTTCTGGCCTAATAACCTATCTATTGATGATTTCCTTGATAATCTAAATTCACTGGTACCCTCCATTAACTTCACTATTGAGATAGAAAATAACAACAGTTTGCCCTTTTTAGGTGTTGCAATAATTAGAGATCATGGTACTCTGAAAACAAAAGTCTATAGAAAACCTACCAATATTCTTTCCTATGTTCATTTTTATTCCAATCACCACATCATTGTAAAAATATCAGTACTTCAGAGCTTACAGGATTTCAGATCCTGAATTTATTGATGATGAATTTAGAACTATCCGGAATATTGGGGAAAAGTTAAAATATCCCACTCATATTCTTAATCAATGTCACAATACCGCCAAGAAACGCTTTTACAAAACTTGCAATCAAGAACAAGGAAACCATAAACAACTTATACACTTGTTCTTCCTTTTCATGAAAATTTTCTTAGTATTGTTAACCTACTAAAAAAATTGGATATCAAAGTAGCTTTTAAATATGACCACACCATTAAGAAAACTTTAATTAAGAACAGCCCTCCTAACAACAACGGTGTGGTCTATAAAATTCCTTGCCAAGATTGTAATAAATTTTATATTGGACAAACTGGGAAAAACTTGGAAACAAGGATTTCCCAACATAAATATAGTGTGAGATCTGTCCAGGAAAATAATGCGTTATTCAAACATAAAGCATTTTACAACCATCATATTGATTGGTCTAAGGCAACAATTTTAGCCAAAGGAAAAAGTCTACAAGTAAGAAATATAATAGAATCCTGCTTAATATCAGGCACGTTTGATAAAAATATAAACTTAAGCTATGGTCATTTTAAATGTGATAAATTGGTAACCCAAATGGTCACCGAGATCTTTCCGCCAGATTGAACCTTATGAGTTGGTCAGGTCGATAGGGCTAAGGTCATCCCCCCTCCTCACATTGTATTGTCTCCCCCCTTCCCCCCCTATGATTGCCACCTGATACTTACATATGAACCCAACTCTCTATCTCTGTCATTTAGTCTGAAGATGTAATATACGAAAGTACTTACTGTCTACAACTTTTCCTTCTCCTGTGGTCAATTTACACACACACACACACACACACACACACACACACACACACACACACACACACACACACACACACACACACACACACACACACACACACACACACACATATATATATATATATATATATATATATATATATATATATATATATATATATATATATATATACACACATTCGTACTCATGAGGTTGGCCTGACACCACTGGCCCACATCGTCACACACGCACACACGCGCGCGCGATTCATCAAAACCTCTTCATCTAAAGCGCTTACGTCACCCTGCTGGTGACGAGAAGCCACTCTAGTGGATCAATGGCCTTCACCAATTCTCTCTCTCTCTCTTTTTTCTTTTTTTTTTTTTACTCTGACTATATAATCGCTCTTCGCGCAGTAGCGATAATTATCCGCATCGTCTCAGCGGCCGAAACTCACTTTAAGGCCACTACGATTCCGCATGGAGAATATTCCATACAAACGGGTCGAACTTTTTTATAGACCCACTGATTTTTGTATTTTCTTTTATTATTATTAATATTATTATCATTATTATTATATATATATACACACACAAGAGAGGTTTGACACATGGAAAGGGTTACCACTTAGGCTTATTATTTCAGGTCAGGTCAAGTCTTGAAGGTGGGTGACCTCATTCCTTACAGTAATTGTCGTATATACTCTTCACAATAAATGGGTCAAGTTTGTATAGACCTAAATTGTTATTGAGGAGTTGTTCATAATCATGTTTGATGATACAGAATTCTATATTTCTTTCAATCATGGTAAATTTTTTTTTGCATTTTCCCAATCGATCGGATGGTCAAAATCCCTTACATGAGTAAACAGGGCATTAGAATATTATCCTGTCTTATGCTGTTTTATTCTTATTTCTAAATCTTTGCTTGTTTGTCCAACACACCCCTTAAAATCATTTGGAGGAGTTTTTTATCAGTGGATTTTTAACAGTGGTACTATTTCTAAAGTCACCATTAACATTAAAATGTTTTAAGATATTGGGAATCTCTAATATATTTTCATTGTATGGAAGTATCAACAGGTTTGTGTTATCATTTTTTTTCAGTATTATAAAATGTCCTATCTGCATATTTCAAACAATTATCCATGAAGTGTTTTGGGTATTTCAACTGCTTTCCAATTTCATAAATCTTACATATCTCATCATCAATAAATTCAGGGCTGGTATATGAATTTACATTAGTAGGTTTACGGTAAACACTATATTCAAATTTCTTAACATATCTATAGACTTTACAATCCAAAAAGGAAATGCTTGAATTGTCTTCAATCTCCAGAGTGAATTTTATTGAAGGGACTAAGTCGTAAATTTTGTCAACAATGCATTGAGATTTTCATTGTTAGGCCATATGCAAAGGATAGCATCAACATACCGAAACCATTTGACCTTATTTGGCAGTATATTACTTAAAAAGTTTGACTCTAAAAATTCCAAATAAATATTACTTAAGACAGCTGATAAAGGATTACCCATTGCCATTCCAAATTTATTTTCATAAAACTTTCCATTAAATTCAAATTTGCAATCCTTGATGCACAACTTAATAAGGTCAATGATAATTTTGGTATCGTAAGATATATTATAATTGGGAAGCAGGCGCGGATCCAGGGGGGGGGGGGGCTGAGGGGGCTGAAGCCCCCCCCCCCAAATTTGTTCTTCCATGAATCATTTTAAGGATGTATTTTAATAGATTTTAGTACATTCTGATGTTTTGCCAGGTCCGGGGGTTAAATATACTGACAGCATGTGTGCGGTATTTGGGCTGGATTGTGCTGTGTTTGCATTTGTTTAATTCCATTTATCTGTTTTGTGCTGCGCGTGTTGTAGGGTTGCCAGGGTTGTGTCTCAGTTGCGCTGAAGAGAGATAGAAAGGAGATATACCACGTTCGTTGGCCGTTTAACATACCTGTATTGTCAACTATATGATTGTTTTGTGTTGTGTTGTCCATGTGCACTAACACTACACACGGATCCTGCAATAATTTCTCTCTATGCGAGAGTATACGCGTGCCAGTACCTTATCACTGACTAGCACAAGCGTATAACAAAATAAAACGAATATACATTCTATTATATATGTCTAAAATACAGAAAAATCTGAAAAACATTATTAAGTATATCTCAGACTTCTGATACATCAGACTACTCAGAGGAAGGAATTCAGGTTAGCCCCCCCAATTTTTTTTATCCTTGATCCGCCACTGTTGGGAAGTTCATCTGAAAGAAATTCAAGCAAGTCATCAATAGGAACTTTTGTAAATAATGAGATAATATCAAAACTAATTAATTTGAAATCATCTGAATCTTCGGCGTTGATCCATCCTTTATATACACGGGCAGGTCATGACCCGTGTTCCTAATTGGCGTGAAGTCACGTGTGCTGCGTGGTAAGTCGGAGGCACGAAGCTCTGGGTCAAGTCACGTGGCTGGGGACGCGAGAGTGTCCCATGGGACCACTTGTAGGTCAATAAGGTTATGGGATGGCCGAGAAGAGGTGAGGGTGGGAGTGAGGAATGGGAGTGAGGACTACTAACAGTATGTATATGTATATGTATGTATATACATCTACACTGAATGGTTCCCAGCGATCAATTGATATTTTTATTCAACCACAAACAACTTTTAGTTCCATGCCATCGCAATCGAGACTGAAGAATCGCTCGATGGAGACATTTTGTTGGAAATTGAAACGTGGACGAGCCGAGGATTCGAACCCAGCTAACCCGTAACAAAGTTACAGTGACTTAAACCAATGCGCTATCATCTCTCTTGATAGCGCATTGGTTTAAGTCACTGTAACTTTGTTACGGGTTAGCTGGGTTCGAATCCTCGGCTCGTCCACGTTTCAATTTCCAACAAAATATCTCCATCGAGCGATTCTTCAGTCTCGATTGCGATGGCATGGAATTAAAAGTTGTTTGTGGTTGAATAAAAATACACAACCACACACACACACACACACACACACACACTCACACACACTGTGGAAGGTATTACAGAAATATAGTATAGGAGGAAAACTGTTAAGAGCAGTCAAGAGTTTTTACGAGAGTAGTAGAGCGTGTGTTAGATTTAGAAATTGAGAGGGTGAGTGGTTTGAGGTAAAGATAAGACTTCGCCAAGGATGTGTTATGTCGCTTTGGCTGTTCAATTTATGCATGGATGGGATGGTGCTAGAGGTGAACTCAAGGGTAATGGGCTAGGAATTGGAGATGGTTAAAGAAAATGGAGAAAATGGGAGATAAGCCATTTGTTGTTGCAGACGACACTGCGCTTGTAGCGGGATCAGAGTAGGGATTAAAAATTTTTATGGAGCTTAGGAAGGTGTGCGAAAGAAGGAATTTGAAGATAAATTTGGGTAAAAGTAAAATGATGAGATGTACAAGGGGAGAGGACGGCGGCAAATTGGAAGTGAGCATTAAAGGAAAGAGACTGGAGGGAGTATAGTTTTAGATATTTGGGTGCGATTGTGGCGGGAAAGGGAGTGAAGGTGGAGGTAGAATGTAAATTGAGAGAAGCAAGTAAATGCCTTAGGGAATTAAAAAGTGTAATGAGAAATAGATATTTTAAAATGGATGCAAAAAGGAGATTGTATGAAGGGATGATTGTACCGACAGCACTGTATGATGCAGAAATATGGAACATACGAGTAAGAGAGGAAGAGAGGAAGAGAGCAAGAGTTTAAACATGTTTGAGATGAAATACCTGAGAAGTATGGTAGGGATTACTAGGCTGGATAGAGTGAGAAACGAGGATGTGAGGAGGAGAGCAGGGGTGGAAAGGGAGTTGGGATGGTTTGGACACAGTGAAAGAATGAGTGAAGAAAGATTAGTAAAAGAGGTGGAAGGAGTGAACATGAGGGGACGACCAAGGATGAGATGGATGAATGGGGTAAAAAGGGCACTGGGAAAGAGGGAAATGTCTGTTGAGGAAGGAAGGGAAAAGGCAGAAGATAGAGGTGAGTAAAGAATGGTTGTGTATGGATGATGCTGTTATGCAAGGAAGGGAGTGAATGGGGGATGGGGGGTGGAGTATGTGTGGATGATATTTTGACGCAGCCCAAGGGGATTTCTCCCTATCTTCTCTTTTTCTGCATGAGGGGAAGTGGGGGGGGGGGTCGCCGATTAAATGAAGCCGCCTTGCTGTAGATGTACTGTTTCTTGCTACATTGCTAATGACCCAGGGCAGTGGGCGAGATGCAGGGATGGCCCGTAATTCAGGAGTAGCCAAGATAAGAGGGAGGGATGAGGGGTGAATGGGAGTGGAGTATATGGGGATGAAATGGATGTGAGTGGATTTATGCCTTTGACTTTGACTACTTCCCTTGTAAGGGTAAAAAAGCCGTTGGTATATGTATGTATATGTGTATTTATCTCTTCATTTATAACTATCTTATTTTTGTTGATTAATTTCCTTATTTATTTATTCTTATTTACTTAACCAAGTTCAGTAACGCTCACTCCCAAGTGGTGTTGTGGCGCGTTAGGATTTGGTCTCACCTCGTGACCCAAGTGGTCGAGGAAATTGTTCCCTTCTCGTCAAATAGAATTTGGCCAAATTTCCATTTTGCCAAACAAAAAATGGCAAAATCGTGATTAGCCAAGTTCCAATTTCGCCAAATCGAGTTTTTACCAAATCACGTTTAGCCTAATCGTATTTTACTAAATTTCAATTTCCCCATATAAATTTCAACCAAATTTTATTCCAACGAATTTAATTTTGCCAAATTCCCTTTCCGCTAAATAAAATTTTGCCAAATTCGTATTTCGCCAAACCGTGTTTTACCAAAATCTGTAAGTTCCCAGTTCGTTAACCTACTGTGCTCTATGACAAAACCTAACCTGTTTGACACCAAATATTTTGGCGAAAAGCAAATCTGAAGGAAATTGGTGAAATGGAGAGTCACTAGTCAGAGCTCCTGTTCTCACGATCACCTTGGCTTTCCAAACACATTGGGTAAAGGTTCTGGGCTTCGTTGGGCTTCGATCTCTTTCCACAACTATAAAATTCCGAGTTCGATTCCCACTAAGGGCAGCTTCTCATGGCTGTCCTAACACATCAGGCAAAGGTTCAGCTATGCGTCTCCGAAGTACTGAAATATGTAAAGAGATAAATGGAAAAGAAATCACGAATGGATGTGTGTGTGTGTGTGTGTGTGTATGTGTGTGTGTGTGTGTGTGTGTGTGTGTGTGTGTGTGTGTGTGTGTGTATGTGTGTGTGTACGCGCGCGCGCACCCCCCTCCCCCGACATTACCAGTCTACGGGATTGCTTTGCCCAACAATATAAATATTCAATCTACAAAGGATGGAGATGAGGAAAAGACCTGGGGTGGAAAAGGAGATGGTAGATAGGGATGATGAAAGAGTATTGGGATGGTTCAGACATATGGAAAGAAATCAATGAAGAAAGATTAGTAAAAGAGGTGTGGAAGGCAGAGGTGAAAGTAGTGAACTTGAGGGGACGACCAACGATGAGAAGGATGGATGAAGTGAAGAGGGTGTTGAGCATGAGTGGAATTTCTGTTGAGCAAGGAAGTGAGAGGGCAGGAGATTGGGATGAGTGGAGAATGGCTGTTTATTGATGTGTACTGTGATGCAAGGAAAGGATGGGAAGGGGGATGGAGGTAGTGACTGGTTGTGTATGAATGATATTTAGACGCAGCTCAAAAAGATTTCTCCCCATCTTCTCTTTTTATGTGTGAGGGGACGGAGAGAGGGGGGTCATCGATTAAGTGAAGCGGCAGTGCTGTGGATGTGCTGTGTCTTGCTGCACTGCCTTTGACCCATGGCAGTGGGCGGGGTAGAGGAATGACCAGTCATCCATGAGGAGCTACGGAGATGGACAGGGGTGAAATGGATGAGAGTGAAATGGATGGGAGGGGGTACTTGCCTTTTGACTTGGCTACCTCCCTATTAAGGGGGAAAAGCCCTTAGTATATAGATAGATAGATGGATATATAGATTAGATATATAGATAGACAAATATTAATCACATTTGACTGAGATTCTTAACATGTATATTTGCTGTGGTTGACTCCAAGGAATTCTATTCGGGAAGGATGGGAGGGATGGCCCTCCCCCCTGCCGCCAGGTCATTTCATTCAGCTGAAGGAACCCACTCGAAGGCGCAGCGGGAGGGTTAACAAATGGAAATGATGAATTTCCGTATTTTGCGTTTTTTTTTTAATTCATTTTTTGGGATATGGGCTTCTAGAGACTCACGCTCTCAGGTATGTAATAATAGAAAAATAATTACACAAGTAATTATTGCAGTTACAAATTAGTTTTTTGATATTCTTTCCGCTCGTCATTTGCAAAATTTTAGGTATAATCGTACATGAAAATGATATGCTGCTTTATGAGCCTGTTGTATTCTTATTTCTTGCTTTCTTTAACAGTATTAGTCCTGTAGCATTTTGTTATTTAGTGAATTTGGATTTATATATTTATCAATTTTCACCCGATTAGCTATCATTCGCAAAGAGAGGTGTCTACGCGTGTGATATGAACATCCCCACCTTTCTTCACTCCCATCATCACACAGGTCGGTGTCACTCCTCAGTTAAACCAAGTAAAGATTGGCACTTCATCTTTTTGCCAATATTACTGCCAGTTCATCTCCATAGGAAGCCCCTCTCAGGGGACAGTCGGTCACTTTAATCTGTACGTTCTTCTCACGCACATTATCACTTCTTCGACATCCTGACAGCGTAATCTTGTGGCCGCCACATGTAAACACTATGTAAACATAAATAACTACAAAGTAATTTCGTAACACATTAGTAAATTTCAACAAAAACCCACTGTGTTGGATAAGAAGAAATGAAATAAATAGATTCCATATATTTCGATCACGGACTGTGATCCTCTTCAGTGGAATACAGAGTAAAGGAGCAAAAGGCATGTCTTATAAACAGTAAAAGACATGTTCCTTCTTTTACTGTTTATAAGACATGCCTTTTGCTCCTCTACTCTGTATTCCACTGAAGAGGATCACAGTCCGTGATCGAAATATATGGAATCTATTTATTTCATTTCTTCATATCCAACACAGTGGGTTTTTGTTGAAGTAAACATAAATGTTAAAAATGATTATATAAACAAGTGAATAAATGAATAAATATAAAAAATAACTACTACGATGAGGAGCCACTCGATGAGCAGCAGCGATGAAAGAGCCCGGAATTATAATGCAATCAGAGACGCCTCCATCCGAGGACCCTCGAGCTGTCCACAGGAGACCCTCCGAACTCGACATAATCCACTTCGAGATCGCTCTCATTTGCACATAGAGAGAGAGAGAGAGAGAGAGAGAGAGAGAGAGAGAGAGAGAGAGAGAGAGAGAGAGAGAGAGAGAGAGAGAGAGAGAGAGAGAGAGAGGAGGGGAAGAGAAAGAGAGGGAAAGAGAAAGAGAGGGAGAGAGAGAGGGAGAGAGAGAGAGGGAGAGAGAGAGAGGGAGAGAGAGGGAGAGAGAGAGAGAGAGAGAGAGAGAGAGAGAGAGAGAGAGAGAGAGAGAGAAAGGAAGAGAGGGAGAGAAAGATATTGTCTTGGCAATCAATATACAGTAGGGCGGGGGGTACAAGCACAACCAAGGAAGAGATGGAGAAGTGGAGTCACGCCAGGCACTGACTCCTCATCAAGACGACATTTTCCTCCGTAGAAACTGGCTTATTGGATCATCGCTGCATGGAGGATGATAAAGAGAAAGAGGAGAAGGAAATGCGAAGTCAGCATGGTGGGACGGGCGCGACACTGCGTCGTTGTGACAAAACCGTCCTTTGAAAGGACTGTTTGTTTTCTGACAAGGTTCTCCCTTGACAGAACTGTTCCATGAAAGAGTTCTTCCCCGATAGGGTAAGAATTGTCAGAAATGTCTGATGACAGAATTATACCCTGGCTGAAAGAACTCTCTCCTGACAGGACTGTCCTCTGGTAGAATGCCTCCTTGACAGGACTGTCCGCTTATTGAACCGCCCCACGACAAGACTATCCACTAGCAAAAATTTCTTTTGACAGACCTCCTTTCTTGACAGAACTCCTCCCTGACATGACCACTCCACTAACAGAACTTTTCTCTTTTTTCTGGCAAATCTAACAGAACCCCTAACAAAACCGTCCTTGACAGATTTGTATCCTGGTAAATCTCTGTTCCCTAACAGACTTCTCCCATGACAGAAATGTCCCTGGACAGATGTGGTAATTGACAAAACTAACCCTTCACAGAACAGACACTTGACAGAACTCTACTCTAACAGAACTGACCATTGACAGAACTATGTGTAGAGACCACATGATGAATGTCCTCAGGTTCTGTGGGAGTATTGCAGGAAGGGAGGAGGTGGGGCACAGAAGCTAACGAGTACCTAGCAACGAAGAGTACCAAGAAGAGCTGCCCCCAACTCCACCTAACCCTTGCCCCCTTCGGAAGTCTGGTGAAGCAATTTTCCACGAAGCGCTGCTGAAACGGATCGATGGAAATGGCCAATGTTGACAAGCTATTACGAGTGGCGATAGTCGCTGCCGAAGAATGGATTTTCAATTTCTGGGAATGTGCTTAAAAGAAGACACGGAATGTCGACCTCTTGCGACCAGAACTCTCCTCTCTCTCTCTCTCTATCTCTCTCTTTTGGAGTTCTTAAACCATGCAGGATGAGCCCAAAAGGCATACATTAATTCTAGAATCATATTAGTTTAGTTAACTTGGTTATTATTGTAGATTCTGAGGATGAATATATATATACACAGCTATACAGATATACAAAATACACACGACCCCCCCACACACATACTAGCAAGATACACAACATAGGCCCGCTCTCGCAATCTCCAGTTGACTGTTGTCATATGTACCGTATATATACGTGTGCACGTAATTTTGTGGACAACGGGACCTGACTCGTGATGAATCTGAACTATCCAAATACGTTTCATTGATACTACTGTAATAAACAAAAAGTTCACAGAGATATATTAGATAACCAACAGTGAAAAACATATTTGCATAGTACCGATATATGATGGGTCAAGTTCACGTGTACCCTACATACATACATACATACATACAGTGTGTTATAAGTAAGGTGATGACCTACCTTTTGAGAAGTATTTTCCTGAAAAAAATTGAGAAAATATAAATAGCAAGATAAACACACACACACACACACACACACACACGCACACACACGCACACACACACACACAAGCACGCATGCACACGCACGTACACACACATCACACACACACACGCACACACACAAGCACGCACACGTATGCATAGTATATATATATATATATATATATATACATATTATATATATATATATATATATATATATATATATATATATATATAAACACATACATTCAGTACAAGAAAGTGCATCATGGATGATAACGATAGTGATTATGCTCTTTCCCATTCATTCACTCTGTCCCCTTCCTTATCAGTGTTTATATAAATACATATATATATATATATATATATATATATATATATATATATATATATATATATATAAACACATACATTCAGTACAAGAAAGTGCATCATGGATGATAACGATAGTGATTATGCTCTTTCCCACTCATTCCCTCTGTCCCCTTCCTTACCCTCTCCCTTCCATGCACCTTAACTATGACAATGAATAGAGTGATCCCTCTAAAATTACTACATGCATACTCGTCTCTGTTTCCCTTGTATGACGGGATTACGTATACACTCCTCTCCAATCCACCGCGCCACTTCCTTCACTCGAGACGCATTGAACAATCTCAACAGTCACTCCACTATTACTACTCCACCCTTTGCCATACCTTTCACATGACGATCATCCAACCTTAGTGCTTTCCAAGTTTTAATATCTCTCAGTGGTACTTGTACTTCCTCTAGTGGAATAGACCTATCATTCTCCTCAACTATAACAGTTATTCTCCAAATATCTCCCACCCAATGAAAGCCTCCCATTTCTCTACATTCAAAAGCTCCGAAATACTCCGTCTATCACCCTCCCAAAGCCTTCTCCTCCGTTCACAATTGTCCATCCACTCTCTTAACTCTTTCCTCTCCATCTTACTCTCTTCTTAGATCTTGATACAGTTTCTACGAAAACATACCTTATTCATTTTAAATTTCATCGAACATCTATACCCCATATCACACACCCCACTCTTTCATTGGTCTTTATGAGCTTGCGTCTTGCTTTCACTTTATTTTATACGGACAATATCTCTTGTATGCTTCGATTTAGGGGAGTCACGGAAATGTCCATGGTGTTTCCACAGTAGAAGACGGGGAGGAGTGACGCAAGGAGCCCCGGGGGGTTCCTGTGAACGTACGGGTAATCGATTGGCGCAGGATATTTCAGTGTTGTTTGTCTGAGCTCCGAGCGCCCATTCCCTTTCCGCCCGGTCTCCTTCCAAAAAGTCAGGAAAGCTACCGCGGTCGTTAGAGCATTCCTTTCGCCTCGACTGCCCAAGGTAGTACAAACCTCACCCACAGGGAGCGGGGATTTATTTGGTTATTTATCTATTTATTTATTCTATTTTTTTTTTTTTTTTTTTTTTTTGCGTGCGGTTACAGACGACTACTATTTCTACTCCAAGACCTGGCTCCTCTATTTCACTTTCGATGACTTCTGTGGCTATTTACAGCGATGACCTCTCGAGCGGGTGCGTGTGATCTCACTATCGTCTTGGATCTTGTGCTGGACTCGTGACCAGCAGATATTACCCTGTGTGTATGTGCGTGTATTTAGCTCATTGTATATGTTTAACTATAATATACAGGATGACCTACACTCGTAGCCCCTCTCTTTTCCCAAACTTCCATACCTACCTTTATAATTCGCTTACAGTTTAGCTTGGACCAAATCAACTCCTGCTAAAGGAGTGAGAGCATTTTGATGCAGAACCAGATTTTTGACATTCTAACAAGTGTGCACATGTGTCTCCATGCATTGTGTATATATTGTATACGTTTTGTGTGGGAATGGGCGTGTTCTGTTGTCGACGCCTAACTTATTCGTGCTCTTTGACGCCCTTGAAAGGTTCGAGCAAATATTGCGGGATTGTGGGCGGGCGTCTCCGTAGAATTAAACAAAATATCTCTTCTCCCACCCCCCCCAGGTTGATCACCCGCTTCCCTATCCTCGCCATCGTTGGGCGATTTTATTTATCTCCACGGCACACTCTTCCCCGTTAAGAGGCGTGTATATGAATTTATTGTTCTGTATGTGGAGCCATAATGAGGTTTACCGCTCAAAGGCGACAACCCTCTTCATGTTTTTTTCTGAAATTCAGATAATTTCAGTGATTTCTCAAAAACTCCTTCTTAGAGTCTAGCCTCGTTCGGAAGAAGAATCAAACCTCCTGGCGGCAGGTAGAAGAAACACCTATTTAGAACGACGAAGTTCAACAAAAGGATGAGGTACACTAAAGAAAACGAAGTTACAAAGAAACTGAAAGTCAACACTTAGGGGATGACTTTAAGTTTAAACAGTTCGCTCCCTCGATAAAGTGAATATAGGCGAGAACTTTGAGACTATGTACACACACACACGCACATGTATACACACACACATGCACACGTACACGTACACTCGATAGCGCAGTTGCAACGTTCGTGGCCGCCACTAGGGCGGTACGAGTTCGAATCTCGCCCAGGTCTGAAATAATTTTAGTATGGCTGCGCTGTGAATTGTTACTCCAGCTCTCGTGGGCGAGGATTTGAATGTGTGTGTGCGTGAAAGGTACCCATAGATCGGTCATATAAGAGGTCTGAGCTCTCTTCCAGGAGGGTAATAGCTGTCAATTACGAGCCCAACATGTGATCCATGACCATGGTGAATCACACACACACGCACGTACGCACATGTACACACACACACGTACGCACATGTACACACACGCACACGTACACAACCTTTGTACGAGTAACATGGCTGTCGGATTTCCTGATTGAGCGTGGACTGTGTGTCAGGTTTAAAGGCTCGATCTCTACCCCACAACACCTGACCTGTAGAGTCCCCCAAGTGAGCAAGATGGGACCGCTGTGCTTCCTTATGTTAGTTAACGATGCTCTAGCTTAAAGTTCCTATCACTGGAAATACGTTGACGACTCAACTGTTGGCACCACCGCTGACAACACAGCTCCTGACTACTCTCCACTGCAAGCTACTCTTGATAAGCTACAAGCCTGGACGACTGACAACCATGTGACTATTAACAGTACAAAAACGGTCACCATGCACATCTGCACATCGAAGAAGGATACAACTGCTCCAAATGTCACAATCAGCACCCAACCTCTCTAAGTAGTCAAGTCCACTAAATTACTGGGAATCACTATTGACGATCAACTGGACTGGAAGCAGAATGTGACAAACATCGCCAACGCAGCATCTTATCGACTATACATGTTGCGAAGGCTGAGATCACTTGGAACATCAGAGAAGGAGTTGAAGAACATATATTCCACTTTTATTCTACCTAAACTCTGCTATGTATCTCCAGCTAGAATGGGAGCAGAAAAGGGCATGCAAAATCATCTTAGGCTCCTCTTATTTCAACTATGAGGCTGCTCTAACCATCCTCAACCTGCCCAAACTCTCCGACCACCACAAGGAGACACTAAGAAAATTCGGCCTCAAGCTATTATGTCATCCTCGCCACCGTAACCTGCTACCGTCGGAAGCTGACCGTCCTTCCCGGGTCACAAGACATCACAATAGACTCAAGCCTTTTAAAGCACCACGCACAGACAGATACACAGTCCCATACCTTCTGTTGTACACTTATTAAACAACTCCTAATCCAAACATCATATTAACACTAAGACGCATCTATCATTTTTTATATGTTCATGTTTTATATATTTGTATAGTGCACAATCACTTCAGCATCATAACATGTATAGGTAATAATTTATGTACCCTCTTACCTTAATATGTGTATTTTCAGCCTTTGGCTGTCACGTTTTCAATAAACCGTTATTATTATTATTATCATTATTATTACTATTATTATTACACACGCACACACATACGTACACACACACACACACACACACTGTTACGGGCGGGCTGGTTAGTGAAGAGACGTTACGTATAACGTCTAAGTGCTTAAGAACCAGCTCACTTCTAGAAGTCACTGTAGGACTGAACTATCTGGTCAGGGCCTAAATAATTCGTAAGACTAGAAGTAAAGGTAACAAAGAAGATTCCAGGAAAGGAATATTAAACTAGCGATAAAACTAGTAAACGAAATTATTAATATGGAAAATATTTACAGGCAATCAACACAAAAGAGAATGGGTAGTAGGGTCAATGGGACCGTTACACGATTATAAGAATATGGAAATTATCGTTCAAATAAGAAACACAAGATAAGTATACAATATGGTACTATCTAAGTACAAAGAGATCAGGAACATGCATCAGAATAAGTAATAAGTACAAATATAAGTAAAGTAATGCAATGTATATCAGACACGTAATGTAGGCAAAAAGGGTGATCACTTCACACCAATCGTCTCATGAATCTAAACCTTCTAGTTTTTATCAAGAGATCAATATGTGGGAAAATGACAACGAGTAAGCGATTTCCACCGCTTATATACCATTGGACCGGAAGCGGGATACTTCCGGTGAAGTGTGCGAGTGAGTGAAAGGGGGGGAGGAGGGTAAGTTAACACACGTCAACATGGGTAGTTTTAGGACCCTCGACTCGCTTGAACAATCTATTTATTTAGTAACTGTCAAATCTGTGCGCTCCGAACTATTCAGGATTTCGCTTGTCTGTTTGCTCTACAAGAGTGCGCACCTCTCTCCGCACGTAGGCAAGATTACATATAGTGGACGGGCGTTACTGCTTAACATTGTTACAATACATACATAGACAAGAAATATGAACATAGTTATGTAATACAAAGGAACACAATTCTATAACATAATTACACATATGACGTAATATCTAATATTACGTTACACCTCCACCGTTTGGGAAAGCTTTTCACTTTCTGTTGAAAAGCTATGTTCTAGAAAGGACGTCGGCTAAAACATTAAAGACGCCTTTTATATGATGAATTGTTAGATTAAAGGGTTGGAGAAATAAACTCCAACGTGTAAGTCTCGGATTCTTGTTTTTCATAGTCTGTAGGAACTTTAAGGGGTTGTGATCCGAATATACTTGAATGGTAGTTGAGGAACCCAGGTAGACTTCGAAGTGGATAAGGGCCTGGACCAAAGCGAGCGTCTCCTTCTCAATTGTTGAGTAGTTCTTCTGCGCAGGGGACAGCTTCTTGCTGTAGTAGGCGATAGCGTGAAGAACTTCATTGTGTTCTTGCAAGAGGGCGGCACCGATACCGGTGTCGCTGGCGTCGACTTGCAGAAGAAAGGGTCGTTGGAAATCGGGTGCCCTTAGAACTGGTGCGTTAGTGAGAAGGGACTTCAGGTTTTTGAAGGCCGTCTCACAGGTAGGTGTCCACACGAAGTCGTGGTCTTTTCTCAACAGGTCAGTCAATGGTTCTGCTACATCTGAAAAATTTGGACAAAAACGGCGATAATAGCCACTCATTCCGAGGAATCGACGTACCTCTCTACGATTAGTGGGTGTTGGTACATCATTGATGGCTTTTATCTTGGCGTCTATTGGAAACACTTGGGAATTTCCAACTTTAAATCCCAAATAGGGGACCTGTGTATGTCCGAAATCACATTTGGACAAATTGATGGTAAGGTTTGCTTGGTCTGCTCTATAAAAGAAATTATTTAGGTGTTCAATGTGTTCTGTCCAAGACTGACTAAATATTATCACATCATCTAGATAAGTTTTTACTCCTGGTAATCCTGCAACAAGATTACTTATCATTCTTTGGTAAGTGGCAGGGGCATTTTTAAGCCCAAATGGCATTGCTCTGAATTGGAACAATCCCTCTTCCGTAATGAAAGCGGTAACTTCTCTTGAGCGAGGGTGTACAGGGATTTGATAGTATCCCCTTAACATATCCAACTTGGATACATACTTGGCAGTTCCTAGACTGTCTATGATATCATCTATCCTAGGGATAGGAAAAGCATCGGCCTTAGTATGGGCATTGATTTTCCTGTAGTCAATGCACAGGCGATAAGAATTGTCAGATTTAGGGACAAGAATGCAAGGAGATGCCCAAGGACTACTGGAGGGTTCAATTATTCCCTGTTGAAGCAGTGTGTTTATTTCTGCTTTTATGAACTCCTTCTTTTTTGGATTGACTCTATAAGGGGCTTGTTTGATAGCCCTTGGCGAGTCTAGAATTATTTCATGTTCTATCAAAGAAGTGAATCTTGGGGAATCTAGAAATAATTTTGGAAAACTTCTTAAGAGAGAAAGAATGTCTCTACCTTGTTTCTCAGATAAGTGTCCTACTTTTATCTGAAGATTTTGTAGTATCTGAGAGTTTTCCAAGGGAATCTCAGGAGGATTAGGCAGGTTATCAGGATGCTCCTCCGATTCTATTGTGGTAGAGCTGTAAATTGGAATTGGATCTCTGGAATGATAAGGTTTTAAGGTATTTATGTGACAGAGACGGGAACTCTTTCTTCTGTCTGGAGTTTTGATTATGTAGCTGAGATCACTGGCTCTGGACAAGACTTCATAGGGTCCTTTGTATTTAGCCTGCAATGGATCTCCTGGTATGGGAAGATAAAGGAACACTTGATCCCCTGGAGAGAAAGTTCTAAGTTTAGAATTTTTATCATACCGACCTTTCATTACTCGTTGAGCATTCGTCAAGTTCTCTCTTGCCAACTTCCATGCTTCTAACAACTTCTCGGTGACCTGGGACACGTATTTCAAAGAAGGAACAGGTGGTTCTTCTTTCATCCATTGTTCATGAAGTATCTTTAGGGGACCACGGACTTCATGACCGAAGACTAATTCTGACGGGCTGAATCCAAGGCTTTCTTGAATTGTTGTTCGGGTGGCGAACAACAAAAAGGGGAGTCCGTCTTCCCAATTTCGAGTGTTCTCAGCACAGAAGATTCTTAACATTGTCTTGAGCGTTTGATGAAAGCGCTCTAGAGCACCTTGTGATTGAGGATGATAGGCGGAGGAAGTTACATGATTTATACCTAGTGTTACAAGAGTTTCTCTAAACTTGTTGGAAAGAAAATTACTTCCTTGATCACTTTGAATGTTCTTAGGAAATCCTACCATAGTGAAATATTTCAACATTTCTCTGATTATGTTTTGAGCTTTAATATTTTTCAAAGGAATTGCTTCTGGAAAACGAGTGCTCATACACATGATTGTGAGAATGTACTGATTTCCTTTACTTGAAGGAGGTAAAGGTCCTACACAGTCAATAAGAACTTTTTTAAATGGCTCTTCCATTACAGGAATGGGATGGAGTGGAGCTTCTACAATTTTCTGGTTGGGCTTACCTACAAGTTGACATGTATGACATGTTTTACAATATTGCGCGACATCTTTGATAAGCGTGGGCCAATTGAAATGTCGGGTTATGTTAAACAATGTCTTTTTTACCCTTAAGTTATCTGCTAAGGGAATATCATGAGCCAATTTTAGAACAGTATTTCTGAAATCATGGAGAGGACTCTTTGATTATTTACTTGCCATGGTTGATTAGCGGATGCCGTAAATGCGCTCCATTTTCGCATTAGGACTCCGTTTTCTATATAGAAACCTCGTGACATATTTTCAACTTCTTCTGGAGAAGAAACAATCTCGTACAAATTTTTAAGAGAAGGATCTGACTTCTGTTCTTTGATTAATTCTGCTCTAGATAGAGAAACTGGTGAAGAAGAAGATGGGTCAGTTTGGGAGAATAGGAATTCTAAATTATAAGTCTCCTCTTCAGGTTTCTTGTACTGAGATCTGGTTACAGCGCAAGCGGGAAAAAACTGTAAGTTATCTGAAGGTTCTACTGAGGTCTTAGGGTTATTTGTTATTAAGGGAGAAATGACTTTGCTTCCAGCGATGTCATTGGCCAACAATAAGGATATTCCTACTATGGGAAGAGAGTCTACTACTGCTACTTTAACCATTCCGGTTGTTAAATCAGACCGCAAGAAAACATTATGTAATGGACATTTTACAATTCCTCCAACTCCTTCTATCAATATATCATAACCTGTATATGACTCACCCAGATTCTGCAAGACAGAATTTAAAATCAGACTTTGCTTTGCTCCTGTGTCTCGGAGTATGGAAATAGGATATTGTTGTGAACTACTACTATGAGATATAGTTCCTGAAGATACAAATGGTTTGAAACAAGGATCATGATCTGATGAGGGGGTTCTACATTACTTGACAATACCGGCTTCTTTGGTAGTTTATCCTGAATAGAGGATTTTGAATCATCTGATTTTATATTACTTACAAGAGTTGGTGTCTTATTGGAGAATGAGGGTGTCAGTCTCTTTCTGCAATTAGAAATGTGATGGCCAACCTGTTTACAATATGAACAAGTTACAGGGGGATTAGTCTTAAACCTTTCCATTCTTTGCCAAGGTTGGTTTGGAGGATATTGATTGAAATCAGACCTGTAACTGAAATGTGATGGGCTAGACTGATTTTCAAAGTGTTTCTTTGGGGACCAAGGATCAGAGTATTTTGTTGAATCTGGAATATATGACTTTGACTTTTGGGATTCCATTTGTCTTGACTTAGGTTTATGATTTAGTGTGAACTCATCAGCCAATACAGCAGCTTTAGTTAAAGTTTCGGGAACATGATCATCTATAAAAATCCTAAGATCTGTCTCTAAGGTATTCTTAAACTGCTCCAATAAAATCAACTGTTTAAGTCTATCTAAGGTGTCCGTTTCACTAGCCAAACACCACCTATTGAATAACCTCTCTTGTTGAGCCGCATATTCTACGTATGTTAACTGAGGTGTCTTCCTATAATTACGGAATTTCTGTCTATAGGCCTCTGGTATTAGTTTCATAAGCTTTTAAAATACAAGCTTTCATATTATCATACTCGCTTTCTGCTTCTGAAAGAGAAGTATAAATTTGCTGAGCCTTACCCTTAAATTGTGTTTGAATGATTAATGGCCAATTTTCTTTAGGGATTTGTAACTGTTGCGCCAATTTTTCCCACTGAAGAAAGAAAATTTCTGGCTCTCCCTCTGAAAATTGGGGTAGAAGTTTTACATACTTGGAAATATCTATATGACCTTCCTGAACTACGGGTTGTCTATCAACAATCCTAGCTTCTACTTCTGCCTTCTTTAATTCTAACTCTGCCAATTTGACTTTAGTTTCGTTCTCTCTTTCTATTTGTTTCACTTTAGCTTCCTCTTCTCTAGCTCTAAATTCTGCCTCAATTTGCATTTGTTTCAGTTTAGTTTCCTCCTCTTTAGCTACTTGTTTCGCTTTAGCTTCCTCTTCTCTAGCTCTAAATTCTGCCTCAATTTGCATTTGTTTCAGTTTAGTTTCCTCCTCTTTAGCTTTAAATTCTACTCTCCTGACCTTTAATTCAATCTCCTTAATCTTAAGTTCGGTTAGTCGTGCCTCTATTTCTAACCTATTTGAAGGAATTTGTATAGCTGTAATCTCTTCTGGAGATAAGATCTCATCTTCGATCAGATTTTCAACGAGTTCCTGAAGTATTTTTTTCTTTCGCAAACTTGTATCAATGTCTACTCCAAAGTGCTTGCCTATTTCTATCAAAGTGTCTTTAGTTTGTTTCTTTAAGAAACTTACCTTGGGATTTTGAACGAATTCTTGAATTATATCATCCATCTCTAAAAGAATGTGTTAAATACCTGATCCAATATCCTTGGCAAGGGTCGCCACTTTGTTACGGGCGGGCTGGTTAGTGAAGATACGTTACGTATAACGTCTAAGTGCTTAAGAACCAGCTCACTTCTAGAAGTCACTGTAGGACTGAACTATCTGGTCAGGGCCTAGATAATTCGTAAGACTAGAAGTAAAGGTAACAAAGAAGATTCCAGGAAAGGAATATTAAACTAGCGATAAAACTAGTAAACGAAATTATTAATATGGAAAATATTTACAGGCAATCAACACAAAAGAGAATGGGCAGTAGGGTCAATGGGACCGTTACACGATTATAAGAATATGGAAATTATCGTTCAAATAAGAAACACAAGATAAGTATACAATATGGTACTATCTAAGTACAAAGAGATCAGGAACATGCATCAGAATAAGTAATAAGTACAAATATAAGTAAAGTAATGCAATGTATATCAGACACGTAATGTAGGCAAAAAGGGTGATCACTTCACACCAATCGTCTCATGAATCTAAACCTTCTAGTTTTTATCAAGAGATCAATATGTGGGAAAATGACAAGGAGTGAGCGATTTCCACCGCTTATATACCATTGGACCGGAAGCGGGATACTTCCGGTGAAGTGTGCGAGTGAGTGAAAGGGGGGGAGGAGGGTAAGTTAACACACGTCAACATGGGTAGTTTTAGGACCCTCGACTCGCTTGAACAATCTATTTATTTAGTAACTGTCAAATCTGTGCGCTCCGAACTATTCAGGATTTCGCTTGTCTGTTTGTTCTACAAGAGTGCGCACCTCTCTCCGCACGTAGGCAAGATTACATATAGTGGACGGGCGTTACTGCTTAACATTGTTACAATACATACATAGACAAGAAATATGAACATAGTTATGTAATACAAAGGAACACAATTCTATAACATAATTACACATATGACGTAATATCTAATATTACGTTACACTATTCACACACACACACACACACACACACACACACTCACACACACATAATGGCGCTGTGGTTAGAGTTCTCACTACGGCGGTCCGGGTTCGAATCCCGCCCAGGGCTGAAATAATTTCAGTATCGCTTTGCTGCGGGGTGTTACTCCAACTCTCATGGGCGGGGAGTTGGGTGTGTGTGTGTGTGTGTAAGGTCACAGTATTACCCATAGATCGGTCATACGAGCTCTGAGCTCTCATCCAGGAGGTTAATAACTGTCGATCACGAGTCCAACATGGTGAATCCCAAAAAACATGGTGAGCCATGGTAAATCACACACACACACACACACACACACACACACACACACACACACACACACACACACGTACACACGTACACACACACGCGCGCGCACACACACACACACACACGCACACGTACACGCGCACTCACACACAATCGTGACAACTATAGGAGAAAAAAGTAACCCATAGATTATTGCCTAAAAGAGTAGGATGACGAAGATAACGAAGGCGATGGTGGTGATGGCACAGGCAGACAGTGCGAACCCGCGAGAGTCAGCGCGTGGCATCAGTGATGGCATCATATAATGTCACATCCAAGATTTACTGAAGTCCATCACGCCTAGCAACTTCGCAGAGCGAATAACCACAGGCATGAATAAAAATAAATCAACATAAAATAACCAAACATAAATAAACATATTCAATACATATTAATAAATAAAAAGAAACCAATATAAAACAACCAAGTATAATATATAAACTCATAAATAGAATAAATATTAATAAATATAAACAAGTATCCAAATGAATAAGATGAAGAACTTGAGAGGATTCGAGCTCACAAACACGGGGACTTGGGACGAGTGCTCTACCCAAAGGCCCATCACAACTCACGGGATAAACGTTTGGCACCCGCGGGGGAAACGTGAGGCACGAGAATCAAAATGGGCGACTGGGACTGTGGAGTGCAGTGCCAAATGGACCAAAGGAATTGGTAAAACAAATTACGGGTTTTACACAACACTTCAACAGTTCATCTGCGCAGTTCTAAAACTGGCTACGATTAAATGGTAATAACATTAATAATGATAATAATAATAATATTAATAGTAATAATAATACTAATGATAATGATAATAATAATAATAATAGAAATAATAATAATAATAATAATAGAAATAATAACAATAATAGTAGTAATAATAATAATATACAGAAGCAGATGAAAACGAAGAAGAAGAAGAAGACGAAGACGAGGAAGAAGAAGAAGGCATAGAAGAGGAATAAGATGAAGACGAACTCGAAGAAGATGATGACGAAGACGAGGAAGATGACGGACACGAAGAAGAAGAGGAAGAAGAAGAAGGAAAAGGGAAGAAAAAGGAAAAGAAGAAGACGAAAAAAATAAAAAACGAAGAAGAAGTCGAAATCGAGGAAGAAGACGAAGATGATGACGGACACGAAGAAATTCAAGAAGAAGAAGACAAAGTAGAAAATGAGGAAAAAGAAAAAAGAAGCTGAAGAGGAAGAGGGAGAAGACAAAGAAGAAGAAGAAGAAGAAGAAAAGAAAGAAGACGAAGGGGAAGACGATGAAGAGGAAGAAGTAGAGGACAAAGAAGAAGACGAAGAAGAAAAAGAAGTAGTAGGAAACGAAGACGAAGAAGAGGAGGGCGAAGTAAAAAATAATGATGAAGAAGAAGACGACCAAGTAGAAAGTGAAAAAAAGAAAAAGGAAAAAACGAAGAGGTGAGAGAAGAATGAGAATACGAAGAAAACGAAGGAGACGAAGAAGAAAAAGACAAAGTAGAAACTGAAGACGACGACGACGAAGTTGTCAAAGTAGAAAATGAAGACAATGAAAAGTTTCATAACACGTACGAAGTCATCATTGTCAATATATATTGGACAATATCAACACCGTAATTCACTATTTACAACGTAAGGAATTCTTGTACACTCTAAGGCTGTTTTCAGGTCGAAACGTTGCGTAACTAACCCTTAAACGTGATTTACTTTTTTCCAAAGAACAAGTATCACTCATCATGTTGGCTTACCATATATCCAACATAATTTCTTGCAGTTATTTTGACGCAGCCCGAAGGGATTTCTCCCCGTCCTCTCCTAATATGCAAGGGGGGACGGAGAGGGGGGGTCGCCGATTAAATGAAGCGGCCTTGCTGTGGATGTGCTGTGTCCTGCGACACTGCTTCTGACCCAGGGCGGTGGGCAGGGTGCAGGGATGACCCGTCATCCAGGAGGTGCTCAGATGAGAGGGAGGGTGGGAGGGGTGTGGAGTGTATTTATGGATGAAATGGGTGGGAGTGTTTTTATGCCTTTCCCTTTTTGGCTACCTCCCTTGGAAGGGGGAAAAAGCCTTGGTATATGTATGTATGTATCTTATACTTATTTTCTATACTTCTCTGGCTTCTACTATTTATTTATTTATTCATTTATCTTTCCTAATGCAAGAAAGTTTTCTATTCTTATTTAGTAGGGTGGTCTCCATTCGAGGTAACTTTGTAACAGAATTTCTTGCGAAATAATAATAACTTAGTTAAGCGAGCGAGTTAATCCCTCCACAAGGAAAGGTTTAATCCCATTCCTGTTACCTTATCCACTTCATTTTGTCTCTTTAGCATCTCATCAATCTGACGCTGGGTAATTTCCTTCAGGTCGGCGGGGGGGTAGGAGGGAGACACAAATCGTGATTCTTAAACTCTGAATCATTTCACTTTTTCTTTCTCTCACTTATTACGTTCGAGATCTATGACTTAGCCGATTGCGCTGACAAGAGAGATCTTGATAGAGCATTTAGTCTCTTGATAGCGCAATCGGCTAAGTCACTGTCACTTGTTACGTGCTAGTGGAGGTTCGAGTCCTTAGCTGTACCACGAATCAATTTCTTCATGTATACCTCCTCGAGTCCCTCGACGTTGATGGCTTAGAATTAAAATGAATTGTGGTTGATAAATGTAAATCCGTTCACTGGAACCCATTCAGTGCTGTACACACACACACACACACACACACACACACACACAGACACGCACACACACACACACACACATATATATATATATATATATATATATATATATATATATACATATATTTTGGAAGTAGGCCATTAATACAGCTGAGATAGCATTATTCAGTTTATAGAATTTCTTTTCTATGTTACGCACCAATGTGCGGTCGTCTGGATGCAGATTTCTGAGTAGAGTACTGAAGTCCATGGTGTTTTCCTTTAGACGGTTTTCGGCCCTAACTGGCCATCTTCAAGAGGTGTTGTCTGGTTAAATGGTTGAAAAAGAATGACGCGGTTTGGTCGTGTAATAGCATATATCGGCGGAGAGCGGAGTGCTGAAACATCCGCCCGCCAATCTGCGCGTGGGATGCATCCTCTGTCTTCTGGTTGGTAACTGGCTGCTGGGTATTGATAGTGGGTTTTTGGTTGTAAATTAGCACCGCTTCTGTCATCTTTAGTCTTCTGGTGTCGTTATTTCTTTCAATGATGGTGGTGGTGCCTTCCATATGGTGCCTCTTAAGTGCCAGTCCATGCTCGTACAGGTAGTGTCTTCTTATGGCGCCGTCCTGAATAATGATATCTCACCTGTTGACTTTAACAACGCATGTATATATATATATATATATATATATATATATATATATATATATATGTGTGTGTGTGTGTGTGTGTGTGTGTGTGTGTGTGTGTGTGTGTGTGTGTTCTTCGCAAGCACGTTGCAAGGGCGGCAGTGAAACAAGTTGTGTGGTTCGTGGGTTTATTGATCGGTAGGTTATGCGTACAGAGGGGGCACGTCAAGTACCCAAGGAATCTAAAGAGCAACTGCCCGTGGGCGAAGGTGTTGGGTGCTGTAGGCACGCATACATACAGGGGGCTTTGTATAAGTATGAAAGGGGTCCTTGTAGTGGGAGACGCCTGCGAGTCGGGCACGCAGTATACCACCCTTGCACTAGTTCACATAGTCCTATGCCCAGTACACTATACCACACCTCCCACCCACCCCCCACCGCGCTCGCAGAAGCGACGCGGGGGGCAAGAGCGCCCGCGAGCCGAGGCGAGCGGCGTGGGGCAGGGGGGTCCGCGCGCGAGGGGAGGGGCGCGACGGTGGCGGAGGCGTCGGGGGGCGTTGCCACCGGACGAAGGTGGCGCCGATTGAGCCACCAGATTCGACCACTCGGTAGGCGAAGTTCGTATTCCCTGGACCTGCCGCGGCCCATGATCACGCCGACTTTGTCCCACCGAAGGGACGTGCGGTCCTGAATCCGCACGTGCTGGCCGACGCCCAGGGGAGGGAGGGGCCGGGCGTGCTCGTCGTATCGCCGGGTCGTCTGGGCGGCGTGGGCCACGGCCTTGCGATCGCATTCTTCCGAGCGAGCCTCCCATTCGAGAGAGAAGGACTTCGGGTGGGCCGGGACGCATGTCCGGAGGGGGCGCCCGAAGAGGACCTGAGCAGGTGAGCGGCCGGCCAGGGACGGGGTGTTCCGTACTTCGAGGAGACCGCGGTCGAACTCCTAGCAGTCGATGTTGCCGTTGGGCGCGGTCTTAAGGATGAGGTGCTTAGCTGCCTTGACTGCAGCTTCGGCGTGTCCATTAGACTGGGGGTAGTTCGGGGAGGTGACCAAATGGTGGACGCCCCAGCGTTCCGTGAAACGGTTGAACTCAGCGCTGGTAAATGGAGGGCCACTATCGGTGCGAAGGCGGAGGGGAACGCCGACCTCCCGGAAGTAGCAGCAGAACTTCCGGATGACTCGGGTAACCGTCGTGTCCTGGCTGCAGGGCACGATGACTGGCCAACCCGAGAGTCTGTCCGCTATAACCAGGAACGACTTTCCTGCGACGTGAAAGAAGTCGGCAGACACGGATTCGAAGGGCCGTGTGGGGCGGTCGTCGCACAGCAGGGGTTCTTGCTGTTGGCTGGGGCGAAGCACCTGGCACGACTCGCAGGCTTCCACCGTGCTCTTTATGTCGGAGTCAATGCCGGGCCAGAAGACGGTTTGTCGAGCCCGGCGCTTGGTGGCTTCCGTGCCACGGTGGCTATCGTGGAGGAGAGCCAGCGTACGCTTCCGTAGAGCGGCGGGGACCACAATACGCTGGCCGTAGAGCACCAGATCCCCGTCGGCGGAGAGGGCGTCGCGGAGCTTCCAATACGGGAGGACGGAGCTGGGTAGGGCGAGGCGATTGGACGGGAACCCGGAGGACACGCAGGTAAGCAGGTGACCGTAGGCAGGGTCCGCTTGTGCCGCGGCCCGGAGTTCCTGGAGTGCCCTGTCGGCGTCGGGCGACGGGCCGTCCTCGCGGGCGCCGGCGCTGCTGGCGACAACGCTCCTGATATGCGCGGCGTCCTTGTCGCAGTCGGTCTCGTCCTCCGGCGTGGGGCGGGAGACCGGGGCTCGTGAGAGGGCGTCGGGTATGCAGAGCTGCTTCCCTGCGCACCATTTCGCCGTGAAGACGAAGGGCGAGAGCCTCTCCTTGAGCCGCTGTAGGCGGGGGTTCTCGACGGCGTCGAGGGTGTATGAGTTGAGGATGGGGATGAGCGGACGATGGTCCGTCAGCAACGTGAAGTGGGGCACTTTAAACAGGTACAGTTTGCATTTGGATGTGGCCCACGTGACAGCAAGCATCTCCAGTTCAATCGTGGCGTAGCGGGTTTCAGCGTCCGTCAGGAACCGCGAGCCACACTGGACGAGACGCAGGTGTCCCTGGCCGTGATCCTGGAGGAGAGCGTACCCGATGCCGTAAAGGCGCGAGGCATCTGTCTGCAGTACCACCGGCAAGGCGGGGTCGAAGGGCGCCAGCACGGGCGGTGACGACAGAGCTCGCTTGACGTCAGCGAAAGCCTTGTCGTGATCCGGGGTCCAGGTGAATGAGCGCTTAGGACTCAGCAGAGGCCATAGGGGTTGAGCCGCTGCCGTTATGGCCGGGGTGAAGTCGGCCAGCTGGTTCATCAAGCCCATGAATGAGCGGAGGTCGGTCAGGTTGGCGGGCGTGGGAAAGTCCCGCATGGCCCTGACCTTGTCCTCGTCGGTGGATATGCCGTCGGCGGAGAGGCGGTAGCCACAGAAGCTGACACTTCTAACATTTTTCTTGTGTTGTTCAGTTCTAATATCTAAGGGTTTGGCAGTTTGACATATGTAAAATTTATTACACATTTTGCAAGGAATCTTATAAATGCATCCTTTTTTGACTCCAATACTATTATTGATGAGCATATGCTTTACTGTACTATGATTTTTAAAAACTACCTTTACGTTATATATTTTTGATAATTCTGTAACAACAAATTTTCTTGAAATGGCAAAATTAAAACATTATGATAACTAAAAGGAGATTTTGGTTGAGGAATTAAAAATTATTTCCTTGCAAAATTGTAAGTAATATCAAGGAATTGTTTAGGGTATTTTAATTTTTGCCCAATGTTAAAAACATTTCTGATTTCGTCATCAATAAATTCAGAACTACAAATACGGATAGCTCTGAGAAACACTGAAGAAAAAACTGAACGTTTAATACTATTTGGATGAGAATAATAATAATGAATATATGAGCTTACATTAGTTGGTGTACGATATATCTTAAATTTAAGGCTGTTGTCATAACGTAGGATAGTACAATCTAAGAAAGGTAAGGTACGATTTTTCTCAATTTCTAAAGTAAATTTAATAGAATCAACAAAGGTATTTAATTTGGTTAAAAAATCATGGATATTTTTATCTTCTAGCCAAATACATAAAATGTCATCAATATATCTAAGCCAAGGGATGTTAGGGGGGAAGATTTTGTGTAATATTTTAGTTTCGAAAAATTCCATGTATAAATTACTCAAAACTGGGGTAATCCCATGCAATCTATTATACTAACAACATAATAGTAAGAAACTTATAGAGTGTAGTTTGATCCATACCACCAGTGATCAAAATACCAACCTACAAAAGGGCTTATATAAACTCGACAATTATATCTGTCAAGAAATAAGGAAAATAATAACAGGTAAAATGTAACCCTACGACTGCGACCTAATGTCGCCCTACCCTCATTAGCGGACGTATTGACACTTGCGACCTGACAGCCCGCCTCACAGGGTGTAAATTGTCCTCTACCCTTTTGTAAACTCTCCTTGTTCCTTTTTCATGTATATATAATCTATGTATTTCTATTAACTATGTCCTTTTTGCACTGAAGATTCAACATACGAAAGCGCTCTGCTTTGTTAGTTTCTTTTTCCAAGTGGTCTACTTTGCATAAGTGAACACACATACCCGTGTTCTTATTAGCATATGTGTTTATATATATATATATATATATATATATATGTATATATATGTGTGTGTATATATATGTATATATATATATAAACAAACATATCCTATCCGAGAATTGACACCTTGACGTGGTGGATAGGCTTGAGAAGCTTAATAATTACAAAAGCTATGTCGATAGAGAGAAAATCTCTGCAGGGTCACCCTTATCGAACAGGTTTTGTAGGAAAGATAAGACAAAGAGCAGCTCAAGCACACAGTCGCTGGACCCACTGCTAACTGGCACGTCCCTGATGGCGAACAGAGAAATTCCTCATAGAAATATGGGGTATCGTCATAATGACGGCGTGGACCATTGGGCACCCTATAGATATAGGGCTTCACCGAAGACAATGAGTAAGGTGACACCAGAGAAATATCTCACTAGAAACCAGTTGGCACGGAGGTGAGATTACTGCCAAAAACACCTTTCATAGCAACCATGAACCGCACAACCAAAATAAAACCCGGCGTTACTGTTGGAGCATCGTCTCCTAAAGGTCCAACTGCATTGCCTCGTGTGCTTACGGGCAGTTTGCCACCGAATGTGAGTAAGCACTGTCCAAGCAGATCCAAGTCTTGGAGATTAAACAACATGGAGGAAATGAAGATTTATACTTACAACGTAAGAAGTCTCTCAGAAGACCACAGGCTGGAGAGTTTAATGGAAGAACTAGATAACATCAAGTGGGACATCGTAGGACTGAGCGAAGTCCGAAGAACGGAAGAAAAGCTGATGTAATTACAAGATGGTCACCACCTGTTCTACTATAGAGGTAAGGACAAAGAAAGTTCTAGTGGAGTAGGATTCTTGATAAACAGAGAGGTTGTTGGTAACATAGTCAAATTCAGTAGTTTTTCAGACAGGATTGCTTGGATTGTGATTAGGCTGTGTAAAAGGTACACTCTAAAAATAATTCAAGTTTATGCACCAACTTCAGAGTTCAGACGATGAAATTGAGTCCTTCTATGACGATTTAAGTCAGGTAATGGATCAAGAAAAAAGTAAGTACACGTTGGTAATAGGCGACTTTAATGCTAAAGTGGGAAAGAAGATGGGAGATGAGATGTGCATTGGGGAGTTTGGAGTAGGTGAAAGAAATTACAAAGGCGAGATGTTAGTAAATTTTGCAGAGAACTACAACATGAGGATAATGAACACTTTCTTCCAAAAGCGTGTAGGTCGTAAATGGACCTGGAGAAGTACAAATGGAACAACAAAGAACGAAACAGACTTCATATTAGATAAGAGCAAAAGCATTAGCAATGTTACGGTAATAAAGTCAACATAGGTAGTGACCAAAGAATGGTAGGTTGCACAGCTAAATTCAATTTCAAAGCCGAGAGAAATAAACTGATCTTAGGAAAGAAAATCAGCCTTGTAAAGGTTACGGATAATAATAAGAAATTTCGGTTAGAAATTAAAAATAGATTCGAAGCTCTAAGAACTAACGAGGACAGCGTGGAAGATATGAATTTGAATTTAATGAATATCATTAGGGAATCGGCAGAGAAAGTAGGAAGTACAAAAAACAATAGAGAAAGCAAATACACCAAAGCTACAAATTACCTAATTAAAAGAAGAAGGACCATGCAGATTAAAAGTAGGAAAGACGAAATAGAAAGAGTAAAACTAAACAAGCTTATCAACAAAACGCAGAGATTAGAGAAAAGAATGAGAAACATGGATGAAATAGAGGAAACTATTCGGAAAGGTAAAAGTATTAAAGTGACCGAGCGCAGACATGCTTTAGGAAGACAACAAATGATATGTTTGAAAGATAGAAATGGAGACGTCATTAACTGCAGACACAATGGTAAAAAGAGTAGAAGAATTTTTTTTAAAGAGCTTTAATCGTCGAAGACCGTAGGTGAGTCAGTAAATTCATGTGTAGACGTTAGTAGTGTACCAGAGATTACAAAGGAAGAAGTAGAATTTGGTATAAAAACTATGAAACGAGGAAAAGCACCTGGGGAAGATGGTATATCGATAGATCTGTTAAAAGACGCAGGTAAATTAGTTAATATTAAATTAGCTGAGTTGTATACCCAATGCTTACGTCAAGAAAGCGTTCCTGATGCGTGGTGCGATGCTATAGTGATTTTGCTTCATAAGAAAGGAGACCAGAAGGACCCTAGTAACTATCGACCGATCAGCTTGCTATAAAAAATATATATATTCTCCAAGATCCTAACAAATAGACTAAGTCAAGTTTTAGATGGAAACCAACTGAGAGAACAGGTAGGCTTTAGGGGCGGATATTCGATTCTAGACCATTTGCAGGCGATAAATCAACTAATCGAGAAAACGACTGAATACAATATACCTTTCTGTTTAGCTTTTGTAGATTACGAGGTCTTTGACTCGGTAGAACAAATAGCAGTGCTAAACTCGCTATGCAAGCTGGGTAAAAACGAACAGATCATAATAGTTTTAGAAAAGATTAATGCAAAAGGTATCGCTATAATTCGACTTCATAAAGATACAGAAAAGATCAAGATTAAGAAAGGATTACAAAGGATTACAAAGGCGGAGCATGCCGACAGGAGACCTTTTGATCCATATCTAGGTCGGATGCAAAAAAAAAAAAAAAAAAAAAAAAAAAAAAAAAAAATATATATATATATATATATATATATATACACATATATATACATATACACATATACACATATACACATATATAATATATTAATAATAGAATAATAAATAAAAACTATAATAATGTAAATAACAAATAAAATACATAAATAAATGCATAGGTATAGTTAAAATAATAAACAAACAGGTAAATAGTAAATAATAAATTAACATATAACTAATAATAAATGAAGATCAGACAGACAAATGATAACAAAACAAAAACAAATAATATAAGATAAATTATAATCATTACAGCATCTTACTTAGGTATTTATCTAACTGATTCTTAAAGCTTCGAACTGAACTACATTGCACTACCTGTGCAGGAAGTTTATTCCATTCATTAACTACACGGTTGGCAAAGTTGTTTCTACCTACTTCCAAATTGAATCTATTTCCGGACAGTTTGAGACCATTGTTTCTTGTCTGATTCTCATTCAATGTGAAAATTTGGTCACTTTTGATGTTGTCAATTCCCTTTAAAATCTTAAAGGAGTACGGCAAGGCGATACAATTTCACCGAAATTATTTACAGCTTGCTTGGAAGATATTTTCAGAAGATTGAGTTAGGAAAAGAAAGGTTTAAAGATTAATGGCGAATATTCTAACCACCTAAGATTTGCGGATGACATCATTCTTATTTCAGAAAGAGCAGAAGACTTTCAAGATATACTGAGAAATCTAAACAAGAAAAGTCTCAAAGTAGGTTTAAAAATGAATAAGAGTTAAACCAAAGTAATGTTCAACATGAAAGTTCAAAGTAAAGAGATTGTAATTGATGGTGAGAGTCTTGAAGAAGTTGAGGAGTATAATTATTTAGGGCAAATGGTGAAAGTGACGAAAGATCATGATAATGAAATGAGGAGACGCATTACAATTGGTTGGAAAGTGTTTAGTAAGTATAATAAAATCCTGAGAGGCTCTCTACCTTTATGTTTGAAACGTGAAGTTTTCAATCAGTGCATTCTACCAGCAATAATCTACAGGTGTGAGACTTGGAAACTAACGAAGGCAATGGAAACAAAGCTAAGAACTATACAGAGGAGAATGGAGAGATCAATGATGGGAATAACACTGAGAGACCGAAAGAGAGCAAGTTGGGTGAGAGAGCAGACTAGAGTGAAAGATGTTGTGGAGACAGTAAAAGAGAGGAAGTGGAATTGGGCAGGTAAGTTAGTGCGAACGACTGATGAGCGATGGAGCAAGTGTGTTACTGAATGGACGCCGCGAGATAGGAAGCGTGGAAGAGGGAGACCAGACATAAGGTGGAGAGACGAGATCGAGAAGTTTACAGTAGTGACGCGGTAGAGGATGGTGCGGTCGTGTGAATTGCGGAATGCTATGAAGGAGGCTGTTCAGCAATGGACTCAGGATGGCTGATTTGATTGATTGATGGATATAAACATATATCACTTGGACAAAATGTAGTTGCACATTTGTAAATAATAATTACAAAGAACCCACAGTCGGAATAAAAGGAAACTTAGAAGAAAGTATAACTTCTATATCTCGGCTAATAGCTATAGCCCTCTTCAGGAAAGTACGTTACAAAAATTTGCAGAGACATAAGTACAATTGAGATGTGAATAGAAGGGGAACACGCAGAGCTAAAAACAGGACAATCCGTCGCGCAGGGCGGAGTCAGAGGTGAGGGGATGTGTAGGTGAAGGTGTGAGGTCAGAAGGGAAGCGGGGTCAAGATTGGTGAGGAAGCGGGGTCAGGAGGGTGAACATTCTTAAACGGCTCACAGCTAGCCGTGAGATTAAAGGGAACTGAAGCCCCAGGAGTGTATAGCCTTCCTTGTAAAGATTGTGATTTAGTGTACCTTGATCAGACCGGAAGGGATCTTAATACCAGGTTAACGGAGCACAAAAGATCCATTAGGTATGTCCAGGAAAATTCCGCTGTGTTCCAACTTGTCAGTGCCAAGAATCACAGTCTTAACTGGAACAAGTAAAAAAAAAAATAATAATAATAATAAAAATAAATAAATCCAACGGTAGATTTAGAAGAAAAATTGTTGAATCCACCTTAATCGAAGAATGTCCGAACTTGAACATCTCCAAAGGTCAATGGTCCCAGGAAATAATCTCACGGCTAGTAGTGAACGTTTGGTTAAGAATTTTCACCCCGCTCCCTCACCAATCTTGACCCCGCTTCCCTTCTGACCTCACACCTCCACCCACACGTCCCCTCACCTCTGACTCCGCCCTGAGCAACGAATTGTCCTGTTTTTAGCTCTGCGTGTTCCCCTTCTACTCACGTCTCAATTGTACTTATGTCTGCAAATTCTTGTAACCTGTACTTTCCTGAAGAGAGCTATAGCTATTAGCCGAAATATAGAAGTTATACGTTCTTCTAAGTTTCCTTTTATTCCGACTATGGGTTCTTCGTGATTAATAAACATATATATCTATAGATGTATATATATGTATATATATATATATATGTATATGTATATATATTTATATATATATATATACATATATATATATATATATATACATATATATATACATATGTATATATATATATATATATACATATGTATGCATATATATATTTATACATAAGTATATATATATCTATACATATACATATATATATACATGCAGAAAGATCATTAAAAACAACACGTGATCCACAAATTTTGCTGGTAACTTATTACTCTGAACACCAAGATAAAGTAAAAAAAAATCTGTATTTTCTTCTATGTTCTTACGTGCCTTGCGGATATGCAGCCCGGAATTCATTGATGAAGAATTTGAGTCTATTGTTAACCTAGGTTTAGGGTTAAAGTACCCTAGAACATTTTTAGATAACGCTCTCTCTTTGGCGAAAAAAACTTTTCATAGGAATCAACCCCCTACCTTTTTGACATTAAGAATCTTTTAGTATTACCTTACAGTAACAATCTTTCTCAAGTTCCTCATCTACTTAAAACATTGAATGTTAAAGTAGCGTTTAATAACCCTTGTACTTTTAAGAAATTAATAATTAAGAATTCTCCGCTGATTCTGATGGCTGCATATATAAAATCCCTTGCAGAGATTGTGAAAAGTATTACATTGGACAAACAGGCAAAGAACTATCAACTAGAATTAAACAACATAAATATAGTGTTAAAACAGCACAATAATCCAATGCTCTATTTGTTCACATGAAAGACTTCAATCATTGTATTAATTGGACTAATGCTTCCATTATTATTTCTTGTAATTCATTTGTTAATAGAAACATAATAGAAAGTAGTATTATAAAAAAAAATTCTGAAGATTTTACTCTTAATATCAGTAATGGCATTTATAAATCAGATAAATTCATCATTAACAAGATTTGTAATCAGGTTGTATGTGACCAAAATTAATTTGGTGAATTGTGCTGTTTTCTAGATTTCTATTTCATTGATGACTTTGTGTACCAAGACTTATTCTTATTTTCATATGTGACTTTTTGTGCTTTACCAGTTCCTTTCCTGGTGTAATATTTCGTGTCATCTTGTACTATGCCAGTTCCTTTCCTAGTGTTTGATCTTGTGACATCTCATACTATGTCTGTTCCTTTCCTAGTGTATAATCTTGTTACTTTTAAACCTCCTTGTAACACAACTTTTTCTGTATTCCCCTGAAGATGTGAATTACACGAAAGCGCTTGGAAATTACTGTTTTCTTCCGATTTCCTTAGTGGTTACCAGCAAAAAATATATATACATATATATAAATATGTATTTATTTATATATATATATAATATATATATATATGTATGTATATGTGTGTGTGTGTGTGTATGTGAGTATATATATATATATATATATATATATACTGTATATATATATATATATATATATGTATATATATACATACATACACTGACTGGTTTCCAGTGATATGTGGACTTCTTTCCAATTCGGCAGATGATCTTCTTCGTCGATATGAACTACTAGCGCATTTGATGTTCTGCGGTATCTCACATCCCTCTTATGTTCTTCAAGTCCTGTCTCACCGATGTAAGCCTTCTCACAACCTGCACAAGAAATTTTATATACAACACTTTTATTTTCTTGTGAATTTTCTGTTTTCTTTGTAAGCTCGCCAATTTTCTTCCCCGCTAAAGTAACTAAATTTATTCTTTTTTTTTTTCTTTTTTTTTAAGTTACTAACTATTGGTGCATATTTTGAGTTGGAACTGAAATGCATATTCTGTTGGTGTTGTCTGTAGGCGTTGTGTTCCTTTCCATAATTTAATGGCTTTATGTTTCAATTTTATAAGGAAGCCTAAAAGATATGTTAATTACTGGAAAGATTTAAAGATATGGTTAAATTCATCCTGTAAAAATTCTTTACTACATATCCTTAGTCCTCTTAAAATGAATCCAATGATTATTCCAGATTTGATTCTTGTATTGTGAGGTGAATAAAAATTAATGTAATCTTCTTTGTTTGTTGGTTTTCTATACACTTTGAATCTTATTCCGTTCCCTGTTTTCATCACTACAGTATCCAAAAAAGGAATTTCATCATTCATTTCTTCTTCTAGTGTAAACTATATTTTCCGTTCTACGTTATTTAATTTGGTTAATTTCTGTCTCAAATTAACGAACTCAGATACCACTACTAGAATATCATCCATGTATCGCCACCAATGTGTATCTTTACCCATGAGTTTGATGTAGCTTGTACTTTCCAATTCTTCCAAATATAGACATGCTACTACTGAACTAAGGGGAGACCCCATGGCTAACCCACTATGCTAAAAATATTCTACGCCATTGAACATGACGGGGCCGAAGTTGACACATAGAGGAACCAAATTGATGAAGTCTCTCTTCGTTACTGGCATCTCATTCTCACTCAGATTTCTTACAACTTTTTTAAACTGCATTTAATGCTTCTTTTGTGGGTACATTTGTAAAAAGCGTTTAAATATCGAAGCTGGCTAGTTTTTTCCCAGTTAGGTCTATATCTCTAAGTCTACTTAATAAATCAGACGAGTTCTTAAGATGTGCATCACTTGTGGTACCTCATGTTTTCGTGAGGGGTTTCACTAATACTTTGGCAAGTCTATTTGGAGCTGATCCTATTCCCGATGTTATAGGTCTCATGGATATGTTTGGTATCTATCTATCTATCTATCTATATATATATATATATATATATATATATTGTTACGAATCTCGTTCACATATCTGACTTGCAATAGAATGACAGTAAATGAAAAATGAGCTCCCAAGACCCCATGTCTTTGGGATAACTCAAATAGAAATTACAAAGTTGTCAGACTCGTAACACATAGTAAGAGTGAATGGGTGACTGAGTTCCCAAGACCCCATGTCTTTGGGTAACTTGAAGAAATATTAAGGCCGCCACTTGATTTTGTACTATCATAAAAATCAAGAAAAATGAAACGCACAGATACATTTAACACTATTCATTAAAGTTAATAGGATTACATGAAGGATTACAATCACTGAACATTCAAATGAGTAAATAAGTTTCAAAACAGAAGATTCCCGCTCGAAAACTTTTAACGGGGGTGAAAGAAAATTAATTAGATAATTAATACTTTACCAACGAAAACACTGTCTAGGTCACTACCATAGACATTTCACACCACTACATGAAACACTAGCTGAGTTAAAATGACTTAAGAATAATACAGGGGGAGTACAGAGGACTTACTTCAGCCGATAATCCGCCCCGAGGCAACACAACTTTACATCGCACCCACTTCTCCTAAACTGACTCTGACACGCCCAAGGCGCTCTGGTTCCTTCTACAAAAATCCTCTGATTGGCCCATAGGAATTGCGTCTATGGAGATTGAACCTGATTGGTCAGATTAACTAAAACGTTCTGCTTCGTTCTAGGCTGAGTGTTACGCAAAACCAGAACAAATACTCCATTGAATAGGTTTTCCCACGCGTCCTTCGTACTCGTCTCTGTAATCTGACACCCACGTAATCGCGAGTGGCGCCGTTATCCAAAGTAATAAACTATTCCAAGCTTACATATATGGGAATATATGTGACAATATATATATACATATATATATATATATATATATATATACATGTATATATATATATGCATACACTGAATGATCCCCAGTGGGGCATAGGCCTGCGGCGCCCAGGGAGGTTCGACCTTTGTATTCCATGTGTTCCCAAAGTGCCGTACATCGACTCGTCCGTCTCCCTCTCTCAGCCAAAAACGAAGATCTACATGTGTTCCCTAAACACCGTACATCAGCGAGTGACTGGGGAGAGCCATCTTCCCTGAGAAGTCCCTGAGAAAAATATGAAAAAATATGAAATTCTGAATCTTCTACTAATATTAATAAGTAAATAAAAACGCTGCCACGTCGTGACTGACTGGCGGAGCCTTCTTTACCACAAAACTATGAAAAACATGAAATTTTGTTGTTGTTGTTGTTCTTTTTATTTATTTTAAAATATGAAACTCGCCGCCTCGGGTTACTCCTGGGGATTAGAACTGCGGCGCTTTGCGCACACATGGGCTCCGCCCCTGGAATTCCACGTGTTACTAGAATACTGTACATCAGCGATTGACTGGCGGGAGCTATCTTCTCTGAGATTTTTTTTTTAATGTTACTTGACTTGATATATATA
>NC_134796.1:28723587-28731087 GCF_046742065.1 Oratosquilla oratoria
TATTTCCTCCCATCCTCCTTGTTCCACACACCATCTTTGCACACCTTATGACTCCCTCCTTGAACCATCCCCATTCCTCATCCACTCCTAGTTCTACTCTATCCTTTACTCTCTCCCACTACTCTCTCAGCTTCTTCTTATAATCCTTTTCTTTCTCATTTAAGCAGTTCACTCTAAGTACCTCCCTACCTTCTGCCCTTTTCCTCTTTCTTCACCTATCCTCCACTCTAAACTTACCTTCTACCAAAAATAGCTCTAATATTCCCCCCACTCTCTCCCTTAGAACATGTACATCTTTAACTCTTCCTACTATACTCCTGGTTACCACGACATAGTCTATTAACGCTCTACCTACCACCCTTCCATCCACCACCCTCTCCCATGTGTACTTATGCTTGACTTTCTTCCGAAACACTGTATTTGCTATCATCAACTCTCTTTCGAGACACATCACCATCAGATCTCCACTACAATTTTTTCCTGGAACTCCACACTTCCAAATCACTCCGTCTATTCGTTCATTTCCTACCCTAGCATTAAGATCTCCGAATACCACTAAATTGACATTTCTCCCTAATCCTTCTATGCACTCATTTAAATCCATCCAAAAAGCCTCTCTTCTACACTCTTCTCACTACCAGGCCCATATACATTTACAAAAACCCACATCTCCCTTCCCAGTTTCACTTTCATCCACATTAACCTTGAAGAAGCCCCCTTTCACTCCACTACACGCTTACCTATCTCTTCACTTACTAGTATAGCTACCCCTTCTCTCCCTTGTCCCTCTCTTTACTCCTGAGAACCTCCCAACTGCACTCCCAAACTCACAGTCGCCCCTACCTTTCAACTTATTTTCACTCAATGCTAACACTTCCATCATTCTTCTCATAAACATACTGCCTATCTCTTCCCTTTAACTCTCATCTGTACCACATCCACACATTAAAAGAACCAAACCTTAGGGTATTGGTTGGAAAACTTCTAGAACCTTTACTTTTTTTTAGGAATGTCCCCTGTGGGGCTACAGGCAGCAGGATTCCTAGCCCCATTTTTTGTCACCTCGTACGACTCAAGTGGGAAGACTTGGCGGCAGCATTCTTTTCCCCCACCACAGGGTTATGCGAAAAAAGGAAATGAATATTCAGAGAAATGGTACAGTACAGTAACAAGGGGTGGGGGTACAGCATAACAGAGGGACAGTCGCAGTATAATAAAACTGTCATAATTTCTCTATGAAGAGAGGTTTTTCATATCACAATCACAATAATATGGAGCCAATACATATAGACACACACAGACACACACACAAATATATGTATATATATATATATATATATATATATATACATATATATATATACACATATATGTATGAGTGGCAGGGTGGTATGATAAACACCGAAAATCGTTGAAGTTTTTATTAAGAGACGTTTCGCTCTTAACAGAGGTTCTTCAGAGTGTACAAACATGGTCGGGAAATCAACAGTTTTATACCTTACATCATTCCGCGTTCCTTCCTTAACCCACCCAGAATGATGTAAGGTATAAAATTGTTGATTTCCCGACCATGTTTGTACACTCTGAAGAAGCTCTGTTAAGAGCGAAACGTCAGTTAATAAAAACTTCAACGATTCTCGGTGTTTATCTCACCACCCTGCCACTCATTTTGTCGTCCATTCCTCAATATATATATATATATATATGTATATATTTATATATATATATACACATATATATATGTATACACACACACACATATATATGTATATATATATATATATATATATATCAGGCCTCCTGGATAGGTTCTAAGGAAGAAACCTATGAAGACATCAGTTTTGACTCTTTTAATGTGGGCTAAGAGAAAGTGAACAAAAATATCTCTATTGGTGGGTTTTCTGTATACAGAAAATCTTAAATGATTAGGACCTTTGTGTATCATTGTGTCTAGAAAGAGCAGTTTGTATTCTTTCTCTTGTTTAAATGTGAACTGGATGTCCATATGAATTGCGTTGAGTCTCCTTACCTTGTTCTCATATGGACAGAAAATCCACCAATAGAGATTATTTTGTTCACTTTTTCTCAGCCCACAGTAAAAGAGTCAAAACTGGTGTCTTGATACGTTTCTTCCTTAGAGCCTACCCAGGAGGCCTGATTAATAAAACAAAAAACAAAGCAAAGACAATCCACGAAAATCAAACGCCCGGACCAACGGACCAAATGTCCAGGCATCCAAGTTAAATGACCGTGCAGTGACGAAAGATCTTGTCACTCCACATTTTATAATAGTACCTAATTCTGAAAAAAAGGATATTGATAAATATTTATCAAAAGGTGGGATAAATATTGCCAAGGCATCCTCTACTATAATAGGAAAAATATCTAAAGACCACTCTAATAATCACAACAACCTCAGTGTGACTTATCGCATTCCCTGTAGCGGCTGTCCCTTAGCATACATCGGTAAACAAGATCGAGGGATTGAAAAGAGATTGAGTGAACACAAAAATGATATAAGAGCACACAGGACATCCAACTCCCTGGTTCGCCACCTCGAACATTGTAATAACCTACCTGATTGGAACAAAGTCGAGATTTTACATAAGGGATTACAAAAGAAAATGAGAAAGACAGTTGAAGCTGCACATATAAACATCCAAGAAAACAACAACGATAGAGAAGGGTTTATATGCCTTTCCAAAGCAGCTAGTCTCTTAATAATTAACGTTCTGGAAAAAACCTGACACTCGAAGCTTGACGAGGTCGTTCCTCCCACTACATGTATAAATTCTGTGATCAAGATGTATTGTAGCGACTCCTCCGAAGGTCATAGAGACCGAAACGTTAGGACAATAAATGTATTCTTAGCCCATCTTCGTTTACCCTTCCCCACCTATCACTCTATCATTTGTCTCAAACAAATTCTAAATATATATATATATATATATATATATATATATATATATATATTTATACACACACACACACACACACACACACACACACACACACACACACACACACACACACACACACGACTCGGTGGCGCAGTTGGTAGAGCGATGAACTACTAGCATGGTGGTGCGCGTAGTGCTTGGTTCGAATCCTGCCCAGGGCCGAAATTATTTCAGTACAGCTGCGCTTCGGGTCGTTACTCTGACTCTCGTGGGCGGGGAGTTGGGTGTGTGTGTGTGTGTAAGGTCATAGCATTACCCATAGATCGGACCTACAAGCTCTGAGCTCTCTTCCAGGAGGGAAATAGCTGTCGATCACGAGTCCAACACGTGATCCAAAGACCAAGTGAATACAAGTGAATACACACACACACACACACACACACACACACACACACACACACACACATATATATATATATGTATGTATATATATATATATATATATATATATATATATATATATATATATATATATATATTACAAAGGATTACAAAGGCGGAACATGCCGACAGGAGACCTTTTGGTCCATATCTAGGTCGGATGCGAAAAAAAATCATAATAATAATAATAAAATAAATAAAAACCATACTAATGTAAATAACAAATAAAATACATAAATAAATGCATAGGTATAGTTAGATAATAAACAAACAGGTAAATAGTAAATAATAATAAATTGACATATAACTAATAATAAATGAAAATCAGACAGACAAATGATAAAAAAAATTAATAATAATATAAAATAGACTATAATCGTTACAGCATCTTGCTTAGGTGTTTATCTAAATGATTCTTAAAGCTTCGAACTGAACTACATTGCACTACTTGTGCAGGAAGTTTATTCCATTCATTAACTACACGGTTGGCAAAGTTGTTTCTACCTACTTCCAAATTTAATCTATTTCCGGACAGTTTGAGACCATTGTTTCTTGTCTGATTCTCATTCAATGTGAAAATTTGGTCACTTTTGATGTGGTCAATTCCCTTTAAAATCTTAAAGACCTGTATCAAGTCACCTCTGAGTCTACGCTTTTTTAGGGAAAACAGATTCATATGTTTTAGTCGATTTTCGTATGATTTATTTTTGATATTTGGAATCAGTTTTGTGGCTCGCCGTTGTACTTTTTCCAGTCTGTCAATGTCTTTAATGAGATTCGGTGACCATACGGAAACAGCATATTCCAAATGTGGACGAACTAACGATTTATATAGCTTGTTGATGAGTGATGGACTTTTGAAATCAAAAGATCGCGCGATCAGTCCTAGAATCTTATTTGCTTCCTCAGAGGCTGAAATACACTGCTTGGATGATTTGAGGTCGTTACTGATAATTAAGCCGAGTCTTTTTCACTATCCACTGTGGTTAACGAATTTCCAAATAACTTGTAATCGTACTTACTGTTATTTTTACCTATGTGCATTACCATACATTTGTGTTAAATTTCATTAGCCACTTTTCAGACCATTGCTGTAATTTATCTAAATCTTCTTGAATATCTAATTGGTTTGAGTGATCATTTGCCACTCCGCACATTTTTGTATCATCAGCAAATTTGGAAACAGTAGATTTTAGTCCATGGTCTATATCATTTATATATACTATGAATAGAAGTGGCGCAAGAACGAAACCCTGAGGAACTCCACTTGTAACATTTTTCCATCTAGAAGTTTTTCCATTTAAAACAACACTCTGTTTTCGACCATTCAACCAATTACTAGTCCAACCTATTATGCTACCACTTATTCCGTGTAAAGCTAATTTAGTAAGTAGTCTTTCGTATGGGACGGTATCAAAAGCTTTTGCAAAGTCTAGATATATTAAATCTATATTGTTTCTTTTGTCATAATTCGAGATAACTGTGTTGTAGAATTCGAGTAAGTTAGTCACACAAGAACGTTTCCGTCTGAAACCATGCTGGCTATCATTTATCAAACGGTTACTTTCTAAATGATGTTCGATAGCATCTCTGATGATAGTTTCCATTATTTTCCCTACGATTGAAGTCAAACTTATAGGCCTATAGTTATTTGGCTTCTTTTTATCACCTTTTTGTCACCATTCTCTTGGGACATCTCCGGATATGATGGATTTTTTTAAAATAATTTCTAATGGAACAACAATCTCATTTTTCATTTCCTTTAAGATTCTTGGATGCCAACCGTCAGGCCCTGGTGTTTTATTAACTTTGAGTTTCTCTATACACCTTTTAATTTTTTCTTTTGTTATATTTACCGTAGTGAGTAAGTTTACCCTAGACTTTTCACAGGTGTTTCGTTTACGAATACCGAGCTAAAATATTTGTTTAAGATATTACACATTCCTTCATTTGAATATTCAAGTTGAATGTCAGCAGATATTAGTGTACCAATGTGATTCCTAACAACCTTTTTATCTCTAATGTACCTATGTATATATATGTCTATGTATGTATGTATGTATGTATGTATATATATATATATATATATATATATATATGCTGGTACATTGTGACAAGTTGATGAAGGTGGAAAAAGAAGTTACGGGACTAGTTCCGAGTTCCTGAGTTTATTCCTGACCGGTTTCGCTCTATGCTTCTTCATAGAGCGAAACCGGTCAGGAAGAAACTCAGGAACTCGGAACTAGACCCATGACTTCTTTTTCCACCTCCATATATATATATGTATATATATATATAGTTACGACTACAGACTCGTCGTAGTGAAGATTTCATTCAGACGCACATGCGCGCATGTGCGTATGTGTAACTCGGACTATGCCGGCCGTTCCCACGGTAGGCTTGGTGGACTTCTCGGCTTCCAACTGTCGGTAATCGACGTAAGAATACTGTTAAAGTGATGAATTATATATTTATGATGTATTCCATTCTTTTTGTGTTCTGTCAATCATATTCTATACATTGCATATAGATTTATGTATGTATATTGTCTTGTAGATCTCTCTTGTCAATCTTACGAATTGATTTACGTAAGATAAGAGAAATTACATATTCTTTAAGTCTTCGGACGCCGGTGAGAAATATATGTGCCTACGTGAGGTAAATCGACGTCTAGAGACTCTTAAAGTGATGAATTCTATTCATCGGACGTATTTCGTTCTTTTTTGTGCTTTGACAAACTATTCCATACTTTGCATATAGATTTATGTATGCATATTATTTTGTGGATCTATCTTGTCAATCTTAGGAATTGATTTACGTAAGATTAAGTTAAATTGCACATTACCGTTGTATTCGGACGCCGAAACACCGGCGTGAGAACGTGCATAGCTTACGCGCGCTCTGGAAATTATTATGTGTACCAATATTTTGGCAACTGCGTCCAACTTACATTTACGTACGTATAGATATTCATATAAAAACTATTAAGTTTCTGCTTATCTAAGATTGACAAGGTAACTTTATCAAATATTATTTTCTATTCATTGATGTAAAGAATATCCGTGTATGTACTAGGAAGTATTCCTAAACACTCTTATTAATCGTCGCGTCTAGCGACACTTGGCATCTCTCCGGATCTTACGGAGAAGAGTCTATATATATCATTGCTTGTAACGGTCAAGCGGGACTCTGCTTATCGGAGCTTCCCATTGCACTCGTCCACTACGTTGGACTTAGACCTTATAGTCGTAGTTTCATCTCGACTTGTATTTTCTCGAATCATTCTGGTCTCTGCTTAAACCAGAGTCCCATTGCACTAATCTCACATCTTAGTCTAGCTTTGCTAGAACTCGTCCACTTTGTTGGACTTAGACTTTTAGTCGTAGAATTTTCTCGACTTTGTAATTTTTACGTAAATAATTACGTAGGACTTAGTTTCCATTCTGATGGTCGATATTTCTCGACCTTACCACTTATTGTCTTTAAGACTATTTTTTTGTTATTGAATGTCGATATTTGATCGACACTTATATATATACGTGTTTTGGCAATATTAGCCTTTTATGTTCTGTGAATTTACGTGTTTCGGACATTGTACTTTTCGCTAGTTTTGGCGACTTCTATTTTTCGATCTGGTTTATTTGTATCTTTTTGAAGGAAATAATCATTCTTAAGCAGAACTCTAGTTTTTGAACCTGGCCCTTCCCCATAGGCGTCACAATATATATATATATATATATATATATATATATATATATATATATGTATATATATATGTGTGTGTGTGTGTGTGTGTGTGTGTGTGTGTGTGTGTGTGTGTATATGTGTGTGTGCATGCACATACATTACATACATTCATATATATATATATATATATATATATATATACATATATATGTATATATATACATATATATATACATATATATGTATATATTATATATATATACACACACACATATATATATATATGTGTGTGTGTGTGTGTGTGTGTGTGTGTGTGTGTGTGTGTGTGTGTGTGTGTGTGTGTGTGTGTGTGTGTGTGTGTGCACAAGAGCGCACAAACACACAATCGGAAGTGTGTGGGTTTCGCATCTTCCTAGTCTCGGGTTCGACTCCTACAATTCCCTACAGAGACTGTCACCTGCTCCAGCAGTCC
>NC_134796.1:28743587-28751087 GCF_046742065.1 Oratosquilla oratoria
TCCTTTTATTGATTATCAGCAAAGATGATCTTCATTTTGACGGTCTTCTTTCATCCGGTCAGCTGTCAATCCATAAAGTGAGGTGGTTAGACGTGGTAGAGGAACATCCCCCTCCCTTACCCCCTTTCATTTCACCCCCGTAAACCATAAAGCAGTGACTGGCACTATTGCTAGTTTATCTCACGGGACAAGTCCTCGCTTCACATTCATCTTCAACCCTCTCTGCCACTCACCCACATTTCTGCTTGTTCGACAGCCTGACCACGTGATCTTACGGGTTCCTCCCAGCCCCCAGACACCTGCCTTATCCTTTTGACGGTTTTATTCTCATGTATTATCCGAAATTTATTTTCAAAATAAAAATCATTTTACTAGGTGCTCGTCTTTCATCGTTCCATCCATCCTCGGCGCCTTTACCACCTCCAGCATTTTCTGTATATCCTTTCTCATTTTCAATTTTTTTCTTGCTTTCCTTCCCCAATTCTCTTTTTTCAACTATTGTCAGTTGTGCATAATTGTACTTCTTTACTGTTGCTTTCACTGCCTTGTTTTCTCTTTCTAATTCATCATGTCCTTCCCACAAAACAGGCGCGCACGAGCACACACACACACACACACACACACACACACACACACACACACACACACACACACATATACACACACACACACACACACACACGCACACACACGGTGGTAGAGTCCCTGACTGTCACTACAGCGATCCGGGTTCGAATCCTGCCCAGGACTGAAATAATGTCAGTATCGTTGCGCTTCGAGTCGTTACTCCAACTCTCGTAGGTGGGGAGTTGGGTGTTTAAGTGTGCGTGTAAGGTCACAGCATTACCCATAGGTCGGTCATACGAGTTCTGAGCTCTCTTCCGGGGGGGGGGGGGAAATAGCTGTCGATCACGAGCCCAGCACGTGATCCAAAGACCAAGGTGAATACACATACATACACACACACACACACACACACACACACACACACACAGAGAGAGAGAGAGAGAGAGAGATACAGAAAGTCACATAGATACAGACACAGGCACACACACACACACACACATACGCAACTGATAATATTTCCGCAGTGAGGAGAGACATAGGAAAGTAAGTCCAATATATATTACTGGATAATGTACGACACAACGAAATCGCAATTAAAATGAAGAAAAAAAATGGATGCGGTAGTGAGCGGGTGGCGGACAGGACAAAACCTATGAAAAGACAGAAAGAGAGAGAATAAAAAAGAAGAAGAAGAGAAAGAAGAAAGTGGGGATGGGTGGGCACTGGGTAAGATGATGGGTTCTGGAGTGGAGGAGAAAGTTCCCAAAGTTTGAAAAGAAGTATAAAAAGAACGATTGGGAGTGGAATTAAGAAACATTGGGAGGGAAATAGGTTTGAGTCGGTGAATTAAAACGATTTAGATAGAGACGCCCACCAAGACTTTAGACGGTTTTCAGGGGTACTTAGGTGACTAGCGAAAGATTACTTAAACATTTAAATCTGCGGAGATAGGACATTGTACATTGTTTTTCATGTTAATGCATAACTGATGAATAAAGTCATTATAATTTGAACGATCTGATGTCCATTGTGGTGCCAATGCATATCTAATTAGTCTTAATATATTACCATTCTATATTCTGTGTCAGGTGAATGGGGTTACGGGTGGATTTTCGGGGTATGTAAAAGAAAAAAGGTGGAGAATCTCTGAAGTCTGGACCAAAGTTTCCAACGATAAAATTGTAGAGAAGTAATCAACCAGTTTGCGGGGAAATTTCTCTCTCTTGAATGTAATCGTAATGTGTATTTACCTTGTATGGAGCATTAATTGCCTACGCTTTATGCAGTCGATATATCCCCTACGGACCAGAGTCTACATTATCTTATGATTACAGATTCCATCTAAAGATGGTCATTCATTCCACTTATTCACTATTCTATTCGGATTCACTGATTACATTTCTCGGCATACTTTTATTTCTGATATTGTGTTCAAATTTCTGTTTTCTGTTTTGTTTTTTTTCTAATTTATTGTCTAATTTCTGTTTTGAAATTTAGATTTGGGTCTTTGGTTTTTGACTGTTGGCAACGGTGACACAACCAAGGGTGCATGAACTCTCTCTCTCTCTCTCTCACACACACACGCACACATACACACACACACACACACACACACACACACACACACACACAAACACATGAAAAGTAAAAAATTGTGGTGATTTATGTGTCCCCAAAAACGGGCTCTTGGAAAGAGAGCGAGTATTCTAAAATGCTAGATGATACAAGGCATTCATTAAATGAGATGCTGAAGGATGGAGGAATCCTGGTAATTATGGGAGACTTTAACAGCAAAGAAATCTGTTGGAAAGATATGATAGTAAAAGGTGGAGAGAATCTGTGTGGAAATGCATTACTTGACATGACTATAGAACATACAATGACACAATGGGTAAAATAAAATACCAGATACAGAAATAATGAAGAACCGTCGAGACTAGATTTAATATTTACATCAGAACCTAATATTAGGAAGTGATTATCTATTAATAGAGTTTGAACTAAAAGAGGAAATATATATAGAGAGAAATGAGAAATACAGAAAAGGAAGACTGATGTATAATAAAAGGGTGACTTTGGGATACTTAAGATTTTCTATTTTCCTTTTTTTTTTTTTTTTTTTTTTTTGAGTTGGAAAAGATTCTACAATGAAGAGACACAAGTGGACGAGACATGGGCGATTTTGATGAAATTTTTTGATGAAGAAGTAAATAAATACGTACCAAGACAGAAACAGGAAAAGGTGTATATCAAGTGCTGGTTAACAGGTGCAGTGAGGCAGAAGATAAATGAGATAAAGCTTGAAAAAGAAGGAAAAAAGAAAAGAAAATTAAAGTGGCAAATATATATCAATCAAAGGAATGAATATTTAAAAGTGCGCAGAGAAAAAAAAATGAAAAAGATATAATAGAAAAATGGAAAGACCAACTTAAGCTTTTCTATAGATATGTGAATGATAAACACACAAAAAAACAGGAAATGGTGAAACTACGTCATGGAAATATATAATACACAGAATATTTAGAAATGGTTGAAGTCATGAGCAATCACTTCAAGTTGGTTTTCACGCCCTGCATTGGAATGCAGGGCGTGAAGTGTGATCCCCCTCTTGAAGGGAATAATAATAACACAAAAAGAAATAATGGATCATTTAATGAATCTTGACGTCAGGAAATCACACGGCCCAGACGGAATTGCAAATTGGATACTATAAGAATGTAAAGAAGAACTAGTGGACAAAAGATATAATGCGTTGCTAAGTCAAAAAAGGAAAAATACAGAAGGACTGGAAAAATGCCAATATTTTTACCAATATATAAAGGAGGAAACAAGAAAGACCCAATACATTACAGACTGGTTTCCCTTACTAGCACTGTAGCCAAAATTTGTGAAAAAGTTATTAAGAACAGATGGATAAAACATCTGGAGAAAAACAATATACTAACCCCAAGACAATTTGGGTTTAGACAGGGATGATCATGTGCCACAACTTTTATTTGTTTCTACTCAAGACTGATAGATATAATACAAGAAAGGGACGGATGGGCTGATTGTGCTTTCCTGGACTTACAAAAAGCCTTCAACAAAGTACCACATAAGGAGTCATTAAGAAAACTGGAAACCACAGGAGGGATACAAGGTAAATTACTGAACTGGATGAGGATTTCTTACATGGAAGGAAAATGAGGGTAGTGCTCAGAGAAAAGAGTTCAACTTGGGAAGAGGTGATTAGTGGAATTCCACAGGCATCAGTATTGGCTCCAATAATATTTGCTATTTATGTGAATACGGATGAAGATGTGGAATGTTACATGAGCTTCTTTGCAGATGACGCAAATATGCTGAGGAACGTGAATACTGAAAAGGATTGTGAATCGCTGTAGAGAGATCTATACAAGGTTTGGAAATGGAGTCAGAATTAGGAAATGGACTTCAGCATCAAGAAATGTAACAGTGAAATTTTGAAGAAAAAAAAAAGAATATCAATACAATATAAAATCGGTGCAAAGGAAGTAAAGAATGTGGGATCTGAAAATACCTGGGAGTAATCATCACAAAGGACATGTCTCCTGATAAACAAATATACAAAATTGTCGGAGACTCCTACAACTTGCTAAGATCAATAAAGATGGCTTTCACCTACTGGAGTATGCCGTGACACTACGGTCACCCAGTACCAACAAGAATATAAAGAAAATTGAAATAATCCAGAGAGCAACTACAAAGATAGCCCCAACACTTTCAAAACTGTCATATGAAGAGAGATTGTCAAAACTGAAATTACCGACACTGGAACAAAGAAGAGAAAGGGGAGACTTGTTAATGATCTATAGAATCATGAAAGGCGTGGAAGTCCTTGATAGAGAATTCTTACTAAGTTGGGATAAGAGAATTACAAGAGGACATGAAAAGAAACTCAAAAAGGACAGCTTTCCACACAGTGGTGGATGCCTGGAATAAACTGGACGAAACAAAAGTGTGTGCAAAATCTATACACGAATTTAAGAGCAAACTAGACACTGCGTAGCTCCCCTTCCCGTAAGATACAGCTATGTAAATACAACTAGGTAAATACATGCATGCACACACGCATACATATATAATCATTCCCATTGCACGTATAAATAAGAACGCCTTAGATGCCGCGGGCTGCTGCTGTTGTGCCAGAAGAAGAAGCTCCCTTTACCTCGCCTCCGCTGCTGCTGCTGCTGCTGCTGCTGCCGCTGCCAGCCCGCCTGGTCTCCAACCCCCCCACCCCACACCCCAGTCTCCCACCACAGCAACCTGCGCACCTCCAGGCCAAATGAATCGCCTGCCTGGCTGCCTGCATGACTCGCTTTCCTGCCTTCCTTCCTTACTGCCTGCCTACCTACCCTTCTTCCTGCCTTCCTCCCTCCCTACTTCCCTTCCTCCTTCCTGCCTACCTGTATGGATTTCTTCCTACCAACCTGTCTACCTTCCTGCATGTCTCGCTTTCCTTCCTACCGTCCTTCCTCCCTGCTTGCCTGCCTACCTACCTGCATGGCTCTCTTCCTACCTGCTTACCTGCCTGCCTGCCTGCCTGACTAATGTGGTCAACATTGTAGACCATAGTTGGTGCTGGTTATGCTTTATTCCTTTAGGTCCTGGGTTGTCCTGATCATAGGGAAGCTACAGAGTTGAGCCACTTTTTTCATTTTTAGCCTTATCTTTATAGGTTATAAAAGGAAAGAGGTGTGGCGAATAATGGAGAAAGAGAGAGACGAGAGAGAGGGGGGAAAGTGAAGAGTGAGGGAAAGAGAAAGAGGAAAAGAGAAAGGGAGGGAGAGAAAGAGAGAGAGAGAAAGGGAGAGAGAGAAAAGGAGAGAGAGAGAGAGAGAGAGAGAGAGAGAGAGAGAGAGAGAAGGGGATGGGGAAAGAGAGGGAGAGAGAGAAAGAGAGGGGGAGGGAGAGAGAGAGAAGAGAGAGAGAGAGAGAGAGAGTGAAAGAGACAGAGAGAGAGGGGGGAAGGGGGAAAGAGAGAGAGGGAGAAAGAGGGGGAAGGAGGGAGGGAGGGAGAGAGAGAGAGAATGAAAAACCGATGTGACATTTCTTCTCTTTCCATGAGACACCAACAAAGAAAGAGGAAGAATCCTCCAATCCTCGATGTGTTTCCTCTTCCTCGATCAAGATCGATTTCCACTGCCAAACTCAGAGTACTCCTACGTATGTAAGTGCCACACTGGTGCTAAGATGGTGCCCTGGGGTACTCCGCTCATAACACTTCCCCAATGCAATATGAGCCTTTCCAGTTCAGAACTCATTCTTCGCAGTTTAAGCTTTCAGAATCAGGGTATCGTGGAACATAAGCTCAAGTATAAACAGCCTCTGTGGTGAGCAGGGATTGAAACTGATCAGAACAGTGCTGCTGTTAATCTCGTTGATGTTATTGTTCTTGACCAGCCTCCTGCGTCATTGCGTCATCACGACTTGAGAACAATCTTGAGAAGAAGTGACATATTTCCAGAATCAATGAAAAAATATAGAAATTAATAAGAAATAGAGAATATAAAGAGAGTCTAGTAATCCCGCTGCATGAGTGATGCGAGTAAATGGAAAATCTTAAGAAAGAAAAACGAGAGTGCGCCATTAATCATTATTGTCTCCTCGTACGGTTGACTTGCATGCCTTGCGGGGAAAAAGGGGGGGAGGTGATAATCTCCGTGTCATGTTCTCCTTCTTTTTTATTTTTGTTCCTGAAAATGCTCCTTCGATGACTATTCTTTGCTAAACCTCCCTACACCTTTTTTCACTTTCCAATGACTACACCTAACTTAAAAGTTCATATAATGTGTGTGTGTGTGTGTGTGTGAAAGAATAGGCCCAATCAAAAACGATGAAATGTCATGATAGAATCGGAGGAAAAAGTGAGTAGTTTAACAAATATTTTCTCTCGGTGTTTACTAATGAGAGGTTAGATAAGGTACCTGTCTGCGATCCGATTTTCAGTGGGGGTGAAGAAAGTAGACTATCTAATAACAGCATTAGTAAAGCAGAAGTAGTCAAGCAGATTGAAAGACTTAAAGCTACAAAATCCCCGGGTCCAGACGAAATTTTTCCGAGAGTGCCTACTGCTCGGGGGCAGGCAAACGTTGTTCCTGTTTTTAAGAAGGGAGATAAAACGTCTATATGCAACTACAGGCCGATCAGTTTGACATCGGTTATAAGTAAAATGCTTGAATCAATAAAAGTAAATAGACTCAGAGAACACATCGAAAGACCTAATTTAATTCGAGACACACAGCATGGTTTCTCCAAAGATAAGTCATGTGTGACTAATCTTCTATCCTTTTACACTAAAGTATATAAGGCGTCAGATAACAATGATAATTACGATGTTATTTATCTTAACTTTAGCAAAGCGTTCGACAAGGTGCCACACCAGAGAGTACTAAATAAAATCAAAGCCCATGGCTTAGGAGGTAAAGTGTTAGAATGGATTAGAACTTGGATTAGTAACAGAAAACAGCGGGTCACCATAAATGGAGTAAAATCCAGGTGGGGCAATGTTACTAGTGGGGTTCCCTAGGGCTCGGTTTTGGGTTCCTTGTTGTTCATTATGTACATAAACGACTTAGACGATGGGGTAAATAGTGATGTTAGTAAGTTTGCGGACGACACTAAAACAGGACGCCTAATTAGGTCAGGAGACGATGCAGAGATTCTGCAGGATGATCTTAACAAATTGTTTACATGGTCGGTGAAATGTCATATGAACTTCAATATCTCTAAGTGTATCGCGTTAAACGTAGGGCTACACAACTCCGAAAATATATACAGCTTAGATAACACGCTTTTAGAGAAAACTGAGTGCGAGAGAGACTTGGGAGTTCTAGTGAGTCCGGACCTTAAAACCAGGAAACAGTGCATTAACGCTAGGAATAGAAGCTAACAGAGCATTAGGTTTCATTGCTA
>NC_134796.1:28763587-28766087 GCF_046742065.1 Oratosquilla oratoria
TTTTTCCAATATTCGCTACGAAAGCGCCTTCCGGACGGGGCGGAGGTGGGCTGGGGAGAAAAGAAGCATCGAGAGAACAGACGTCTTCTTTCCGAATATTTGAGGTATCTGGCTTCCCATTAAAGAGAGCAATTCTGTCTGTTTGCAATTCTTTTTTATCCTGTTTGGCGGCACTCTTGGACCTGACAACTGACAACGGGCGGTCATTAGTGGGTGACAACAGCGGTCAGAGGTGGAGGGCGAGGGAGGGAGGGTGGGGTTAAAGGGGGAAGATGGGGTGGATGATGAGGTAGGGGACGGGGAGGGGGAGAAAGGGAAAAGGGATAGGGAGAGGGAGGGAGGGGGAAGGAGAGGGAGGGAGGGGAGAGAGAAAAGGAGAGGGAGGGAAGAAGAGGGAGGGAGAAGGAAAGAGAGAGAGGGAGGGGAGGGAGAGAAGTAGAGGGAGGGGGAAGGAGAGGGAGGGGAAAGGAGAGGGAGGGAAGAAGAGGGAGGTAGCGAGAAGGAAAAAGGGGAGGGTAGAGTAGAGGGAGTGAGAAAGAGGAAGAGAGAGAGAGAGAGAAAGAAAAGGAGGAGAGAGAGAGGAAAAGAGAATGAGAAGGAAGAGTAGGAGGAGGAGGGTGAGGGGGGTAGAGAGGTTGAGGGAGAGGGTGGGAGGGAGGGAAGGAGGAAGAGGAAGAAAGGTGTGGGGAAATGGGGAGAAAGAGTGTACGAAAGAGCAACTTCCGGGAGAAGCGTAAAGGGTGACGTGGAGGTGGGGGAGGGAGGGAGGGAGGTAGGGAGGGAGAGAAATGGGGAGGGAGGGAGGGAGGGAGAGAAGTGGGGAGGGAGGGAGGGAGAGAAGTGGGGAGGGAGGGAGGGAGGGAGAGAGAGAAGTGGGGGGAGGGGGAGGGAGAGAAGTGGGGGAGGGGGGAGGGAGGGAGGGAGGGGGAGGGATGTGGGGCTTTTCTTTAGTAGTCAGCAATATACAAATCCATTGTCTTGCTCCTCCCTCCTCTCCAGTTCCCCACTTTTCCTCAAAGGGTATACCAGGGATGGGAGGAAGAGGGGAGGGGAGGGGTGTCTTGCCCACAGAGGCAGCCAGGCAGCCAGGCAGGCAGGCAGGCAGGCAGGCAGGCAGGCAGCCCACGACGTCGACTTGGACTCGATATCGAAGTATTGGAAGGGGCGAGGGTGGCTTCGGAGAGTCCTATGCAGAGGAGGAGGAGGTAGCAGGAGGAGGAGGAGGAGGAGGAGGAGGAGGAGGAAGAGGAGGAGGAGGAGGAAGTAGGAGAAAGGACTATTGTTGTTATGGAGAGCAGTTTATCAGCGCTTCTGTTATTGTGAAATTATGAAAAAATTACAGGATTAAAAAAGAAAAGAGGAAGAAGAAAAAGAGAAAGAAGAAGAGGAGGCGGAGGAGGAGGAGGCCTAGGCAAATGGTGGAAGGAGTGAGTGAGTGAGCGAGAGAGCGTTCAACCTACATGAATAGAATCGCCTGTAATTTACCTGAATAGGATAAATGAGGGCTTGATCCCTTATACACCGGGAGGCGGTGGGAGGCGGGAGAGGGGAAGGGAGGGGGGAGAATGGGAGGAGGAGGAGGTGCAGGAGGGGGCGGGTGTCTGGATCTCCCTGTCTGTCCCAATGCATAAAAGGCCTTTAGTGATTGGCCCGAAGGACTGCGTGCCATTCGGTGCCACGGGGTCCAAACGAAGGTCGAAGGCCTTGGCACACCTCAGTGTCTTTGTCCTGGCTGAAGTTAGGCGGCGCCACGGGGTCCCGGTCTCCGCGTCCTACGTGCAGCGCAGCCCAGGGCCCGTCACTGCATCCACCGCCATAGGCACTTATCCGAGCTGGCGTCAGGCGATTTTATTCATCTCGGGGAAAATTATTATCAAGAAGCTCTTTCTTGATGACGACGACGATGACGACCACGAGGGAGCACCGAAGTTCGACGGCGGTAAGCCCCCCCCCCCCCAACCACTCCACCTCTCCGCCCGAGTTCCCCTGCTGAGGAAGGAAGGAGTCGATGGTTCCCAAAATAGTCCCCCCCCTCAGCTCCCAAAAGACAACCCGCCACCACCTCCTCCCCTCCCGATCCCTCCGTCGTGCTTCGCAAACTCTCAGAGAACTACTTTGAAGTTGGAGACGCTCTCTCTCTCTCTCTTTCTCAATGTATTCTTATGTAAGTATATATGTACGTATATGCATAAGCAGTATTTATGTTTATATACATACATACGCTCACCATCGAATGATGTAGGTAAATATGTAGGTATATATGTATAAATGACTGTATGGATTTATATATGTATGTTTGTATACTTCTAAGTATGTATAGACATGGTGCGTGTATATATATATATATATATATATATATATATATATATATATATATATATATATACAGACATGAATATATATATATATATATATATATATCGTATACTTAGGGCGCAGGTTCTCCTTGATACACCACGGTTAAACTTAAATCTAAGGTTAATTCCCTCATCCACGCTGC
>NC_134796.1:28773587-28788587 GCF_046742065.1 Oratosquilla oratoria
AATTTAGTAAGTCTTCTCTATTAAAGACTTCCACCCCTTCATGATTCTACAGATGGTTAGCAAGTCCCCTCTTTTTCTTCTTTGTTCCAGAGTCGGTAATTTCAGTTTTGAAAATTTCTCCTCACATGACAGTTTTGAAAGTGTTGGGGCCATCTTCGTAGTTGCTCTCTGGATTCTTTAAATTTTCTTTATATTCTTTTTGATACTGGGTGACCATATTGTCGCAGCATACTCCAGTCTAGGCCTTATCAGTGTGACTAGTATTTTTTTCACCATTTCTTCGTCCAAATAGGTAAAAGCCACCTTTATTGATCTTAGCAAGTTGTAGGATTCTCCGACAATTTTGTTTATTTGTTTATCAGGAGACATGTCATTTGTGATGATTACTCCCAGGTCTTTTTCAGATCCCACTTTCTTTACTTCCTTTGTACCGATTTTATATTGTCCTGATATTTTTTTTTTTTTTTTAAATTCCATTATGTTACATTTCTTGATGTTGAAGTCCACTTCCCACTTCTGACTCCATTTCCAAACCTTGCTCAGATCTCTCTGCAGCGATTCATTATCCTTTTCAGTATTCACGCTCCTCAGCAATTTTGCGTCATCTGCAAAGAAGTTCATGTAACATTCCTATCTTCATCCATGTCATTCGCATAAATAGCAAACATTATTGGAGCCAATACTGATCCCTCTGGAACTCCACTAATCACCTCTTCCCAAGTTGAACTCTTTTCTTTTAGCACTACCCTCATTTTCCTTCCATGCAAGAAATCCTCCATCCAGTTCAATAGTTTATTTTGTATCCCTCTTATGGTTTCCAGTTTTCTTAATAACTTTGTGGTAATTTGTTGAAGGCTTTTTTGTAAGTCTAGGAAAGCAAAATCAGCCCATCTACCACTTTCTTGTATTATATCTATTAGTAATGAGTAGAAACAAATAAAATTTGTGGCACATGATCTTCCCTGTCTAAATCCAAATTGTCTCGGGTTTAGTTTATTGTTTTCTTCCAGATCTTTTATCCATCTATTCTTAATGACTTTTTCACAAATTTTGGCTACAGTACTAGTAAGGGGAAACCAGTCAGTAATTTGTTGGGTCTTCCTTGTTTCTTCCTTTATATATTGGTACAATATTGGCATTTTCCAGTCCTTTGGTATTTTTCCTTCTTTCAGTGAGTAACTTACTATATCATATATTTTGTCCATAATTCTTCTTTACATTCTTTTAGTATCCAATTTGCAATTCCGTCTGGGCCGGGTGATTTCCTGACGTCAAGGTTTGTTAATTAATCCATTTTTCTTATTAATATTTTCTCTAGAGAAGACCGACTTGAAGTGATTGTTTATGACTTCAGCCATTTCTAAATTTTTTGTGTATTCTATATTTCCATGACGTAGTTTCACCATTTCCTGTTTTTTTTATGTTTACCATTCACATATCTATAGAATAGTCTAAGTTGGTCTGAATATTTTTCTATTATGTCTTTTTCATGGTTTCCTTTACCCTCTCTGCGCATTTTTGCATATTCATTCCTTTCATTGATATGTATTTGCCACTTTCCATATTTTACCCCTTTTTCCATCTTTCCCAAGCTTTATTTCTTCTATCTTTCACTATCATCTCTTTCCAACAGATTTCTTTGCAGTTAAAATCTCCCATAATTACCATGCTTCCTCCATCCTTCAGCATCTCATTTAATGAATGCCTTGTATCTTCTAACATTTTAGAGTATTCGCTCTCTTTTCAAGAGCCCGTTTTTGGGGACACATAAATCACCACAAACTTTTTACTTTTCATGCCACTATCTTCAACTTTTATTATGATCATTTCCACATTGTTTATACCATCTGTAACCTTCGTCACATTTAATTTTTTCTTAGCCAAAAACATGACTCCTCCATCCTGTTTCTCGTCTCTATTTTTCATCCAGTGATTATATAATTCATGGCAGTAAACCCCTTAATTTCGTCTCCACAATTCCCATTATATCTGGTTCTTCTTCTGACAGGTAACCCTTTAGTTCATTTAATCCTGAGATCAATCCGTTTATGTTAGTATAAGCCAATTTATTTTTTCCTTCTCCATCTCATTTTCTGTTCCTTTCGTTTCCCTTACCTGGATATCCTATTTTCTCAGTCTCATGTCTAACACTCTCCAATAGAACTCTCTTTCCCTTTCCTCACCATTCATTTATCTTTTTATCCATATATTGTGATAGTGTTCACTCTTAGCTAACTTTCCTGATTCTACTAATATGTTTTCTGCTACCATTTGTGACTTTAATTTTATCTTTAGAGGTCGATTTCTTTCTTTGTGTAACGTTCCGTTCTATACACTTAATCCATTTCCTTTTCTATTTCTTGATCTCCGTCTTGTACTTCTTTTAGAATTGTTCTTGCTATTTCTTTCTCTTCTTTTTCTCTCAAGTACCTAACCAGACCATGTTTTCCTTTAGTCCATATACTACAGTACATCTTTATTATCCTCTGTATTTCTAACCCAATTTGATTTTTCTTTGATTACTTGAATAATTGTGTCTTTTGCATTCTTCTGCGTTTGTCGTTGTACCATTTCTTTAAAAGCTATCTTTTCGATTTCTTGGTTTTCTAAATTTTCCTAATGTTTTCAGACATATTCTGTATTCTGTCATTTGTGTGTGTGTGTGTGTGTGTGTGTATGTGTGTGTGTGTACGTATGTATTTATGTACATATGTATGTATATATGTATATGTATGTATATACATACATATATATATATATATATATATATATATATATATATATATATATATATATATATATATATATATATATATGTACTGTTCAGACATTGCGACAAGTTGAAAAATGTGGAAAAAGAAGAAAACACGGGTCCAGTTCCAAGTTTATCCCTGTATATGTATGTATGTATAAATAATGTATATATGTATGTATGTATGTCTGGACACATACTGCCATTACTCAAGTGTCAATGAAAAGTTCTTCGTTTGTCTTTGGTTGATACCTTCAGTAGAGGAAGGGGATCCTGGCTGCCCATATCTAAACAGCTGACATATTATTACCTAATAAACAGTGATAACAGCACTTCCTTCATACGCCAGTCGGGGACGGTACAAAACCAGAGGAGTGTATGAATCCATGAGGTGTATTTAACATGTCTAATATGCATACAAACATTCATATTTATTTATATACGGTATATACATATGTGTATGTGTGTGTGTGTATAAATATACACATAACCTGTTCTCAGGTACCCACCTTGAACCAAAGCCTTGACACATTTGCTAGTGATAAATGGACTGCCCGTCTGCCCGGGGGCTGAGCCCGCAGGCGCTGGCGGGCAGACAAGTCACGGGAGAAATTTTCCGATATACCTGTAGTACATAGTGGGGATTTGTTTTATCAAAGAAATGTGTACATGCGTTTATTATCTGTATATGGTTTCTGCCAGGATTCAAGTTCTTTCTTCGAGTATCACACACACACACACACACACACACACACACACACACATATATATATATATATATATATATATATAGATATATATATTTATATATATATATCTATATATATATATAGATATATGCGTAACTAACCACTAGGAAAAAGTAAACTAACAAAGCAGAGCGCTTTCGTGTAATTATATCTTCAGTGCAGATTCAAAGAAGGAATTATAAGATGAAGAAACAAGGTACAGAATATATGACATAGTGAAGAGGGCATTCGGAGAGGTAGTGGAAGAAGTACACGTGACGGACGTATGGGCCGTCCTGTTAGCCAACAAGTATGGGACGTTTGGGCCGTCCTGGTAACCAACAGGTATGGGACAACTGCTCATAATTTATATTACAATTCAAAAATTTTTGAAATTTCATGAGAAATAAAACTATCTAATTTGTACAAACCTTGATGAAGATTAACATTTATCCCCTTACTTAATTGAACTGATCAAATTGAACTGATCAAATTGTGTGTTAAAGATTGCAAATTCCAATTTAATGATAAATTCTATTCTCAGAAATTTGGAATGAGCATGGGTAATCCTCTCTCCCCCGTATTGAGTAATCTATATATGGAGTTTTTTTAAATCAAAATTTTAAGTAAGATCATTCCCCCCAACATTACATGGATGCGGTACATTGATGACATCCTATGTCTGTGGCCCATTCAAGATAATGTAAATGATTTTTTATGTAAGCTTAATAATTTGGTCAGTTCCATTAAGTTCACGGTGGAGATAGAGAAAGAAGGCGTTTTGCCTTTCCTTGATTGTAATATCTACCGCCGTGAAAGTGAGTTGAAGTTTAGTGTATATCGCAAACCAACCAACGTTTGTTCATATATACACTATTATTCCTCACACCCTGATGGCGTGAAGGTATCTGTTTTCTCGTCGATGTATCTCAGGGCCCTACGCATTTGCAGCCCAGAGTACATCGATGATGAAATAGGATGTATTTACGACATTGGTACTAAGCTACAATACCCCACACATGTTCTTGATAAAGCTTACAGTCGTGCTAAAAGGACATTTTACAACCTTAGGTCAACTCAAACTTTCAATATGAATAACTTGCTAATTTTACCGTACCAAGAGAACCTGCAAAATATTCCAAATATGTTACGTAAATTTAACATTAATGTAGTTTTCAATAACAAGAACACTGTAAGACAACTGCTCATAAATAATTCTGTCAATAGTAATAAAGTGTGTGTGTACAAAATACCTTGCAAATCATGTAATCAGTTTTATGTTGGTCAGACTGCTAAAACACTCACAACACGAATCAATCAACATAAGAAATACGTTAGAGAGGGAAACCAATCTAGCGGTATATTCAACCACATGAACCATTTTAACCACCCAGTTGACTGGGATAACGCTAAAGTCATCACATACAACAACAACATAACAGAAAGAAATTTAATTGAATGCAGTTTGATCAAATCTAGTAAGGGGATAAATGTTAATCTTCATCAAGGTTTGTACAAATTAGATAGTTTTATTTCTCATGAAATTTCAAAATTGTTTGAATTGTAATATAAATTATGAGCAGTTGTCCCATACCTGTTGGTTACCAGGACGGCCCAAACGTCCCATACTTGTTGGCTACCAGGACGGCCCATACGTCCGTCACGTGTACTTCTTCCACTACCTCTCCGAATGCCCTCTTCACTATGTCATATATTCTGTACCTTGTTTCTTCATCTTATAATTCCTTCTTTGTATCTGCACTGAAGATGTAATTACACGAAAGCGCTCTGCTTCGTTAGTTTACTTTTTCCTAGTGGTTATTTACGCATTTGTGAACACACGCTCCTAGTGTTTTTATTGCATATATATATATATATATATATATATATATATATATATATACAGATAATTCACAAAACTGGCTTGTGATTAAATAATTTCCTGGTTGCCACTGAGGAATAAGAAACACGAAATTACCAAGCGTTTTCGTGTAATTCACATCCTCAGGGGAGATACAGATAAAATAGGTACAATGTAAGCATAGAGAGGCAAGTAGCAAAACATAAGCAGGAAAGGTTACAAAAGAAATGATATAAGAGGACTCTAACTTATACAAGCCACTTCTAATGTTATGTGAATGTTTATTAAGAGTTAAGAATCTTGAATAAGAGTCCTCTTGTAATTCAATTGTCAAAAGAACTTCATAGAGAGAAGTCTTATTAAGCATTCTGAAGGGATTAATCTTAACATTATTATTGGCTTATACAAGTTGAATAGTTTAACCATTGGTAATATTTGTCAACAGGTTGGAAATTCTCACCAACCATTTTTATTATGAATACTTGTGACGTTCTAGGATTATACCTGAAATGTGACTTTTCGACTTAATTATGTGCTGTGACGCCCCTGTTCATTTCTTCCAGAGATATCTCCTATTAAATTACCACTGTTACTTTTCAAAAATATTATTTGTTTTGTGAGCTTTCCTGCTTACATATTGGTGCTTGTCTTTTTAAACTTATTTTGTACTGCTTTTATCTGTATCTCCCCTGAAGACGTGAATTACACGAAAGCGCTTGGGAATTTCGTTTTCTTTTTTAGTGGCAATCAGTACACGCGCACGCGCACACACACACACACACACACACACACACACACGGTGGCGCAGTTGGTAGAGCGATGAACTACAAGCATGATGGAGCGCGTAGTGCTTGGTTCGAATCCTGCCCAGGGCCGAAATTATTTCGGTACAGCTGCGTTTCGGGTCGTTACTCTGACTCTCGTGGGCGGGGAGTTGGGTGTGTGTGTGTGTGTGTAAGGTCATAGCATTACCCATAGATCGGACCTACGAGCTCTGAGCTCTCTTCCAGGAGGGAAATAGCTGTCGATCACGAGTCCAACACGTGATCCAAAGACCAAGTGAATACACACACACACACACACACACACACACACACACACGTACACGCGCGCACGCACGCATATATGTGTATATATATATATATTATATATATATATATATATACATACATACATATACCAAGGCTTTTTCCCCCTTCCAAGGGAGGTAGCCAAAAAGGGAAAGGCATAAAAACACTCCCACCCATTTCATCCCTAAATACACTCCACACCCCTCCCACCCTTCCTCTCATCTGAGCACCTCCTGGATGACGGGTCATCCCTGCACCCTGCCCACCGCCCTGGGTCAGAAGCAGTGTCGCAAGACACAGTACATCCACAGCGAGGCCGCTTCATTTAATCGGCGACCCCCCCTCTCCGTCCCCCTTTGCATATAAGGCGAGGACGGGGACAAATCCCTTCGGGCTGCGTCAAAATTTACTCACACATACTACCCCACCCCCCACTTCCCCGCCCATTCCTCCTCATGCAGTCACAACATCATCCATATACAACCATTCTCCACTCACTTCTGTCTTCCGTCCTCTCCCTTCCTTCCTCAACAGACATTCCCCTCTTCCCCAAAGCCCCCTTCACCCCATCCATCCACCTCATCCTAGGACGTCCCCTCATGTTCACTCCCTCCACATCTGCCTTCCATACCTCTTTTACTAGTCTTTCTTCACTCATTCTTTCCATGTGTCCAAACCATCCTAATATTCTTTCATCAACCCTATCTCCCAAATCCTTTTTCACCCCTGTTCTCCTCCTCACCTCCTCATTTCTCACTCTATCTAGCCTAGTAACCCCCACCATACTTCTCAGACACCTCATCTCAAACACATTCAAACTCCTTCTCTCTTCTTCTCTTATGTTCCACGTTTCTGCCCCATACAGTGCTGTTGGCACAATCACTCCTTCATACAGTCTCCTCTTCGCATCCATTCCCAAATGTCTATTCCTCATTACACTCTTTAAACCACCAAGGCATTTACTCGCTTCTCTCAATCTACATTCTACCTCCACCTTCACTCCACCTTTTCCTGCTACACTTGCACCCAAGTATCTAAAACTATCCACTTCCTCCAGTCGCTCTCCCTTAATGTTCACTTCCAGTCTACTGCCACTTTCACCCCTTGTACATCTCATCACCTTACTTTTACCCACATTTATCTTTAGCTTTCTTCTATCACATACTCTCCCAAACTCTGCCACCAGCTTCCTCAATCCCTCCTCTGACCCTGCCACAAGCGCAGTGTCGTCCGCAAACAACAGCTGGCTCACCTCCCACTTTTCTCCATTTTCTTTAACCATCTCCAATCCCTGACTCACTACCCTAGCATTCACCTCTCGCACCACCCCATCCATGCATAAGTTGAACAGCCAGGGCGACATAACGCATCCTTGACGAAGTCCCACCTTTACTTCAAACCACTCACTCTCTCCATTTCTAATCCTAACACATGCTCTACTACTCTCATAAAAACTCTTGACAGCTCCCAAAAGCTTTCCTCCTATCCCATAAATCTGCATAACCTCCCACAGTGCCTTTCTGTCTACCCTATCATAAGCCTTTTCCAGATCCATGAAAGCCCAAAAAACATCCTTCCCCTTTCCTATAGCTTTCTCACATATCTGTCTTACCACAAAGATCTGATCTACACAACCTCTACCCGTCCTAAATCCACACTGTTCCTCACCAATTACTCCCTCTGTTCCTCTCCTAATCCTCTCAATTAAGATCCTCCCATAAGCCTTCCCTACTACACTCAACAGGCTAATCCCTCTGAAATTACTACATTCACACTTGTCCCCTTTTCCCTTGTAAAGAGGAACTATACAGGCACTACTCCAGTCCTCCGGTACTCTACCCTCTCTCCAGCAAACATTAAATAACCTCACCAACCAGTCCACCATCACTGCACCTCCCTTTTTCAGACATTCTGCATGACATCCATCCAGACCAGGTGCCTTACCTGCTTTCATCATCTTTACAGCTGCTTTCACCTCATCCTTCCTTATTTCTCCTCCATTCTCCTCACTCATCACTCTCATTTTCTTCGCATTTCCCACTGCAGCTATCTTTCCTTCCCTATCCTCCTTCACATTCAGCAACTCCCTAAAATATTCTGCCCATCTTCCCCTCACTGCCATCTCTTCCATTATCAACTCTCCATCTGTACCTTTTACCTTTTCTTCCCTACTTGATTCGCCTCCTCTTCCTCTCTTAATTTCTTTCCAAAACATCTTTTTATTACTTTCAAAATTTTCTGTCATACTCCTACCCCATTTCACATCTGCTCTCCTCTTTGCCTCCTTTACCTTTTGCTTTACTTCTCTTTTCTTTTCTTTGTACGTCTCATATGACTCCCCTGTCCTCTTTTGTAACCAATCTGTGAATGCTCGCTTCTTCTCTTCTACAGCCTTCTTTGTTTCCTCATCCCACCATTCACTACCCTTTCTTCTATTTCCCCCTGTCCTTCTTGTTCCACACACCATCCTTGCACACTTTAAGACTCCCTCCTTGAACCATCCCCATTCCTCCTCCACACCCATCTCTGCTCTATCCTTTACTCCCTCCCACTCCTCCTTCAGCTTCTTTTCGTACTCCTTTTCCTTTTCCTTTTCATTCAAGGAGTTCACTCTAAGAACCTCCCTACCTTTTGTCCCTTTCCTCCTTCTCCATCTATCCTCCACTCTCAGCTTACCTTCCACCAAAAAATGATCTGATATTCCCCCACCCTCTCCCCTTAGCACATGTACATCCTTAACTCTTCCTATCATAATCCTATTTACCACTACATAATCCATTAGCGCTCTATCTACCACCCTTCCCTCCACCACCCTCTCCCATGTGTACTTATGCTTGACTTTCTTCCGAAACACTGTATTTGCTATCATCAACTCTCTTTCTAGACACATTTCCACCATCAACTCTCCACTACGATTCTTTCCTGGAACTCCACACTTCCCAACCACTCCATCGATTGGACCATTTCCCACCCTAGCATTAAGGTCTCCCAGTACTATTACATTGACATTTCTTCCTAAACCCTCTATGCACTCATTTAAATCTATCCAAAAGGCCTCCCTTTCTTCCATGTTCTTCTCACTGCCCGGCCCATATGCACTTACAAAGACCCACATCTCCTTTCCCAGTTTCACCTTCATCCACATTATCCTTGAGGAAACCTCCTTCCACTCCACTACCCCTTTACCTATCTCCTCACTTACTAGAATAGCCACCCCTTCCCTCCCTCGCCCTCTCTTCACTCCTGATAACCTCCCACTTACACTCCCAAACTTACACTCACCCTTCCCTTTCAACTTAGTTTCACTCAAAGCCAACACATCCAACTTTCTTCTCACAAACATACTACCTATCTCTTCCCTTTTACTCTCATCTGTACCACATCCACGCACATTAAAAGACCCAAACCTTAGGGTGCTGGCCCGAGGCCCTCCAGCACCCCTTATGCCTTTCCTTTGATTTTTAGGAATTTGCCCCTTGGGGCTACAGGGAGAAGGATGCCTAGTCCCTCTCCCCGTCCCTTTCTTCTCGCCTCTTACGATCCAAGTGGGAAAACTTGGTGGCAGTATTCTTTTCCCCCACCACAGGGAAATTCCCCCAATCAGAAAGAGAATACTCAGTGAAATGGTACAGGACAGCAACAAGGGGTTGGGGGACAGCATAACGGAGGGACAGTCGTAGTATAAGGGTTGATTCACACTATCGGTCCGGTCGCGCTCCAGTCTCGCTACGCTCCGGTTCTGAGGTATTCAGGGTTGATTCACACTATCGGTCCGGTCACGCTCCACTCTCGGTTCTGAGGTATTTATCGGTCCGCTCTCGTTCCCGTCACCCCCCCTCCCTCGACACCAGTAGAAGTCTTACCATCAGTTACGAAGGATGTGTGACTGTAGTACAGCGAAGTTAGGTCATAGAGCTCTGGTTTACCTTTGACTAATTCTATTAGCATTTCATCTGAAACCACAAAATTAAAGTAAATTTTGTAGGTTATATTTTATTCAGTTGGTGCTTATGTATATCCTAGCTGTGCGCATTGCCATTGTATCAGTGATAAATAAAAAGAAAACGTATTTTTATCATTTATCTACCTTTCGCATGATTCCATTGTGGTGTTTTCTTTGGATTATCCATGGTTTGGTAGGACAGAAGGAAACACTATTTGCTTAAACGAAGACTGAATCTCGACTGGAGTGGAGCAGTAGGCAGGGCTGCAGCGTTTTCTACACTGCCGTGTAGAATGGGAGTGTTGCCATACCGGGGTATACATTTTTCTCGGGCGTGTGCAGACTTTCATAGCAAGATATACTTGTCAAACTTTGACAAAATGTTGGTTCTAGTTTTTTTTATTCTTGAATGTATATAAGGCCCCCATGCCCTAACATATTCAGTAAGACATGAAAATTCTTTTTTATTATTATTATTATCGCTAAAAGAAAGCTGAAACTTTAGCGTATATATTTTTTTACTACACCGTGAAAACGTATCTAGGAGGTGCTAAGATGCGAGGGAGGGTGGAGGGGTGTGGAGTGTTTTCGGGGATGGAATGGGTGGGAAGGATTGTATGCCTTGTCCTTTTTTGGCTACCTCCCTGGTAAGGGGGAAAAAGCCTTGGTATATGTATGTAAAAACGTATCTTTTGGGGTACAATATTTTATAAGTAACACAATTACCAATTAAGTCATATTTTGATGTACCATTTATTATTTGATAACAGTTCTATGATTTTTAAACAAAAGTTTGAGTTTTTAAATGTTATGAACAGCCCGCTGATATGTAGAAAAAATTTCCTCATATCCTTGTGCAGTTGCCACATGCCGCTATTTGGTACAAAATTCTACGAAACGGCAGCCCTGGCAAGTGCAGGACCGTGGCAACTGAGTTCACACTGGCGCTCACGGTTCGGTCACGGTCCAGTCTCGCTCCAGTAAAAATATCTTTTGACGGAACCGTGACCGGAGCGAGACCTGAGCGAGACTGGAGCGAGAGCGCCAGTGTGAATGCTTCCATTGAAATTAATGAGACAATATTGGACCGGACCGAGAGCGTAGCGAGACTGGAGCGCGACCGGACCGATAGTGTGAATCAACCCTAAAAGTGTCATCATTTCTCTATGAACAGAATTTCTTCTATCATAGACAAAATGATGTGTGGCTCTGGTCCGTAGGGGCGCCCCATATAGACCCTAAAGTATCGACTGCATGCTACTTTGCCACAATAACAAGCAACCAATACCCCAGACATATATATATATATATATATATATATATATATATATATATATATATATATATATATATGCATATATATGAATCCATGTGTATATAGGTATGTGTGGTGGATCTGTATATACACATATACTACACATACACAAATTATATAAAAAGTCTTTCAGAAGATTCATCAGGAATTGGTGATGTCAGTCATTATTCAAAGACACCATACGCAGCGCGATGCAAGAGAGAGAAAGAGAGAGAGAAAAAGAGAGAGCGAGAGAGAGAGAGAGAGAGAGAGAGATAGCAGAGAGAGAGAGAGAGAGAGATAGCAGAGAGAGAGAGAGAGAGAGAGAGAGAGAAAGAGAGAGAGGGTAAGATAAAAAAAGAGAGAGAGAGAGAGGAAAGAAAAACGTTAGGGGAGACCTTTGAAGAAGGACTTTGATCTCGGAGACCTCATAAACAAAAGTATAAAAACCAGACGGCTGTGTGCAACCCCTTCGATGAGGCTGTGGTGGCAACACACGCACATACACACACACACACAAACACACACACACACACACACACACACACACAAACACACACACACATAAAGTGACGGCGATCGCGGTCCTGGTTCGAATCCCGCCCAGGGCTGAAATAATTTCAGTATCACTGCGTTGCGAGTCGTTACTCCAACTTTCGTGGGCGGGGAGTTGGTGTGTGTGTGTGGGTCATATATGAGCTGTGAGCTTTCTTCCGGCAGGGAAATTAGCTGTCAATCACGAGTCCAACACGTGATACAAAACAATGGTGAATCACATGGTACAAACAACATAATAAGAGATTCATACATAATAAATCAAATCACATTACTAATCACAACATAACTACATTAATCCGCACAATCATATAATCCTTCTATGTAAGCTAGTGCGAGCAGAGACATGCTGAAACGATGAGGGAAAAAAGGGAGTGAGTGAGAGAGAGAGAAAGACGAACATTTTTGTGATCGAATCATTCTCTTAAAATCCAACTAGGAAAAAGGGCGTAAGCGCATATGAATTTGTCTTGAAACTATGACGACGAAACCAAACACAATCTACTGTACATGTCGACATGACGTCACGAGTTTCACTTCCCACACTGAGCCTCTCAATCTATTGATGTGATTCACAAAATTTCCATTTCGTTTTTATTCTTTTTCAAGGCATACCTATGACGTCCTTTTTTTTTTGCGAATGGGGAGTGAAAAGGGGGTAATTATAACTCGAATTTTCACTGTCCTATTATTGCACCATGTAGAAAAACGATCCTTTACCATTAAACACAATTCAAGGACGCCAGTTCTATATTATACATATACACACTCACACGTACACACACACATGCATACATACACACACACATGCATACATACCCACACACATACATGCACACACATAAAGAGCACAATATTTCGGCGGCTTGGTGACCCAGGGAAAAATTATTTTGTCACGTATCCCATGCTTATGCGTTGCTGTACTTCCTTTGCTTCTGGGAAGATTACTTCTTCAAAACTAGTGGTCCCAGTGAAAGTTTAATGCAATTAAAATCTCATGGGGGCTTTAGTGCCACCCATATGGATCCGAGTCATACAGAATTTCTTTAAATTCTAAGACTAATTTCCACTCACCTGTTAGGATAACAGGATAATGTTCAACAAAGGTACGTCAAGGCCGCTTCGGCTCTACAAAGGAAAGCTGACGCAGGATAACGCTGACTGAGTCCATCTTCCCATACATATAACACATAATATAAACCTTATGTATCTTCGGCGTTAATGCCAATTCTCCTGCCTACGACGCTGTTGCCATTTCTCCATGGACGATGTTGTCAATGTGGGGAATCTGACCGGCGGTGGCACAACAAAGGGTGACGAGGTACTGTGCGCAGAACCAGGTTCGATTCCTAATAGCTATCAGTAACTGCCACCTGGTCGGGCTGTCTGGGCATTTAAGAGCAAATGTGACGGCTTCTGCTATAGAATATAATAACGAAATAAATGAATAAGTAGATGAATAAGAATGCAAATGAATAACAACAAAATTAAATAAACAAACAAATAAATAAATAGATCAACAGAACCAAAATAAACAAACAAATAAATAAATAGATCAATAGAACCAAACTGACAAAATGAAATAAATAAATACAAAAGTGATAATATCAAAATAGATGAGCAAATAAATAAATGAAAGCCAATCTATCTATATATCTAGGACTTTTTCCCCTTTGCCAGGGAGGTAGCCAAAGTCAAAAGGCACAATTCCACTCCCACCCATTTCTCTCCCATCCACCACCTTTTCCTCCCTCTCATCGCTGTCCGAGGGGATTTTTCCCCGTCTTCTCTTTTTCTGTACGAGGGGGCGGAGGTGGGGATCGCCGATTAAGTGAAGCGGCATTGCTGTGGATGTGCTGTGTCTTGCTGCACTGCTTCTGACCCAGGGCAGTGGGAGGGATACAGGGATGACTCGTCGTCCATGAGGAGCTAAATAAAAGTAAATTATTATACTAACAATAAGATAAATTAATAAATAAACTAAAGACTGGCCGTTCGAGTATATGCCGAAGTTGGTTACAGGGCCGCTGACCACAGCCTGCTCGCCGTTGGCCTGGGAATGGGACCATCCGAAGACGTGTAGTCGAAAACGTCAGAACAAATCAAAGTTCCTGATTCAAACCAAGGTTTCCCTATCACCTCTCCCACTCGAAATTGTCTCATTTTTAAATAAAATGCACATACACAGGTAACATCGTGGACTGTACCCATCAGGCGCTGCTGCATCATGGCTTTCAGTTTCTGGTGTTGGCAGCACCATCGGTCGGGAGAAGTGACATCTTCCCCGTAGTGACGGTGGAAGGTGGCCCTTGAGGGCATCCGGGTGACTCTAAAGCCAAGGTTCTCAACTTGTTTTCACATATACCCCGTATTTATGAAATGCTATTCTTTAACCTCCTCTGAGATGAATTCAACACTAAATCTAATCGTTTTACATCCACTAACTTGTTAGTGGTTTTCGCTTCGCGGCCCCACCTGTGAACCTCCATGGCCTACCAGGGTTCCACGGTCCACAGGTTGAGAACCACCGCTCTATAGGTTGTCTCCAAGGTGAGACCCGCACGTGGCGCTCTGTGGAATGACAACCCGCGTCTCTGTTCCCTTGATGCCGCCCTGCTTTGAAGACCGATGCTTTCCTTTGAAGACTGCCGCCTTGATAGGGCAGGTTAACCTGACGAGGCGTATGTGGGTTTCCAGTAAGACACATGTCCCCAAGACTCATCTCCACTCAGAGAAAAATGCTAATGATTTTTTACTTCTATTCCTCCGGTATGCTATCCTCCTCGAATTTCTGTCT
>NC_134796.1:28793587-28808587 GCF_046742065.1 Oratosquilla oratoria
AGAGAGAGAGAGAGAGAGAGAGAGAGAGAGAGAGAGAGAGGCGCCCTTGGCGCAGACCGAGCGTCAGACGGGCGTACGTACATAGGTAGTGAGCGCCGTACGTACACCTGCCTGCCTGCCTTCCTCGCCCTTCTCGCCCCTCCCTCCCCCCCACCTCGCCCTTCTCCCCCCCCACCTCGCCCGGGCGCCCTCCTCCTCGCCCCCTTTGTTTATACTCTGTCGGACGTCCTTATGCCAGAACGGGCCTTGTAGCGGGGTCGGGCGCTGGGCAGGTTGCTCTATCGGGGTCTGGCACCGGGTGTGTCCCATTACCGGGGTCTGGCGACAGGCGAGTCCTAGTAACGGGGTCTGGCGCCAGCCTTTGATGTGCCGACTGTGGCTTGCCCCCAAACCAACCAACCCTCGTGACGCCGTGCCAGCTGAGAGAGAGGCAAAGACAGAGAGAGAGAGAGAGAGAGAGAGAGAGTGATTGATAGATAGAGTGGAAGGAAGAGAGAGAGAGAGAGAGAGAGAGAGAGAGAGAGAGAGAGAGAGAGAGAGAGAGAGAGAGACAGTGAGAGGGAGAGAGGGGGGTATAAATAGATATAGATGTATAGACAGGTAGATTGGTAGTTAGATGGATAGATAGAGAGGAGATATACACAGATAGAGTTGAAGATTCCACGGGAAGATACATAGATGGAGACCGAGGGGCTGGGGGGGGGGAAGGAAGAAAGGAGAGGAAAGGAGAGAAGAGGAGAGAGAGAGAGAGAGAGAGAGAGAGAGAGAGAGAGAGAGAGAGAGAGAGAGGAGGCCACGGCCCAAGAAAAAGAGAAATCTGATACGTAAACATATTATATATCGTGTTGATTTTGTTGTAAGTCTGTACTTGTGCGCACGCGGGCACATGCATACTAACTGTACATACGAGTATACACAACAACCCAGGAGGCACGGGTTTGGTTCCTGAGCACATTAACAAAGTAGTTATTGACTATGATATCATGGTAGTGATTTGTGGTTCATACACGCACGCGCGCGCGCACACACATACACACACACACACACACACACACACACACATAGATCGTTCATACGAGCTCTGAGCTCTCTTTTGGGAGGGAAATAGCTGTCGGTCACGAGTCCAATATGTGGTCCAAAGACCATGGTGAATACACACACACACACACACACACACACACACACGCATACACACACACGCGCACAAACACACAAAACTGTTACTACGGCGGGCCGGGTTCGAATCCTGCCCAGGGTTGAAATAATTTCAGTATCGCTCTGCTTCGAGTCTTTACTCCAACTCTTGTGGGCGGGGAGTTGGGGTGTGTGCGTGTAAGATCACAGCATTACCCATAGATCAGTCATTCGAGTTCTGGGTGGGAAATAGCTGTCGATCACGAGTCCAGCACGTGATCCAAAGACCAAGGTGAATACCAAGGTGAATACACACACACACACACACACACAAACTCCTGTGTGTCACTCCATGTTTTGTCTTCCCCCCTCCATCAAACTCCATTTCTGCTCCTGTCGCCTCCATAATCTCTTTAACACTGGCCTGCTCTCTCTTCTACGCTTCCAGGGTAAATTCCAGCACTCTAGTACTCTGTGTACACCCTCACTCCAGTCCATATCGATTTCGTCAACGTCTTAATTTTATGTACATATTTCTACAATAATTACAAACTTCATTCTATACAAACAGGCAGCTTCTCATGATGTTCCTATATTTATCATACACCTTCCTGCCAACTGTGATACGTCTTTTGAATTTGACTTTCAGTCTTTCAGTCATTTTCAGCAGATGGCCTTCGTAATGACATTCCTTGAATTCTTCAAGATCCTCACCATCTTACGATTGCTTTGCTTTGGGTTTCAGAGTTCAACATCACTTTTGTTTTGATCTTTTTCGTCTTAAAGATGAATAAGAGTGAGAACCTCTTCACGACCCTTTGTTTGGATTCCTGATAATTAATTGTGTCTATTTTCCTGTTTATGAAACAAGAGCTGTGCTATTCGACAATTCTCCTTTGATGTATTTTCCAATATATAAAGCAAGAACTGTGCTATCCGGCAATCATCCTTTAATTTAATGTATTTTCCTGTTTATGAAACAAGAGTTGTGCTATTCGGCAAATCTCCTTCAATATTCATTCATTTCTTCTACCAAACAAGTTCTCTTGAAATCCCTTTAACCTCTTCTGTACTAGGTGGCCCTTTTCCTTGTGTTTCTGCTGCTGCCAGGATACTTCAATCACTTCTATGGCATCCCCTCGAGTACGAAGTTAGCTATTGTTGTTATGGGCTGTAGTTTCCCAGCTCTTCTATCCTTGTGGAGGGATACCAGTACAGCCCAACTCCACCTATGTAATCTCCAAATACTCGTACCCTCGGCGTTTATATCCGCAAGGATATAAACGTTGGTAAATTACAGCCTATAACGGATCATTCCCTTTGAATTTTGTGTTCACGTGGGCGATCTAGAGTGACACCATTAACATAGTTTGCAGAAACCTTAACGATATATCCACACCGTTCGGAGTTTCGTACTGCCCTTTCTTCTACTTAGTCAAATACCTTTCCTTAATCTACGAAAGCTGCGCTCCTCCGCAAGGCTCCAAGAGACGGATCCCTTTTCTAAACATTTCTAAATTCTTCTCCTGGGTGGTTTCTTCGGAAGAATTCAACTAGCCTTGTTTTATGGCTAAGCTTGAAAGTGTTTGTATACATATGATTGCACATCAGCAAAACGAGAACTACTACTGCTACTATGATGTGATTTCTTGCTGATTAGAATTACCATTACTATGCACCTTAAATCAGGAAACCTTTATTTTGATAATAATAATAATAAAAATGAGTAAACCGCTGTATCTGTAAAAAATATCATTTTTTCCTTTGTTTCTGGCAAATGATCTACCGAAATTCTGTCCATACCTGGAGGATTTCTTCGTCCAATGATTAAAAAAAAAATATATATATATATATATATATATGATGAAGGTGGAAAAAGAAGTCACGGGTCTAGTTCCGAGTTTCTGAGTTTATTCCTGACCGGTTTCGCTCTATGCTTCTTCAGAGGAATGTGTTTACTTCATTTAATTTTGACAAAATCTCCTCAGCAACAGTCTCTGGAGGGGAAATGAATAGGCAGTCATCTACATATCTTAGCCAATGTGCACCCTTAGGGAGGATTTTTAAAAAGTGGTCCCTCTCCAATACCTCTAGGTAGAGGTTTGCTGCCACTGCACTCAAAGGAGATCCCATAGGAAGGCCTTCCAACTGGTGGTATTCTTGGTTGCCAAATCTGAAAGAGCCAAATCTCATACATTTTTCTGTGAGCTATCAACTTATCACAATGTACCAGCATATATATATATATATATATATATATATATATATATATATATATATGTATATATATACATTTATATATATATACATTTATATATATACATATAATTTATATATATATATATATATATATATATATATATATACACTTATATATTATTGTTATTATTATTATTATTATTATTATTATTATTATTATTACAATCAGTCAAGCAAGTTTTCAGATGCAAAATGGAATAAATAAATTAATAAATAGAGATGAACAAACAAGTACTCGTAAATAAGCAAATAAATAAATAAACAACTAATAATAACAATAATAAAATAAAGCAAAAAAGATGAGTGATAGAATAGTGATAGAATAAAACAATCTAAAATGTTAAGAGTAAAATAAAACAAAGGAAAGAAGCAGCCAAACACACAGTCAAATAAAACTACTCAGCCAACTGAGATACATTACTGCATTTTCCTTCAGTGTTAACCCAAGTGATTTTTACAACTTCGAACTATCCTACGTTCATTCGCCTTGCTACCAAATCAAGTCCTATTCAGCAATTTCGCCAAAAGACGAAGATCTTTCATCTTAATTCCAGGTGAATTAACTACAAAACTTCCAACGGATTCCAAACGCCGACTGATGGGCATTGAAACGAATTATGGCAAAACAGGTGTATTAGTGTGTACCTTTATGTCAGCGTAGACTTATAACCCACTGCACGTCCACCGGCCTAACCATACGAGAACGATACACCCTGACCACGGACTCATCCGGCCTGCAAGCAGCGAGGATGTCTATTGCGGTCTTGCTCTATTGTGCTCTTGTTGGCCCTGCCCGTGTGCCCTCAACATTTGTCTTCCTTCGCTGCCTCTCCTGTACAGACACCATCTGAGGCAGATGGTCATCTGTGCTGACGTCACGCCGCACGTCATTGTCCTGTATGTATGTGTGTGTGCTAGAGAGAGAGAGAGAGAGAGAGAGAGAGAGAGCGGACATATGTCAGGTGTGAATGAGAGATTCTCACGTGGGCCTTTCTCTCTCTCTCTGTTCTGACGTGTAGCACCCAAGGCACTGTATACACCTTAGATCTTGTTTGTTTGATCAAAATGAGTGTGTGTGTGAGTGTGTGTGTGTGTGTGTGTGTGTGTGTGTGTGTGTGTGTGTGTGTGTGTGTGTGTGTGTATGTGTGTGTGTGTGTGTGTGCGCGCGCGCGCATTTTGTGGACTGTGGGAACACAAGGAATGATCATCAAGCAGAACTCCGTCCCCATTCATTTTTCAATTTTCATCCCAATTTATTTCCAAACTTCATGGATGCTTTCATCTTACTCTAAGTTAACCTATGAGCCAACTTCTCCATTACTAATGGTCATTTTTCTCCCAATTTCTGTTTACAGTAATACCCACTAACAACATTCCTTAAATATCCCTTCGAATGCGTTGCCTCAAATATGTTTTTTTTTTTTTTGTCTAACTTCTCTTTCTACTAGATTTGCTACATCCTATGTCTGGCACCAATCTCACCAAGTATGAGACAATAAATAAATAAACAAATAAATATATAACTTTTTAATGAAATTAAAAGATTACATATAAAATATATGTATATATATATATATATATTTGTGTGTGTGTGTGTGTGTGTGTGTGTGTGTGTGTGTGTGTGTGTGTGTGTGTGTGTGTGTGTGTGTGTGTGTGTGTGTGTAATAAAACCACTTGGAAGATAAAAGGAAAGGTGACCGAACGTTTTCGTCTATTTAAGACGTTTTCAAAGGTACAGAGTAAGGTAGCAGACATTATACATACAAAAGAAGCACATTAGGGGGGAATTAGGACAGGTCCAATTGCGACCTCACTCTCTCAGCACTGCCGGACGTTTGACCCGGCTACTGTCAACAATTTTGTATGTTACAAAGTTATCTAATTTATACATTCCCATATTTTGTAACATACAAAATTGACAAATGAGAGAGAATGCGGGTGGGGAAGGGCAAACGAAGATGTGTTAGGAATAGAGTTTATTGCCCTAACGTTGCGACCAACTTGGTCTTCTTCAGAGGACAGTCCTCTGAAGAAGACCAAGTTGGTCGCAACGTTAGGGCAATAAACTCTATTCCTAACACATCTTCGTTTGCCCTTCCCCACCCGCATTCTCTCTCATATATATATATATATATATATATATGTAAATACATACACACAGACACACACACATTCACACACGCACACACACACAAACGCACATATATATATATATATATATATATATTAATTATATATATACATATATATATTATACACACACACATGTATATATATATATATATATATATATATATATATATATATATATATATATATATATATATATATATATGCAGATAATTCACAAAACTGCCACGTGATCCATTAATATGCTGGTTTGCACTAAGGAAAAAAGAAACACAAAAGTCCCAAACGCTTTCGTGTATTTCACATCTTCAGGGGAGGTGCAAATGAAAGCGGCACAAAGTTTGTATCACTTTCATTTTCTCCTCTGAAGATGTGAAATACATGAAAACGCTTGGGAATTTTGTGTTTCTTTTCCCTTAGTGATAACCAGTATATATATGTATATATATATATATATATATATATACATACATACATATATATACATATATGCATACATATACCAAGGCATTTCCCCCTTACAAGGGAGGTAGCCAAAAAGGAAAAGGCATAAAATCATCCCCACCCATTCCATCCCTAAATACACTCCACGCCCCTCCATCCTCCCTCTTCCCTCTTATCTTAGCACCTCCTGGATGACGGGTCATCCCTGCACCTTGTCCACTGCCCTGGGTCAGAAGCAGTGTCGCAAGACACAGCACATCCACAGCAAGGCCGCTTCATTAAATCGGCGACCCCCCCTCTCCGTCCCCCCATTGCATAAAAGGAGAAGACGGGGAGAAATCCCTTCGTGCTGCGTCAAATTTTGCTCACACATACTACCTCACCCCCCATCCCCCCACCCATTCCACCTCATGCATCACATCATCATCCATATACAACCATTCTCCATTCACCCCTGTCTTCTGTCCTCTCCCGTCCTTCCTCAACAGACATTCCCCTCTTCCCCAAAGCCCCCTTCACCCCATCCATCTACCTCATCCTAGGGCGTCCCCTCATGTTCACTTCCTCCACATCTGCCTTCCATACCTCTTTTACTAGTCTTTCTTCACTCATTCATTCCATGTGTCCAAACCATCCTAATACTATTTCATCAACCCTATCTCCCAACTCCCTTTCCACTCCTGTTCTCCACCTCACCTCCTCATTTCTCACTCGATCCAGCCTAGTAATCCCCATCATACTTCTCAGACACCTCATCTAAAACACATTCAAACTCCTTCTCTCTTCTTCTCTTATGTTCCATGTTTCTGCCCCGTACAGTGCTGTAGGCACAATCACTCCTTCATACAGTCTCCTCTTAGGATCCATTCCCAAATGTCTATTCCTCATTACACTCTTTAATCCACCAAGGCATTTACTCGCTTCTCTCAATCTACATTCTACCTCCACCTTCACTCCACCTTTTTCTGCCACATTTGCACCCAAGTATCTAAAACTATCCACTTCCTTCAGTTGCTCTCCCTTAATGCTCACTTCCAGTCTACTGCCACTTTCACCCCTTGTACATCTCATCACCTTACTTTTACCCACATTTATCTTTAGCTTTCTTCTATCACATACTCTCCCAAACTCTGTTACCAACTTCCTCAATCCCTCCTCCGATTCTGCCACAAGCGCAGTGTCGTCCGCAAACAACAGTTGGCTCACCTCCCACTTTTCTCCATTTTCTTAAACCATCTCCAATCCCTGACCCACTACCCTTGCATTTACCTCTCGCACTACCCCATCCATGTATAAGTTGAACAGCCTCAAACCACTCACTCTCTCCATTTATAATCCTGACACAAGCTCTACTACTTTTATAAAAACTCTTGACAGCTCCGAGAAGCTTTCCTCCTATCCCGTATATCTGCATAACCTCCCACAGTGCCTTACTGTTTACCCTATCGTAAGCCTTTTCCAGATCCATAAAAGCCCAAAAAACATCCTTCCCCTTTCCTATAGTTTTCTCACATATCTGTCTTACCACAAAGATCTGATCTACACAACCTCTACCCGTCCTAAATCCACACTGTTCCTCACCAATTATTCCCTCTCTTCCTCTCCTAATCCTCTCAATCAAGATCCTCCCATAAGCCTTCCCAACTACACTTAACAAGCTAATTCCTCTGAAACTACTACATTCACACTTGTCCCCTTTTCCCTTGTAAAGAGGAGCTATACAGGCACTCCTCCAGTCCTCCGGCACTCTACCCTCTCTCTAGCAAACATTAACTAACCTCAACAGCCAGTCCTTTTTTAAGACATTCTGCATGGCATCCATCCAGACCAGGTGCCTTACCTGCTTTCATCATCTTAACAACTGCCTTCACTTCATCCTTCCTTATTTCTCCTCCTTTTTCCTCACTCATCACGGTCATTTTCTTAGCATTTCCCACTGCAGCTATCTTTCCCTCCCTATCCTCCTTCACATTTAGCAACTCCCTAAAATACTCTGCCCATCTTCCCCTTACTGCCTTCTCTTCCATTATCATCTCTCCATCTGCACCTTTTACCTTTTCTTCTCTACTTGACTCGCCTCCTTTTCCTCTCTTAATTTCTTTCCAAAACATCTTTTTATTACTTTCAAAATTTTCTGTCATACTCTTACCCCATTTCACACCTGCTCTACTCTCTGCCTCCTTTACCTTTTGCTTTACTTCTCTTTTCTTTTCTTTGTACCTCTCATATGACTCCCTCGTCCTATTTTGTAACCAATCTGTGAAAGCTCGCTTCTTCTCTTCTTTGTTTCCTCATCCCACCATTCACTACCCTTCCTTCTATTTCCTCCTGGCCTTCTTGTTCCACACACCATCCTTGCACACTTTGTGACTCTCTCCTTGAACCATCCCCATTCCTCCTCCACACCTAGCTCTACTCTATCCTTCACTCCCTCCCACTCCTCCTTCAGCTTCTTTTTGTATTCTTTCTCCTTTTCATTCAAAGAGTTCACTCTAAGAACCTCCCTACCTTTTGTCCCTTTCCTCTTTCTCCATCTATCCTCCACTCTCAACTTACCTTCCACCAAAAAATGATCTGCTATTCCCCCACCCTCTCCCCTTAGCACATGTACATCCTCAACTCTTCCTATCATAATCCTATTTACCACTACATAATCCATTAACGCTCTATCTACCACCCTTCCATCCACCACCCTCTCTCATGTGTACTTATGCTTGACTTTCTTCCGAAACACTGTATTTGCTATCACCAACTCTCTTTCTAGACTCATTTCCACCATCAACTCTCCACTACGATTTTTTCCTGGAACTCCACATTTCCCAACCACTCCATCAATTGGACCATTTCCTACCCTAGCATTAAGGTCTCCCAGTAATAATACATTGAAATTTCTCCCTAAATCCTCTATGCACTCATTTAAATGGCATCCGGGCAGGATAGCGACTGTCAAAACAGCGACTGTCATAATAGCGACTTCATAAGGGCGACGTAATCAGGTGAGCGACTTTCAAAACGGCGACTGTCTTAACGGCGACCGCGTTATAACAGCGACTGTAATAATAGCGACTTTACTATCAACCGGTCAGAATGGTCGCAGACTTATGTTTCAATTGCTTGTGTTTTCGTGTTTGTATTTGCGTGTTCAGTTGTGTTTACTTTGTGAGATAGGTTCAGAATGAAATATGCTCAAAAGGTCGCAGACTTATGTTTCTATCGCTCATATTTATTTGTTTGTGTTTACATGTTTCACTAAAGTGAATTTACTGGTCGGTTGCTCGGTCGTCGGTTTTTTTTAATTCTCTTAATAATATTTGTCTTTCAATAATAACTAAATAATAATAGCAACATTTAGGATTGGCCGAAACGTCGTACCCTGCAGAGTTTTGGCCGAAACACCAGTGGCCGAAACGTCTGTGGCCGAAACGTCTGTGGCCGAAACATCCTACATTCGATGCGCTCCCCTCCTGCATGCTCATAATGATGTTGAACTTTTGGACTGGGTTGTTCAAAATCATTTTTTGCACTATCTTGGCGTTAAATCTATCTTGACATTAAACATCATGGTATCACAGAGCGTTACCATGACTTTTAACATCAAGATAAACTAACGCCAGAATTAGTTTTTGAGCACCCCAACCCTAGATTCCTTGTTATGATATGTTATCAATGTTAGGCAACTTTTTGTGCAACAATAACACCATTTACCTTAGTCCACAAATGAAAGCTGTATAATTTTAATTTAGATAACTTGGTGCACTGTATAATTTCAATTTAGATAATTTGTTTCAGGAATTCAATTTCGTTTTCACACAGTATGTGCAAAAAATATTGTCACTTGAAATGATATATATTTTCTTAATTCTAATAATATATTTCCTTTCAATACTAAGTAAATAATAATAGCAGCATTTGGAGGACTGGCCGAAACGTCCTACGTCGGTTTTTTAATTCTTTTATTATTTTTCTTTCAATGATAGGTAAATAATAATAGCAACATTTAGGATTGGCCGAAACGTCGTACCCTGCAGAGTCTTGGCCGAAACGTCAGTGGCCGAAACGTCTGTGGCTGAAACATCCTACATTCGATACGCTCCCCTCCTACATGCTCATAATGATGTTGAACTTCTGGACTGGGTTGTTCAAAATCATTTTTTGCACTATCTTGGCGTTAAATCTATCTTGACATTAAACATCATGGTAACACAGAGCGTTACCATGACTTTTAACATCAAGATAAACTAACGCCAGAATTAGTTTTTGAACAACCCAACCCTAGACTCCTTGTTATGATATGTTATCAATGTTAGGCAACTTTTTGTGCAACAATAACACCATTTACCTTAGTCCACACATGAAAGCTGTATAATTTTAATTTAGATAACTTGGTGCACTGTATAATTTCAATTTAGATAATTTGTTTCATAAAATTAATTTCGTTTTCACACAGTATGTGCAAAAATATTGTCACTTGAAATTATATATATATTCTTATTTTTTTAATAATACATTTTCTTTCAATAATAAGTAAATAATAATAGCAACATTTGGAGGACTGGCCGAAACGTCGTACCCAGTTGATGCGATAATGTCGCTGTTATGACAGTCGCTCTTATAATACAATCGCTATTATGTGGTCGCTGTTGTGATGGTCGCTGTTTTGAAAGAATCGCGATTGTGAAGTCGCTGTTATGACAGTCGCTGTTATGACAGTCGCTATTTGGAACCCGAGCCCATTTAAATCTATCCAAAAGCCTTCCCTTTCTTCTACACTCTTCTCACTGCCAGGCCCATATGCACTTACAAAAACCCACATCTCCTTTCCCAGTTTCACCTTCATCCACATTATCCTTGAGGAAACCTCCTTCCACTCCACTACACGTTTACCTATCTCTTCACTTACTAGTATAGCCACCCCTTCCCTCCCTCGCCCTCTCTTCACTCCTGATAACCTCCCACTTACACTCCCAAACTTACACTCACCCTTCCCTTTCAACTTAGTTTCACTCAAAGCCAACACATCCATCTTTCTTCTCACAACCATACTACCTATCTCTTCCCTTTTACTCTCATCTGTACCACATCCACGCACATTAAAAGACCCAAACCTTAGGGTGCTGGTCGGAAAACTCCCAGACCCTCTTATGTCTTTACTTTTTCTTTTAGGAATGTCCCCTGTGGGGCTACAAGGAGAAGGATGCCTAGTCCCAATCCCCGTCCCTTTCTTCTCGCCTCTTACGATCCAAGTGGGAATACATGGTGGCAGTATTCTTTTCCCCCACCACAGGGAATTCCCCCACCAACAGCTTTTGTACTGTTACATTGTGTCATTATAACCACTGGCATTCAGCAGCGCCTTTTACTGCACCCTCTTCTCCATGATTTTGAAATCATGAATGATTATGTTCATATTTTGAACTATGAAGACAAAAAATTAGTCTTCAAACTGAAGAATTTGAATCTTAAGATAGCCAAAGCTATTAGCGCAGTTGACTTCAATCAAAATTGTCTACGTGAAAACCTGTGCCCTAGAAATATATATATATATATATATATATATATATATATATACTGTATATATATATATATATATATATATATATATATATATATATATATATATATATATATATATATACATATATACATTTATATATTGTGATCCCAATATGGCATGGTTCTGTTTCGAATTCCAAAATAGTAACTATCTAATCCCCCCCCCACATCCCCCTGCCCCTTCCTTCGAAATGACTGATCCCTTCTTTCTTTTCTGAATTTGTCGCCTAACTTCATCAACATGCACAGCTGAGAAAACGAATTTCTTAACACCTTCTCGTGTGACAATGTTGGTATAAGAAAAATAAACATATGTAATAAAATAAGGTAATCTAATAATAAATGCATAAGATAAATGTACAAATATCAAAGGAATAAGTAAATAATTCAACAGACCACATTTTTATAATAAGATGATTGTAAAAAAATGCTGAGAGTACAACGTCGAAGACTGAGAGTCTGGATTTTAAGCAAGCATATGATATTGTCCAAGGGCTGGCTTTGTTGGAAGTGTGCTACAGTATTTCAACATTCCAGGTAGTGGAGGCGTGGAATCAGCGCCGTGGTAAGTGTCGGGATTAAATACAATGACTCTTTCGAAATGGTGAGTGGACTGAGAAAGGGCTGTACATATATCATCCCCCTGATCTTCAACCTAATACTGGAGAAGGAAAGGTGGGTGCCTTGGTGTACGCTGATGATGTAGATCTACAGCCTGTGCACTCCAAGCAGTCCGTTCAGGGTGTAGCATACATCGTGCAAAATCGACCTTAGTACATGTCTCTCTCTCTCTCTCTCTCTCTCTCTTATTTCCCATATATGTGCTATTTGATTGTTTTGTATTCTGTATATAATATTAAAGGAAGTTGTATAGTACAATGAGTGTCATCACATTTTAGGATTAATACAACAACAATTACCTATACCCTATCCCACCTGTCTCACCTGTGACATCTTTGCGTGGCAACGTGGTGGGGAAAGAGCGCTGTTGCCACATTGTGTCATAGAATTGATTCAAATCATTGTTGTAACCCTAAAAAGTGATACTCATTGTACTCTACAGTTTCCTTTACTATATACAGAACAAAAAATAGAACATAGATGGGAAATAAGAGAGAGAGAGAGTGAGAGTGAGAGAGAGAGAGAGAGACATGTACAAAGGTTGATCTGGCAGAATGGCTTGTAGTATATCACGACGTATGCCACACCCTGAACGGACTCCTTGGAGCGCACAGACTATTGTGGACAGGACAACAGAAGGAGTATAAGAGATTTTCATGACCTTTGAAGATAGAGCAATAAAGACTGGGACTACAGGTAAACGATGAAAAAACAGAGCAAATGTGGCCAGGGACACTGATAGAATCAAATAGAAAGATTATGTCAGGTACGGCGTGTGTAGATGATTCAAATACCTTGGCTCTATGGTTGTTGATGATGGTAATATAGAAACATAGAAACGGAAATCAAAAGTACCTGACGATGGATGATTTTATTCTCCAAAAGGTCCTGGGAAGAACTAACATATCTGGAAAGATAAAAGTGAATATCTACAACACCATTATCAAACCAGCTTTGCTGTATGGAAGTGCAATATGGAGTCCTAAAGAAAACGGAACACGCCTTACCCGTCTTTGAAAATGAAGTCCTTGAGAAAATATTTGGTCCAGTGTATGTTGTACATGAACAAACTTGGAGACGGCGACACAGCCATGAACTGAAAGAGTTGGGAAATCAAGAAAGCATCGTGAGTATATTATTGTAAAGGCGATACCAATGCAATGGACCAGACATGTCGCTCGAATGGACATGGACAGAATCCCAAGCAATGTTAGGACAAAAAATTGGCGGTGGAAGAAGATCAGTGGGAAAGCCCCGAAGAAGATGGATGAATGGATGACATCAAACAAAACCCAAGAGGTGCTGCGATAGAGAATACAGAAGAATAGATGACCAGTGCACAGGACCGACGTCAAGGGAGATCGAGAGTATCGTCCGTGAGGCTGGCCGAGCACCACAAGAGGAAGTGAAGTGGAGCGAACAAAAACACTCTGTTTGTCTGTCTCGTCAAGACTATCAAAGCCACGTGAGGTGGATGATGATAATGATAATAATAATAATAATAATAATAATAATAATAATAATAATAGTAATAATAATAATGATAATAATAATGATAATAATAATAATTAATAATAATAATAACTAATAATAATAATAATGATAATAATAATAATAATAATAACAACAACAGTAATGATAATAACATACATACCAAGAGGCCTTTTCCTTCTTACAAGGTGGGAGGGAGAGGGTGGGGAGGTGGTGTCCAAGTCAAAGCACACAACACCCAGTCCACACACATACATTCGTCCACCCCCACCCCCGTTCCATCATAGGACCCGTGGATGAGGGGTTCATCCTTGTCTCCCGCCACACCACTAAGTGCAGCAAGACACAGCACTTCCTCAGAAAGACTGAGACAGGTTTGCCCCCACAGCTTCATTATATGGTGAATCCTCCCCTTCTTCATCCGTTTCCAACCACTCGCCATTCACAGTAATGATAACAATATGAACAATAGCTGCAGTTACAGCAGCTTCTCCGGGTCCAGTTACTTGCAGGTCTGGTGTCCCCTTCTCCCGACTCGATTATTACCATATTTGTGATCGTTTAATATTGATTTCTCTTGATCACCTCCACACGAAAGACTAGTAACCTTCTTGCATTCGGTTGGTCCCAGGAGATGGACGCTAGAGAGGATTATTTCCCTATCCCTCGTCCAGACTCGCACCCCGATGGGATGGTATTCGGTCCAAGAACTCTCTCCACCAAATTCCTCCATCTTTTCACATGAGAACAACTGACAACCGGCGATTGATCCCATCCTACAAGCCGCTGAAAAAAGACAACAATTAAAATCTCTTTTCCAGAGATCTGTGAGAAGGCTCGAGGATGTGGATAACCAGCCACTGAAATTCAAGGCAACACTGTGTTCTTATTCTTATTATCGATGTAATTACTATCATTATTATCATAATTATAATAATTATTATTATTATTATTATTAATATTATTATTATTATTATTAATATTATTATTGTTGTTGTTATCAATATTATTATTATTATTATTATTATTATTACTATTATTATTATTATTATTATTATTATCATTACTATTATTATTACTACTATTGTTATTATTATTGTTGTTGTTGTTATTATCATTTTTATTATCAATGTCATTATCATAATTCTATCAATATATAATGCAAATATGATTACTGTTAATGAATACTGACCTCATTATTTGGGTCTTAAACAGGCGAAATAACAATCCTAAACTGCACAGATTGAAAAAAAGAAATCAGCCAACGAGCGACAAAGATAACCGAGTAAGGCTTAACTAAGATGAACTAAACTAAATGATATAATGACTTACGAGGAAATAGAGTTACGGAGATTTTAGAGTTTATGT
>NC_134796.1:28823587-28828587 GCF_046742065.1 Oratosquilla oratoria
ATAATAATAATAATGATAATAATGATAATAATAGTAATAATAACAATAATAATAATAATGATAATAATATTAGTAAAAATAGTAATAATAATAATAAATTAAATACATATACCAAAGGCTTTTTCCCCTTTACAAGGGAGGTAGCCAAAAAAACAAAGGCATAAAAACCACTCCCATCCATTCCATCCCCAACATACTCCACTCCCATCCACCCACTCAGTCCTTCTTATCTTGGCACCTCCTGTATGACGGGTCATCCCTGCATCTTGCCCACAGCTCTGAGTCAGAAGCAATGTCGCAAGACACAGCATATCCACAGCAAGGACGCTTCATTAAGTCGGCGAACCACCCTCTCCGTCCCCTCGTGCATGAAAGGAGAAGACGGGGAGGAATCCCTTCGGGCTGCTACAATTTACACAACCATTCTCCATTTACCCCTATCTTCTGTCCTCTCCCGTCCTCCCTCAACAGACATTACTCTCTTTCCCAATGTCTCTTTTACCCCATCCATCCATCTCCTCCTTGGTCGCCCTCTTATTTTCACTCCTTCCACACCTCTTTTACTAATCTTTCTTCGTTCATTCTTTCCATGTGTCCAAACTATCCCAATACTCTTTCATCCACCCTATCTCCCAACTCCCTTTACACTCCTGTTCTCCTCCTCACATCCTCATTTCTCACCCTATCCAGCCTAGTAGCCCCTATCATACTTCTCAGGCACCTCATCTCAAATGCATTCAAACTCCTCCTTTCTTATGTTCCATGTTTCTGCCCCATACAGTGCTGTCGGCACAATCACTCCTTCATACAATCTTCTCTTAGCATCCATTCCCAAATGTCTATTTCTCATTACACTTTTTTATCCACCAAAGTATTTACTCGCTTCTCTCAATCTACATTCTACCTCCACCTCCACTCATCCCTTTCCTGCCACATTCGCACCCAAGTATCTAAAACTATCCACTTTCTCCAGTCTCTCTCCCTTGATACTCACTTCCAGTCTGCTGCCAATCTCTCCTCGTGTACATCTCATCACCTTACTTTTACCCACATCTATCTTCAACTTCCTTCTTTCGCACATCTTCCTAAACTCTGGCACTTCCTCAATCCCTCCTCTGATCCTGCCGCAAGCGCAGTGTCGTCAGCAAACAACAACTCGCTTATCTCCCACTTTTCTCAATTTCCTTTAGCCGTCTCCTATCTCCTATCCATTACCCTTGCATTTACCTCTCGTACCACCCCATCAGTGTATAAAATTGAACAGCCAAGGCGACAACACATCCCTAACGAAGTCGCACCTTTACCTCAAACCGCTCACTCTCTCCATTTCTAATCCTAACACAAGCTCTACTTCTCACGTAAAAACTCTTGACTGCTCTTAAAAGCTTTCCTCCTATCCCGTATATCTGCAATACTTCCACAGTGCCTTCCTGTCTACCCTGTCATAAGCCCTTTCCAAATCCATAAAAGCCCCAAAATACATTTCTGTCTTAGCACAGAAATCTGATCAACGCAACCCCTACTTGTCCTAAACCCACACTGTTCCTTACCAATTACTCCCTCTGTTCCTCTCCTAATCCTCTCAATCAAGACCCTCCCATAAGCCTTCCCAACCACACTTAACAAACTGATCCTTCTAAAACTACTACACTCACATTTGACCCCTTTTCCCTTGTAAAGCGGAACTATACAGGCACTCCTTTAGTCCTCCGGTACTCTACCCTCTCACAAACATTAAATAACCTGACCAGCCAGTCCACTATCACTGTACCTCCTTTTTTCACACATTCTGTATGACATCCATCTAACCCAGGTGCCTTACCTGCTCTCATCATCTTAACAACTGCCTTCACCTCATCTTTCCCTATTTCTCCTCCATTTTCCTCACTTATCACTGTCATTTTCTTAGCGCTTCCCACTGCATCTACCTTTCCCTCCTTATCCTCCTTCACATTTAGCAACTCCCTAAAATACTCTGCTCGTCTTCCTCTTACTGCCTTCTCTTCTATTATCATCTCTCCATCTGCAGCTTTTACATTTTCTTCTGTACTTGATTCGCCTCCTCTTCCTCTCTTGATTTCCTTCCAAAACATCTTCTTATTACTTTCAACTATCTTACTCCTGCAATACATGTTCACCATATCAGCGCCAAATCATGAACGACAGGAATAAATGTTTATTCATTTATTCACTTATTGTCTGATTCTCTTTCTTTGTCTTTCCTTATTTCCTATATCCGACTTCGGCATGGACCAAATGGTCCGGCGAGGGTCAAAGCCTGGTTCATCTTTCGTCAGTTCACATCTAGTGGTTCACTGAGGGAAGATGGGAGATGAAGAAAGGAGAGGGCTGGGATGGATGGGGAGAAGGAAGGGACGAGGAGGAAAGGGGGGAGGAAGGAGATATGGAAAGAGGGGATGGGAGAGAAGGTAGGTAAGGGAGGACGGGGAGAGAGAAAGAAAGGTGGGGAGGAAGAGGGGAAGAAAGGTAATGAAGGAAAGGTAGGTAGGATAGGGAGGAAGAGGAAGGGGGGTAGAGAAGTAAGGAAGGGAGGTAGGGCAAGGAAGGGAAGGGAGAAAGGAAAGTGGGGGGAAGAGGGAAAGGGAGGTAAAGAAGGAAAGGGAGATAAGAAAGGGAGGGATGGGAGTAGGGAGAGTAGAGAGGGAGGGAAGGGAGCAAGTTCGACACACCCGTCATCCAAAGCTTCTCAAGGTTTCCCTTCCTCCTCCTCCTCCTCCCCCTTTCCCCTCCCCCCTCTCCTTCCCTTTCCCCACCCATTCCCAATACGGAATTTCGGGGGGGGGGGTGCGAACCCGAACAATGACCGACACTCGTGGCCCATTAGTCATTTGTGATTCACAGGGGGGAGAGGAGGAGAGGAGGAGAGGAGGAGAGGGGGAGAGAGGGAGAGGGGGGGGAGCGGTGAAGGCGACCTTGAGTCCAGGAACTGCGGGCATCACACACACACACACACACACACACACACACACACACTAACAAACACTATAGCCAAAATTTGTGAGAAAATAATGAAGAATAGATGGGTAAAACACCGGGAAGACAAAATATATAATAACCCCAAGACAAGTTGGGTTCAGACAAGGAAGATCATGTACCACAAACTTAATATGATTCTACTCAAGATTAATAGACATAGTGCAAGAAAGGAATGGATGGGCTGATTGTGCCTTCCTGAACTTACAAAAAGCTTTTGACAAAGTACCACACAAAAATTATTAAAGAAAAATGGAACATATAGGAGGGATACAAGGGAACCTACTAAATGGATGGAGGACTTCCTGATTGGTAGAAAGATGAGAGTAATGATCAGAGACAAATATTCAGGTTGGAAAGAAGTGATCAGTGGTGTACCACAAGGATCTGTATTGGCTCCAATAATGTTTGCTATTTATGTGAATTACATGGATGATGATGTGAAATGTTACATGAGCTTCTTTGTAGACGACGCCAAACTGTTGAGGAAAGTAAAAACTGAAAAGGATTGCGAAACACTGCAGGAAGACCTGAATAAGGTATGGAACTGGAGTCAGAAATGGGAAGTGGACTTCGATATTAACAAATGTAGCATAATGAAGTTTGGAAAAAGCAAAAATAGAATATTAGGACAATACAAAATTGGAACCAAGGAGATAAAGAAGGAGAGATCCGAAAAAGATTTGGGTGTAATTATCTCAAACGACTTGTCCTATGATAAACAGATAAACAAAATTGTCGGAGAATCCTACAACTTGCTAAGATCAATAAAAGTGTTATTTATATATTTGGACGAAGAAATGATTAAGAAAAATATTGGCCACACTGATAAGGCCTAGACTAAAATATGCGGCGATATTGTGGTCACCCAGTACCAAAAACAATATAAAGAAAATAGAAGGAATCCAGAGAGCAGCAACAAAAATGGCACCTGCACTTGCAAACTTGCCATATGAGGAGAGATTGGCTAAACTGGAGTTACCGACTCTGGAGCAAAGAAGAGAGAGAGGTGACCTACTGACCATCTACAGAACCATGAAGGGCACAGGAATACTCGATAGAGAGGACTTGTTAAACTGGGACAAGAGAAGCACAAGAGGACATGGAAAAGAAAAAAAACATAGCTACAGAGGAGATATGAAGAAAAATAGTTTTCCACATAGAGTGGTAGACACTTGGAACAAACTGGACAATGAAATAGTGTGCGCAAAAACCATTCATGAGTTTAAGATCAAACTAGACACTGCGAGATACAAAGGCGGGACATCACGAGCGTAGCTCCCCTTCCCGCAAAATACAACTAGGTAAATACAACTAGGTAAACACACACACACACACACACATACACACACACACACACACACACCTCTCTATCTCCCTCTATTCCCACACCCCCTTCCTCTCCTACTTAACCCCTCACTTTCCTCCTCCTCCCACTCTCTCTCTCTCATCCTCCTGTGTATGTGTGTGATTCACTATGGTCATGGATCACGTGTTGGACTCGTTATCGTCAGTTTTTACCCTCCCAGAAGAGAGCTCAGAGCTCACATAAGACCTATCTATGGGTAATGCTGTGACCTTACACGCATACACACATCCAACCCCCCCTCTCCACGAATTGGAGTAGTGACTCGCAGCGCAGCGATACTGAAATTATTTCAGCCCTGGGCGGGATTTGAAATGTGTGATTCACCACCACGGTTTCACCACGGCCTTGGATCACGTGTTGGACTCGTGATCGACAGCTATTTCCCTCCCGGAGGAGAGCTCATAGCTCATATATGACCAATCTATGGGTAATGCTGCGACCTTACACGTACACACACACACACACAACTCCCAACCCACGAGACTTGGAGTAACGACTCGCAGCGCAGCGATACTGAAATTATTTCAGCCCTGGGCAAAATTCGAACCCGGACCTCCGTAGTGGCAGCCGAGAACTCTACCAACCGCGCCATCGGGTTCCAGGCTCTGTGTGTGTGTGTGTGTGTGTGTGTGTGTGT
>NC_134796.1:28833587-28836087 GCF_046742065.1 Oratosquilla oratoria
TGTGTTTGCTGCTCCTGTGGACTGTAGTTTACCAGTGCTTCTACCCTTGTGTGTGTGTGTGTGTGTGTATTCACTTTTCACTTTTTTCACTTGGTCTTTGGATCACGTGTTCGACTCGTGATCGACAGCTATTTCCCTCCTGGAAGAGAGCTCAGAGCTCGTAGGTCCGATCTATGGGTAACGCTATGACCTTACAAACACACACACCCCTAACTCCCCGCCCAAGAGAGTCAGAGTAACGACCCGAAGCGCAGCTGTACCGAAATAATTTCGGCCCTGGGCAGGATTCGAACCAAGCACTACGCGCACCACCATGCTAGTAGTTCATCGCTCTACCAACTGCGCCATCGTGTGTGTGTGTATATGTGTGTGTGTGTATGTGTGTGTGTGTGTGTGTGTGTGTGTGTGTGTGTGTGTGTGTGTGTGTGTGTGTGTGTGTGAGTGTGTGTGTGTGTGTGTGTGTGAGTGTGTATGTGTGTGTTCCTCCCCCTCGGTTTAATTGGAGCTGCACATACGGTTAAACTTTATTTGAATAGAACCACCGACTGTTCACAGAGTACAATGGTGGTCTGCTCACCCAATTGTGAGTCAAAGGTTGTGACTGCAGGATAGGATTCCTTATACATGTGACTGGATCCCGTGTATAAAGTACAGAATCCCCATTTCATGGAATTTGATCCCGTGTATAAAGTACTGAATCCCCTCTACGTGGAATTCGATCTCTTGTACATAGGACTGGATCCCTTCTATATAAGACTGAATACCATTTGTTTAGAACTGAATCTCTTCCATACAAGATTGAATCCTCTCTATATAGGGTTGGATCCCTTTCGTATATATATGCCAATCTCTTTTATATCGGACTGGATACTACAGCCATGCTGTGTTTAAACTTCTACTATACTCTATAGTAGAGTTTTAATGATTGAGTGTTTCAGTGCATAATTGCTCTTGTTTTAGTGCGCCGTCCATTACCGCGAGAGCTGAATGGATGGATGGAGTGAGAGCTCTGACGCGACCCCCTCCCGAACGGGGTCGGCCCATTTCTACATCATTATCTTATGGTGTGGGGTCTTCTTCGATTCAACACCGCATGTCATTTGGGCAGGAGCGTGCCCAAACAAGGGTTTGTGCGCGCCTGTCCGTGTGTGTGTGATTCACCTTGGTCTTTGGATCACGTGCTGGACTCGTGATCGACAGATATTTCCCACCCTAAAGAGAGCTCAGAGCTCGTACGACCGAACTATGGGTAATGATATGACCTTACACGCACAAACACCCCCCTCGCTCATGAGAGTTGGAGTAACGACTCGAAGCGCAACGATACTGAATTTATTTCACCCCTGGGCAGGTTTGAACCCGGACCGCCGTAGTGACAGTCGGAGACTACCAATCGCGCCACCGAGTCGTGTGTGTGTATGTGTATGTGTGTGTGTGTGTGTGTAATAATAATAATGATAATAATAATGATAGTAAAAATAATAATGATAATAATAATAATGATAATAATAATAATAAACATTATCGGGTTACTGTGTTTACAGCGACAAAAAGAGAGAGACTGACAAAACACAATTTATACTAATTTTAGGATCATTCTAATTTGCGTGAATACTGTGCATAGGGGTGCTAGGTACCGAACTCCACAGGATGATGTATTTGTTGTAACCGAGAGGAGGAAGAGTTCGAGGTCATATCAGAGTGTGTGTGTGTGTGTGTGTGTGTGTGTGTGTGTGTGTGTGTGCGTGTGGGTGAGAGAGAGAGAGAGAGAGAGAGAGAGAGAGTGTGTGTGTGTGTGTGTGTGAAAGAGAGAGAGAGAGAGAGAGAGAGAGAGAGAGAGAGAGAGAGAGAGAGGAGAGAGAGAGAGAGAGAGAGAGAGAGAGAGAGAGAGTGTGTGTGTGTGTGTGTGTGTGTGTGTGTGTGTGTGTGTGTGTGTGTGTGTGTGTGTGTGTGTGTGTGTGTGTGTGTGTGTGTGTGTGTGTGTGTGTGTGCGTGTGTGTGTGTATGTGTGCGTGTGCGCGCTCGTGTGTGTGTGTGTGCGCGCGCGTGTGTGTGTGTGTGCGCGCGCGTGTGTGTGTGCGTGCGTGCGTGTGTGTTCGTGTGTGTGTGTGTGTTCGTGTGTGTGTGTGTGTGTGTGTGTGTGTGTGTGTGTGTGTGTGTGTGTGTGTGTGTGTGTGTGTGTGTGTGTGTGTGTAACGGCCCACCAATGGGCCAGGCTAATCGCGACACGAAAAAAAAGGAGATAAGGCCGTGCGCATTTTGCACGAGTGACAGAGTTCAGGCAGGATAATTACAATTTTCGTTAAAATTATTATTTACAGAGAAACACTTATGATACATACACAAGAAAATATAAATATGCACAAACACAATGAATGAATTAAGTATAAGACAAATATTCAAATGGATTCAATTTTACCAGGTATGCCTGGTAGTAGTGCGCCTGAATGCTGCACGCACTGACGTCAAGACAGGGTGAGCGAACTTGAGTCTTGGTTCT
>NC_134796.1:28841087-28861087 GCF_046742065.1 Oratosquilla oratoria
TTTTTAGTTTCTTTTCGTGTCCTCTTGTTTTTCCATTGTCCCATTTCAATAAGTCATTCTTATTTAAGATTTCCATTCCCTTCATAATTCTATGGACAGTTAGTAGGTCTCCTCTTTCCCTTCTTGTTCCAGAGTTGGTAATTCTAATTTGGACAGTCTTTGCTCATATGTCATTTTGGAAAGAGTTGGTGCCAGTTGTCTTGTTGCTCTTTGTATTCTTTCTAACTTTTTTATATTCTTTTTGGTACTGGGTGTCCATAGTGTTGCTGCGTACTCGAGTTTTGGTCTTATTAGTGTATGTGTGTGTGTGTGTGTGTGTGTGTGTGTGTGAGAGAGAGAGAGAGAGAGAGAGAGAGAGAGAGAGAGAGAGAGAGAGAGAGAGAGAGAGAGAGAGAGAGAGAGAGAGAGAGAGAGAGGGTGTGTGTGTGTATGTGTGTGTGAGAGAGATTTTGGTTTTTTGGTTTTAATAAATTTATTACGCCCGTGGGCGGCAAACAATAGTACATCTATCACAGCATTGTGTTAGAGGACATGTCATATATTACACACATTCTTTAAATGGAGACATAATACAATAATTATTCAGGATCCCCCGAAATGGTGATGGCGGGATAGTGGTACTATGTAAGTGTTTACATACAATCATCATGCCCCGTCTCCGGGGAATATTGTCTGTCACTATGGGTCACTGGAGACAATAATACCAAGGGTGTTCGTGTTAGGACGGTTACACAGCCCGCACGGTGATCACCGTGGCATATCATCCGTCTGGGAGCCCCGTCACACAGGTCGACTCCCAAGTCCGAGCCAAGCACTGACATTATTGTGCTTTCGTATCATGGTCTTGCGTTGGCGTTACTTGCGGCGGTTGGGTAGGAGGTGGTCGTATGGGGATATCGGTAGACCGTTCCGCATCTTTCGGTGTGTTGACATGGCATGAGTGGCTGCGTGTACTCGTATCTTGTTTTAAGGCATGATAGGGTGAGCATTGCGCGTGACTGTGAGAGAGAGAGAGAGAGAGAGAGTGTGTGTGTGTGTGTGTGTGTGTGTGTGTGTGTGTGTGTGTGTGTGTGTGTGTATGTGTGTGTGTGAGAGGGTGTGTGTGTGTATGTGTGAGTGTGTGTGTGTGTGTGTGTGTGTGTGTGTGTGTGTGTGTGTGTGAAAGTGTGTGTGTGAAAGTGTGTGTGTGTGTGTGTGTGTGTGTGTGTGTGTGTGTGTGTGTGTGTGTGTGTGTGTGTGTGTGTGTGTGTGTGTGTGTGTGTGTGTGTGTGTGTGTGTGTGTGTGTGTGTGTGGTCGCGTGCGTTGGCAGTGCTCACTGCCCAAAAATGTAAACAAACACTCATGGTACCCAGCTTCGAACCTGAGCTTCGTTTATAAAGGAGAAGTCTGGTGTGTGTGTGTGTGTATTCACTTGGTCTTTGGATCACGTGTTGGACTCGTGATCGACAGCTATTTCCCTCCTGGAAGAGAGCTCAGAGCTCTTAGGTCCGATCTATGGGCAATGCTATGACCTTGCACACACACACACACCCAACTCCCCGCCCACGAGAGTCAGAGTAACGACCCGAGGCACAACGATACCGAAATAATTTCGGCCCTGGGCAGGATTCGAACTGGGTACTGGGAGCACTTCTACTTCCCAGTTCAGCGCTCTACCAACTGTATCACCGAGTGTGTGTGTGTACGCGCGCGCGCGTGTGTGTGTGTGTATTCACCTCGGATCTGCTGCAGTCTCTGTCGAGACAGCCAGACACCACCCTACGGCAGTGAGCTCAGAGCTCATTATTTGCCGATCTCTGGGTAGGTCTGAGACCACTCACACACCACACACCGGGACAGCAAGGTCACAACTCCTTGACTAACGTCCCGTACCTACTCACTGCTAGGTGAACAGGGGTTACACGTGAAAGGAGACAAACCCAACTTATCTCCGCCCGGCCGGGAAATCGAACCCCGGTTCTCTGGCTTGTGAGGCCAGTGCTTTACCAATCCGCCACCGAGCCGTCATGTGTGTGTGTGTGTGTGTGTGTGTGTGTGTGTGTGTGTGTGTGTGTGTGTGTGTGTGTGTGTGTGAGAGAGAGAGAGAGAGAGAGAGAGAGAGGGAGAAAGAGAGAGCGAAAGGGAGAGAGATTTTGGTTTTAATAAATTTATTACGCCCGTGGGCGGCAAACAATAGTACATTTATTACAATATTGTATTAGAGGACATGTCATATATTATATATATTCTTTAAATTGAGACATAATATAATAATTAATCATTCAGGATCCCCCGAAATGGGGATGGCGAGATAGTGGTATTATGTAAGTGTTACATACAATCATCATGCCTTGTCTTTGGGGAATATTGTCTGTCACCATGGGTCATTGGAAATAATAATTTTAAGGGTGTTCGGGTTAGGACGGTTATACAGCCTGCACGGTGATCACTGTGGCACATCATCCGTCTGGGAGCCTTGTCACATAGGTTGATTCCTAAGTCTGAGCCGAGTACTGACAACATTGTGCCTCCGTACCATGGTCTTGCGTCGGCGTTACTTGTGGCGGTTGGGTAGGAGGTGGTCGTATGGGGATATCGGTAGTCCGTTCCGCATGTTTTCGGTGTGTTGACATGGCATGAGTGGCTGCGTGTACTCGTATCTTGTTTTAAGGCATGGTAGAGTGAGCATTGCGCGTGACGTCCATGACGTAGGTATAGGCTGCCTTGGTAAGATGGTCCACCGTTTAATAAATTCATTGCTTCTGAGGGCGACAAACAATAGTATATTAGTTATAGTATTATGTGAAGAGATACAAAAGGTGGTATGGTTGGATTTAACAATCAAAATCCCCTAAAATGGGGGTGGCGAGCTAGGAGTGTATCTAAGTTATCGTCACTAAGTAAATATTTACATACAGTTATCACGTCTTGTCTCTGTGGAATACTGTCTGTCACAATGGGGCATTGGAGACAGTAATGTTCAAGGGTGTTGGCGTTAGGGTGGTTACACAGCCTGCATGATGAGTAATGTGGCATATCTTCCGCCTGGGAGATTTGCCACACAGGTCGATATCCAAGTCTGAGCCGAGCACTGACAACATTGTGTCTCCGTACCATGGGTCCGCGTCGGCGGTACTTGTGGCGGCTGGGTAGGAAGTGGTCGTGGTGTTGTATGGAGACACTGGTGGCTCGTTCCGCATCCCTTCGGCGTGTTGTTATGGTGTAAGTGGCTGCGTGTATTCTGTTTTTGAGGCATGTGAGAGAGGGTACTACGCGTTCGTTGTCTAAGACGAAGGCACAAGCTGCTTTGGCAAGACGGTCCACCGTGTCGTTGCAAGCAAGGTCGACGTGAGAAGGCACCCATATGAAAGATAGGGCCATAGATGCTTCGTGAGCAACGGCGAGTTGGGTCAGTGTGGCCTGCACAACACGATAGTAGTTGGGTCTGGGTGAGGAGAGGGCGTGTAGAGCTGGTTGGGAGTCACAAACGATCACACCATTTACGTTACAGTCTACAAGATATGTTACTGCGTCGAGGATTCCGTGTAGCTTGATGTGACAGGTAACCTGCGGCCAATCCATCCAGCTTCCACAGGTGGCTGTAAGGTGGGTGAGTACATGGCACACGCTGCTCTTCCATCACCCTGTACTGAGCCATCAACGTAGATGACATGCGCTGCGGGGATCTTTGAGGATACGCTGTCGATGGTCTCTAGTGCTAGTTGCTTTTGAAGTGCAGGAAGGTCATCTTTGGAGGTTGGTGTGAAGGTGACGTTAGGGAGGGAGATTCGCCACGGGGGTAAGTCAGGTTCAACCGAAGGGGGAGAGAGAGAGAGAGAGAGAGAGAGAGAGAGAGAAAGAAAGAGAGAGATAGAGAGAGAGAGAGAAAGAGAGGGGGGGGGCACCATGCCCTTGTACCACCACCACTCCGGAAGGTGATTACTTGGACCTCAAGACGACATTCGAGAGGTGCAAAACGGAGGAGGAGGAGGAGGAGGAGGAGGGGGAAGAGACGACTTCGATCAGTCAGTTCGAGATTCTTAACAGGAACAGGAGGAGGAGGAGGAGGAGGAGGAGGAGGAGAAAAAGGGGAATCTACTACCAGCTCTGCCTAAGGATGAAATGAAGGACCAAATTTGGTCGCCTTGGTTGGGAAAATGCTCCCCACCCCACCCCACCCCCTTTCTCTTGTCCTTTTTTTTTCTGTAAAAGAAGTCCAGACTCCATCTGAACCAAATGGTCCCCCTCATGTTTTCAGCATATTGTCATTACCAATGAAATCCCCTTAATAATGTCCATATATGCCTGCTGTGCACAGATACTTAATCATTTCTTCAATCAATGGCGTCATGATGTGATGTCATTCAGTGACGTCACTGCAATTGATATGACGTCACGACATGGCCCCTCCCCTTCCCTCTCCCGCCTCCGAGCATTGTATCTTGTCGTTATTGCTGGGCGTCGAGGGATCAAACGGAGTTCCCACCTCTCCCCCTCGCCCTCCCCCCGAATCAAATAAGGTCGACTTCCGCCTTCAAATCAGGTTAGGTTTCGGCCTAATTGTTTTACGCTAAGAACCGGAACAGTCTTTGTGTCGCTCGGGGTGCAGGGTGGGTGTGGTGGGAATTAGAACTGGGGGAGTGGGGGGGAGGGGGAGTGGGAGGAATTGGGGGCAGGAGAAATGAGGAGCGAAGGCAGTGAGTGGGTGGGAGTAGGGGCGAGGGGAGTTAGGGTGTGAGGGGGAGTAGGCTGGTGGTCACTCTTCCTGACGTAATGGAGAGGTCAAAGGCAGGGTCAGGTCAGATTAGGTCAGCCTCATTCAGGGCAGAAGGTATAAGTAACTCCCTATTCCCTCGCTGCGTTACTCCGACCCAAGAATCAACTCAGCGCTCGTAGAGGTCGGACGTCTCTCCACTCCAGCTCTCTCAACAAACGCCCAGGAATCTTCGCCGGCCGGTGGTGGCGAGGAGACTTATCTCCTTTGCTGCTGCCGGTCTGGCACAGGCCGACCTCTTCGTTGACGTCGGCAGGCGGGTTTACACCAAGACAAATACACATTTTTCCCAAGTCACGTAATTCTCTGTTTTCAGAGTAGTGCTTGGAAGAAAAGAGGCACACGCACACTTGCTCGCTGGCTTAGCAGAGGCCCAACCCAACTCTCACTCAGAGCCCTCATCTGGTCGACGGAGAGGAATTGGGACGCCTCTCTGTCCAACCGGCCCGCAACCTAACGCTGGCCTCTTCGCTGACGCTGGCGAGCGAGTTTACACTTCTGACATTTACACACAATTCCCAATCACGTAATTCTCTGCTTTCAGAGTTGTGATTGGAAGGAGAGAGATAATACAACACCCGCCCGCCTGCCCCCCCTCGCACCGCCACTGAATTAACTCTATAGGATCTCAAATCCAACCTGGGGAAAAGCAGGCTACTCAGGCCCCACCTGTGGCTTATCAGGAACGCGCTCTACACACGGGAAGTGAACTCTACTCACTTCCCGTAAGATACACACACACACCTCTCACGAACATAGCCACGACACACGCACAAACATCTACACTTACTTTTTCTTCGACTAAAATTCGCTTCCTTTCTAACTTTCTCTTATACTACATCTTCTCATTTCAGTTTACCTCCCACTAAAGATTTTTCCGTTTTTCCACCTTTCTCTACTACTACGCCTCCTACCATTTTCTAAACTTTTGTTGGTGATCCTAATCCCGGCGTCGGCGCCGCCGTCCAAGTTCCCAGTCCATTTCTCCCGAGCCACGACCACCAGCAGCCCCTAATCGCTCGCTAATTCGCCCGGTGGCAATAGCCCTCTTTTATACACTACTATCTTTTCATTTTCTTACAGACATTCTTCCCCTCCCACAAAAACCGATCACACGCAAGCGGGTAGTCTTTCCTAGGAATTCAGAATTCAGACTCCGACCCATTGAGGTGTCACTAAAGGATTCCTTAGACATTGACGACATATGGCTTATGTTGACAGTAGGCTATTCCATACAACGGTGTAGTCGAGGGAAGGTGCGATGAAAGTAGTAGTGGTTATTGGTATGTGTTGCAGTATGTGGTGGTGGTGATTTTGTGGTTGTGAGTGCTTGCTAATGATGGTGGCTAGAACGTCCTGCTCTTAGTATTTAGTGGACACTCGCTATACATACATGTTCATATACTCACATATACATATATCCATACATACATACATAAAAGTATACGTACTGTATATACCTATGTGCATTCCCTTTATCTGTTCAAATCATTCCTTTATTTCATGACCTCTGAAGATCTTCCACAGGGATCGAGACATGGGCCTCAGGTTTTTTACAGTGCAAATCGTTATCACAGGGTAGAACAGGTGGTGGATTTTCTAAAGAGGACAAGGAAATAAGTAGAGAAAAAACGCAAACACACATGCGCGCGCGCACACACACACACACACACACACACACACACACACACACACACACGAGTCCAACACGTGATCCAAAGACCAATGTGAACACACACACACACACACACACACACACACACACACACACACACACACACACACACATCAGTACCAATGATAATATCGCTTCCCCAAAAAGGAACGGAAATATTTGCCTTTCTCCCCATTTTCCATTTCGTCCCATTTTCCTCATCCGACGACTACCCACCACCCCCACCTCCACCGCCGGTTCCTCTTTACTCTTTCTCCCTCCCTCACCCTCACCCTCACCCTCCCTCTCCCCCTCCGTGCCCTGAAAAAATTTCAACCCTGACAGGACATTCTCTCTCTCTCTCTCTTTCTCCGTCCACCCACCACGATGGCCCGCAGACAACTCTGCTGCCAAACAAACTTTGGGGAAACAGTCGTTTCCCAACTCCACTGCACCGTATATTGTGTAGGTTTGTGCACTGGGAAGCACACACACACACACACACACACATGCACGCACGCGCACACACACACACACACACACACAAACACACACACACACCTCACCTCTTGTCACTGTGGTTAGAGTTCTCGCCTGGCACAACGGCGGTCCGGGTTCGACTCCCGCCCTGGGCCGAAATAATTTCAGCATCGCTTTGCTTCGGGGTGTTACTCCAACTCTCGTGGGCGGAGAGTTAGGGTGTGTGTGTGCGTGTAAAGTCACAGTATTACCCATAGATCGGTCATACGTCCTCTGAGCTCTCATCCGGGAGGTAAATAACTGTCCATCACGAGTCCAACACGTGATCCAAGACCATGGTGAATCACACATACACAAACACACACACACACACACACACACACACACACACACACACACACACCTCGTGGCGTAGTGGTTAGAGTTCCCGGCTGCCACTACGGTGGTCCGGATTCGAATCCCTCCCAGGGCTGAAATAATTTCTGTATCGCTGCGCTGCGAGTCGCTACTCCAACTCTCGTGGGCGGGGAGTTGGGGGTGTATGTGCGTGTAAGGTCACACCATTACCCATAGATCGGTCAAATATGATCTCTGAGCTCCCTTCCAGTAGGGAAATAACTGTCGATCACAAGTCCAACACGTGTTCCAAGTCCATGGTGAATCACACACACACACACACACACACACACACACACACAAACACACACACGCACACACACCTCGTGGGGCGGTGGTTAGAGTTCTCGCCTGCCACTACGGCGGTCCAGGATCGAAGCCCGCCTAGGGCTGAAATAATTTCAATATCGCTGCGCTGCGGGTTGTTACTTCAACTCTCGAGTGCGGGGATCTGGGTGTGTGTTCCTGTAAGGTCACACTATTAACCATAGATCGGTCATACGAGCTCTGAGCTCTCATTCGGAAAGTTTATAACTGTCCATCAGGAGTCTAACACGTGATCCAAGACCATGGTGAATCACGGCGTGAAAAACAAAAAGGAACGACCCCATGTGTGTGTGTGTATATATATATATATATATATATATATATATATATATATATATATACATACATATACCAAGGCTTTTTCCCCCTTACCAGGGAGGTAGCCAAAAAGGAAAAGGCATAAAATCATTCCCACCCATTCCATCCCCGAAAACACTCCACACACACACACCTTCCCTCCCATCTTAGCACCTCCTAGATGACGGGTCATCCCTGCACCTTGTCCACTGCCTTGGGTCAGAAGCAGTGTCGCAAGACACAGCACATCCACAGCAAGGCCGCTTCATTAAATCGGCGACCCCCCCTCTCCGTCCCCCCATATAAAGGAGAAGACGGGGAGAAATCCCTTCGGGCTGCGTAAAAATTTTGCTCACACACACTACCTCACCCCCCATCCCCCCGTCCATTCCACCTCATGCATCACAACATCTTCCATATACAATCATTCTCCATTCACCCCTATCTTCCGTCCTCTCCCGTCCTTCCTCAACAGACATTCCCCTCTTCCCCAAAGCCCCCTTCACCCCATTCATCCATCTCATCCTAGGACGTCCCCTCATGTTCACTCCCTCCACATCTGCCTTCCATACCTCCTTTACTAGTCTTTCTTCACTCATTCTTTCCATGTGTCCAAACCATCCTAATACTCTTTCATCAACCCTATCTCCCAGCTCCTTTTCCACCCCTGTTCTCCTCCTCACCTCCTCATTTCTCACTCTATCTAGCCTAGTAACCCCCATCATACTTCTCAGACACTTCATCTCAAACACATTCAAGCTCCTTCTCTCTTCCTCTCTTATGTTCCAAGTTTCTGCTCCATACAGTACTGTTGGCACAATCACTCCTTCATACAGTCTCCTCTTAGCATCCATTCCCAAATGTCTATTCCTCATTACACTTTTTAATCCACCAAGGCATTTACTCGCTTCTCTCAATCTATATTCTACCTCCACCTTTACTCCACCTTTTCCTGCCACATTTGCACCCAAATATCTAAAACTATCCACTTCCTCCAGTCGCTCTCCCTTAATGCTCACTTCCAGATTACTGCCACTTCACCCCTTGTACATCTCATCACCTTACTTTTACCCACATTTATCTTCAGCTTTCTTCTATCACACACTCTCCCAAACTCTGTCACCAACTTCCTCAATCCCTCCTCCGATCCTGCCACAAGCGCAATGTCGTCCGCAAACAGCAGCTGGCTCACCTCCTGTGTGTGTTGGTCGAGGGTTCTTAAGTACATTCAGCCTTAATGTTAATACAGTTACAAGAAGATACACTAGAATAACATATTTCAATATAGCGCCCATGCGTAACTCCGTGTCCCTCTACGGTCTCTCACTCAAGCACTGTTGCTAAGCACCTGCATGCCTACCCCGGGCATGCGAGTTGCCACATGTCGCCAGACGGGGATATCAATAACACACACCTCCCTTCCCCCTTTCGCGCCCGCAGACTTTAGTCACGGGCGGACAATCAGCGCTGGAGTCTCTTGGAGCGACGCAAATCAGCAGGTGGGTCCTCGCTATGGGCCTTGTGTGGATAAGAAGGGGTGCAGGTGACAGGGCGCAAGAAGTGGCGGTTACGCTGCAACACGTGGCCACTTGTGGTGCGTATTTCATAGGTCCTGGCTCTGCCAACGCGCATGACAATGCCGACCTTGCCAGTGGTGGGTCTTCGGGTCCTGGATCCGAACGTGCTGGCCGACGTGCAGCCTGGAGAGTTCACGTGCATGGCTGTCATACCGAGCTGCAGTATCCTTGGCCTGGGTTGCTGCGCGGCGGTCGCATTCCTCCGCTTTGGTCTGCCACTCCGTGGAGAAAGCATCCGGGTGGGCCGGAACGCAGGAGCGGAGGGGGTGGCCATATAACACCTGAGCTGGGGAACGACCAGTGAAGTTGGGAGTGTTCCGAAGTTCCAGGAGGCCTCGGTCGAATTCCTCACAATCTATGTTGCCTGAAGGGGCCATCTTGAGGATGAGGTGCTTGATGGCCTTCACGGCGGCCTCGGCATGGCCATTGGATTGCGGGTAGTGAGGTGATGTGACAATGTGTCGCACACCCCATCGTGCTGCAAAGCTCCTGAATTCCTGGCTGGTGAACTGGGGGCCTCCGTCTGTTCGCAAGCGGAGGGGGATACCAACCTCCCGGAAGTAGTTGCAGAACATGCGGATGGTGTTGGACGACGTCGTATCGCCTTTGAAAGGGACGACCACAGGCCAGCCGGAGAGTCTGTCAGCGATGACAAGGAATGACTTGCCTGCAACGGAGAAGAAGTCCGCTGAGACCGACTCAAAGGGCCTTGTTGGGTGGTCGTCGCTGAGTATGGGTTCCTTCTGCTGGCTAGGTTGGAGATACTGACAGGGTTCACACGACTGGACCGTGTTTGCAATGTCCGAATTGATGCCTGGCCAGAAGACAGTTTGACCTGCCCGGCGTTTTGTCGCCTCCACGCCCCTGTGGCTATCATGAAGACGGGCCAGGATGCGGCGGCGAGGGGCGTTAGGAACCACAATTCTCATGCCGTAGAGGACGAGGTCACCATCGGCATGAAGGTTATACCGAATTTTCCAGTATGGGAGCAAGGGCCTAGGAAGGGCATAGCGGTCCGAGGGGAATCCGGACGTCACACAGCGATGCAATTGGACGTAGTCTGGGTCAGTCCTAGCTGAGTCACGTAACTCCTCCAGAGTCCTATCTTCATCTACGTGGGACTCTGTCACAGCTCTCACCGTGGCTATCGTATGTAGAGATGCAATGGAGTCGGTGCAGAGTGTGTGGTCTTCCGGCGCTGGGTAGCTCACTGGGGCACGGGATAGGGCGTCCGGGATGCGAGGATCCTTTCCGGCACGCCATACCGATGTGAAGATGTATGAGGACACCTTCTCCTTCAGGCGCTGGAGACGTGGGTTCTCCACTGCGTCCAAAGTGTAGCTGTTCAGGATGGGAACCAGGGGGCGATGGTCGGTCATCAACGTAAAATTCTGTAGTCCCATCAAGTAATATTTGCATTTGAACATCGGCCAGACGGCGGCGAGTAATTCTAACTCGATGGTGGCATATCTAGTCTCCGCCTCCGTCAAGAAACGGGAACCGCATTGGATTAGGCGTAGGCGTCCGCTGCCGTGGTCCTGTAGTAATGCAAAACCAATGCCGTTAAGCCGAGATGCATCCGTCTGGAGGATAGTTGGCAGGGTTGGATCAAATGAGGCGAGAACTGGGGGGTCGATGAGGGCGGCTTTCACCCTTCGGAATGCCTCGTCATGATCCGGTGTCCAGAGAAATTGTCTCTTAGGGCTCATCAGGGGCCGGAGAGGTTGGGCAGCTGTGGATATCTCCGGGGTGAATTCAGCCAACTGGTTAACGAGACCCATAAAGGACCTAAGGTCTGTTAAGTTTGCAGGAGTTGGAAAGTCCCTGATAGCAATCACTTTGTCTTGGTCAGCAGCGATACCTGCCACTGACAATGTGAATCCGCAGAAATCCACCTTAGGCGCGGCGACCTCAAATTTTTCCTTATTAATGGTGATGCCAAATTCACGACATCTGGTGAGGACTTGGTGGATGCGGGTAAGGTGAGTGGTGTAGTCGGCATCGTAAAGGAGGATGTCGTCCACCACTTTGACGCAATTCTTGACACCTTGCAGTGCAATGTCACCTCGTAGGCAATAGGCATCGCCTGTTGCTGCAAATCCCATTGGTCCTCTGCAATATTGGAATCTACCATGTGGAGTTATAAAGGTGGTAAGGTGTCTATCCTCTTCGGCGAGTTCGATCTGCCAGTAGCCGCAGAGAGCGTCCATGGTCGTGAAGTAACGAGCTGAGGTCGGTACGCTACGTACAGCATCAAAGGGTGTGGGCGACGGATGGGGTGGGCGAGCCACCTGGGCGTTAAGTTTGGACAGATCCGTCGTGATCCTCACACCTCCATTTGGTTTAGCTACGGCGACAAGTGGGTGGCACCATTCTGAAGGTTCGTCGCCAGCCGGTCGAATAATCCCTTGAGAGACCATAGACTCGAGCTCGTCCTTGACGTGGTCTCTGAAAGCCAGGGGGATTTGCCGGGGTGTGTGGATTGCAAAAGGCACAGCATTATCCTTCAGGTGGATTCGCATTGGTGATCCCATCATGGGCTTAAGTGGTGTGGACTGAAGAGCTGCTTTAGCCACCATAACGTCCTTAAACTCCTTTAAGAAGTACTCCTTCACGTCTGATGGTGGTGTGGAGGCAGAGAATGGGAGTTCCACACACTTCTTAACGTGCTTCACCTCCAATATTGGCTTAGGGAATTCCTTGGGAATGATGGCCAATGCCTTGCAGTGGCTGAAGGAGAGGAGTGGGGTCTGGATGTCCTTGTGTACTCGGATCTGAGCAGAGCACGACCGCTTACCTAAAGTAAGGGTAGCCGTGAGCGTGCCAAGGGCAGGAGTCATTTCAGATCCGTCGGCTGTGAGTGTGGTGGTCTGCGGGGAAGCGTGTAGTGTCCTTGTTGAAATGGAAAGGTTTCTCAAGTGCTGTGGTCCTATCACAGTGATATCCGCACCGGTGTCTGGGATCATCTGCAAGTATGACGATTTACCACCGTGTGTGATAAGGACGCTGACGTGTTGAGGCACCGCAGGGCTGGGGCTAGGAGACATCACTCGACGGCAGGACGGCTGTGGGGTTGGCGGGTGTTCCGAAACACGTCCACCGCCGGAGACCGGAACACCTCGCTTGTGTTTCTGACGGGTCTCCTGCTTGCAATAAGTGTCGAAGTGACCGATACGGGAAGAAAGGCGGCACTGGGTCTTGTTAGCGGGACATTTGATCGTGGAAGAAAAGTGTCCCTGCCGACCACAGTTGCGGCAGGTAGCCTGAGCCGCAGGGCATGCTCCTGGCTCATGGTGCCTAGCACAGCACTGGCATGGGTCCGTCGCCTTCGATGTCGGTTGCTTAGGGGTTTGCCGGAGGAAACTTTTCTGCTTCTTCCTTCTTTGGTGGTGGGTCAATGCTCTTACTTGTGCAGGTTGGGCACGAATATCAGACGTAGCACACCTAGCTGCTTCATAGGAGCGGCATGTATTGACCATGTCCTGCAGTGAGCACTTGTCGTCCAGGGATATGAGTCGCTGAATCAACTCATCATCCCGAACGCCCATAATAATCACCGACTTCAACTGAGTCTCTTCGCAAATTGGCGATTTACCAGGGCATATGTCGATCTCCTCGGCACTGCAACGCAACCTTACGTAGAAATCTGCAAATGTTTCGCCTTCCATCTGCCTGCAGCTAAGCAATCCCCTCCTTCGTATTGCCTCGTTCCGCAAGCCCTTGATGTGTACTTCCAGAGCAGCGACCACCTCATCGACTGTCTTGTCTGTAGAGGGAGGTATTTGCAGGGTATGCTCTAGGACACGTTGTGTTTCAAGGGTGAGACACATACGTAATTGTATGAGCTGCTTCTCATGGGGTAAGCTATACAGGTCGACCATGGTAGCGTAATCTTGCCAACGTCGCTTCCATTCGCGGAACAATTGGTAGGTGGCATCTGGTTTAAGCGGAGGTGGCGTCTGAGCATTGGCCTTTTGAGTGGGTGGAGGGAGCGGGGGCTGACGATGACGGCTGTCATCGGAGGCCGCAGGGTGGTCCTCTTGGGGAGAGTGAGCGGGTTGCCGTTGCGGGTTTATCAATTTGAGCAGGGCGTCAAATCTAGCCTGGTCTTCTCGTCGTCTGCGTTCGTCTTCTGCTAACCTCGTCTCTTCAATCCATTTCACGAGGGAAAGCATGTCGGTCGGTGTGGTCGTTGGGAGGGATGCGGCCTGTTGCTCATTGGAAAAACCTGGCTGCATCTCTTCCTCCTCTTGCTCGATTGCTCCTGAACGAGTAATAGGCATTTCGCTAGAATAAAGCTAATAGTGTGTTCCCGTAATGCGCGGATGAGTACCCGTAAGCGAGCTACCTGGGGCCCAGTTGGCCTGCGGGCGTGTTGGCGAGGGAAGTATCACGCACACGTCCCGCCAATGTTCAAATACAAGCGCCTCCTACCGACAAGGAGGCAGCAAGATTTTCACAAACACCACTCACAATGCACTGCGACACTATACGGGGAGGCACTATAAACCACACGTGTAGGCACTAGACACCATACGAGGAGGCTCCAGGCATATACGCAGAATGCGTGACATAGATGAGCACAATATGGCGGCGGAGCACTGCCAGTCACTAACGAACACTTGCATATGATGCCTGTTTTTCGTTTGAAACACTTATGTTGTACGTACGAGCGTGTAACTCTGTCACTGGGACTGCACACGTTCGTGAGCCCTTGTCGCACACAATTACGATATGTGGGTCACGGTACACCAAAATAATGCAGGTATAGGCTGAGTTCATTGCGTTGCACTGCCCTGTATGCACTGACAATGTTGTATATCACTGCGCCATGTGTGTGTTGGTCGAGGGCTAATAATACACACTGTAGGTTCTTAAGTACATTCAGCCTTAATGTTAATACAGTTACAAGAAGATACACTAGAATAACATATTTCAATATAGCGCCCATGCGTAACTCCGCGTCCCTCTACGGTCTCTCACTCAAGCACTGTTGCTAAGCACCTATGCCTACCCCGGGCATGCGAGTTGCCACATGTCGCCAGACGGGGATATCAATAACCCACACCTCCCACTTTTCTCCATTTTCTTTAACCATCTCCAATCCCTGACCCACTACCCTTGCATTTACCTCTCGCTCTACCCCATCCATGTATAAGTTGAACAGCCAGGGTGACATAACGCATCCTTGACGAAGTCCCACCTTTACCTCAAACCACTCACTCTCTCCATTTCTAATCCTGACACAAGCTCTACTACTCTCATAAAAACTCTTGAGAGCTCCGAGAAGCTTTCCTCCTATCCCGTATATCCGCAAAACCTCCCACAGTGCCTTTCTGTCTACCCTGTCGTAAGCCTTTTCCAGATCCATAAAAGCCCAAAAAATATCCTTCCCCTTTCCAATAGCTTTCTTACATATCTGTCTTACCACGTAAATCTGATCTACAGAACCTCTACCTGTCCTAAATCCACACTGTTCCTCACCAATTACTCCATCTGTTCCTCTCCTAATCCTCTCAATCAAGATCCTCCCATAATCCTTACCAACTACACTTAACAAGCTAATCCCTCTGAAACTACTACATTCACACTTGTCCCCCCTTTCCCTTGTAAAGTGGAACTATACAAGCACTCCTCCAGTCCTCCGGCACTCTACCTTCTCTCCAGCAAACATTAAATAACCTCACCAACCAGTCCACCATCACTATACCTCCTTTTTTAAGACATTCTACATGGCATCCATCCAGACCAGGTGCCTTACCTGCGTTCATCATCTTAACTGCTCCCTTCACTTCATCCTTCCTTATTTCTCCTCCATTTTCCTCACTCATCACTCTCATTTTCTTAGCATTCCCCACTGCAGCTATCTTTCCCTCCCTATCCTCCTTCACATTTAGCAACTCCCTAAAATATTCTGCCCATCTTCCCCTTACTGCCTTCTCCTCCATTAACATCTCTCCATCTGCACCTTTTACCTTTTCTTCTCTACTTGATTCACCTCCTCTTTCTCTCTTAATTTCTTTCCAAAACATTTTTTTATTACTTTCAAAATTTTCTGTCATACTCTTACCCCATTTTACATCTGCTCTCCTCTTTGCCTCCTTTACCTTTTTCTTTACTTCTCTTTTCTTTTCTTTGTACGTCTCATATGACCCCCTTGTCCTATTTTGTAACCAATCTGTGTAAGCTCGCTTCTTCTCTTCTACAACCTTCTTTGTTTCCTCATCCCACCATTCACTACCCTTCCTTCTATTTCCTTCTGTCCTTCTTGTTCCACACATCATCTTTGCACACTTTGTGACTCCCTCCTTGAACCATCCCCATTCCTCCTCCACACCTAGCTCAACTCTATCCTTCACTCCCTCCCACTCCTCCTTCAGCTTCTTCTTGTACTCCTTCTCCTTTTCCTCTTCATTTAAAGAGTTCACTCTAAGCACCTCCCTACCTTTTGTCCTTTTCCTCTTTCTCCATCTGTCCTCCACTCTCAACTTACCTTCCACCAGAAAATGATCTGATATTCCCCCACCCTCTCCCCTTAGCACATGTACATCCTTAACTCTTCCTATCATAATCCTATTTACCACTACATAGTCCATTAAAGCTCTATCTACCACCCTTCCCTCCACCACCCTCTCCCATGTGTACTTATGCTTAACTTTCTTCCGAAACACTGTATTTGCTATCATCAACTCTCTTTCTAGACACATTTCCACCATCAACTCTCCACTACGATTTTTTCCTGGAACTCCACATTTCCCAACCACTCCATCAATTGGATCCTTTCCTACCCTAGCATTAAGGTCTCCCTGTAGGGCTACAAGGAGAAGGATGCCTAGTCCCAATCCCCGTCCCTTTCTTCTCGCCTCTTACGATCCAAGTGGGAATACTTGGTGGCAGTATTCTTTTCCCCCACCACAGGGAATTCCCCCACCACAGAAAAAGAAATACTCAGAGAAATGGTACAGGACAGCAACAAGGGGTTGGGGGACACCATAACGGAGGGACAGTCGTAGTATAAAAGTGTCATCATTTCTCTATGAATAGAGTTTTCCTCTATCATAGACAAAATGATGTGTGATTCTGGTCCGTAGGGGCGCCCCATATAGACCCTAAAGTATCGACTGCATGCTACTTTGCCACAATAACAAGCAGCCAATAGCCCAGACGGCGAGCAGCCAATACCCCAGACGGCGATATATATATATATATATATATATACATATATATATTATATATATATATATATATATATACATATACATATTGATAAGTATTTTAGACAAATGATTTGGATGATGGAGAACATAAACACAGGGGAAGGCTCGGAACCCTAAACACTCTAACGTTTCGTTCGCGTAGAACTTATTCAGAGAGTGTACGGAGAACTGCAATTGAAGTTTATGTACTAAACCTAATTACCTTTTCGGACACTTGAGAAAGGTCGTTTTTCTGACGTGTTCTAGAATTAAAATTCTAGTTTGTTTAGCTAAATTAATAAACCCTCCTCGATGGTTCGATGAATTATTATGGTGATTCTACAATTCTTCTAGTGAATTTATCGAAACCTTTATGTAGCACTTCAGCTTTATGTAGCACTTCAGCTTTATGTAGCTGAAGAGCTACATAAAGGTATCGATAAATTCACAAGAAGAATTGTAGAATCAGCATATATTTCAACTAATAATTCATCGAACCATCGAGGAGGGTTTATTAATTTAGCTAATATATATATATATATATATATATATATATATATATATATATATATATATATATATATACATATATATACATATATATATATATATATATATATACATATGTGTATATATATACATATACATATATTGTTACGGGACGGGCTGTTTATGTGAAGAGACGTTACGTATAACGGATAAGTGCTTAAGAACCAGCTCACTTCTATAAGCCACTGTAGGACTGAATTATCTGGTCAGGGCCTAGATAATTCGTGAGTCTAGAAGTAAAGGTAACAAAGAAGATTCCAGGAAAGGAATATTAAACTAGCGATAAAACTAGTAAACGAAATTATTAATAACATGGAAAATATTTACAGGCAATCAACACAAAAGAGAATGGGCAGTTGGGTCAATGGGACCGTTACATGATTATAAGAATATGGAAAGTATCGTTCAAATAAGAAACACAAGATACGTATACAATATGGTACTATCTAAGTACAAAGAGATCAGGAACATGTATCAAAATAAGTAATAAGTACAAATATAAGTATAATGTAATGCAATGTATATAAGACACGTAATGTAGGCAAAAAGGGTGATCACTTCACACCAATCGTCTCATGAGTCCAAACTTCTATTTTTATCAAGAGAGCAATATGCGAGAAATGACAAGGTGTGAGTGATTTCCACCGCTTATATACCATTGGACCGGAAGCGGGATACTTCCGGTGAAGGGTGCGGGTGAGCGCAAAGGGGGGGGGAGGGTAAGTTAACACATGTCAACATGGGTAGTTTTAAGACCCTCGACTCGCTTGAACAATCTACTTATTTAGTAACTGTCAAATCTGTGCGCTCCGAACTATTCAGGATTTCGCTTGTCTGTTTGTTCTACAAGAGTGCGCACATTTCTCCGCACGTAGGCAAGATTACATATAGTGGACGGGCGTTACTGCTTAACATTGTTACAATACATACGTAGACAATAAATATGAACATAGGTATGTAATACAAAGGAACACAATTCTATAACATAATTACACATATGACGTAATATCTAATATTACGTTACAATATATATATACATATACATACATATATATGCAGGAAAAAAACCCACTGGGAAATAAGAAGCTTAGTCCGAACGTTTTCGTCTATTTAAGACATTATCAAGGAATACACAGTTACAGAGACAAAGGTGGATATATATACATAAAGTAAAAGACAAGCTAGGAACATGGGAAGTACACACAAGATGCTTCACAATCAGGTAGAGCCTATGTTTACATATTCGGACGTTTGGTCCATGACGTTACGTCACCCCCGCTTAGTAGCACTTGGAGAAGTTCTTACAATTTTATCAATAACAAAATCATCAAGTTTAAATAATCCTAAACTTAAATTGATATTATTGTCAAAGGTTTGTTTAATATGACTGGATTCGATGATGTTTCTTTCTAATAAGGATCTACAAGAAATTATTACATTCGAATTATCCCAGTCAATAGGATGATTGTGGTCTCTTACATGGACAAAAATGCCACTGGAACTTTGCCCACTCCTTACACTATATTTGTGCTGATTTATCCTAGTTTTTACCAGTTTGGCCGATATAAAATTTGTTACATTTAAGGCATGGAATAGAGTAAACACAACCCTCGTTTGCTTCAGGTGAATTTTTAATGAGCTTACTTTTTATAGTATTATTTTTGAAAACCAAGTTGATGTTGAATTGTTTGAGAATATTAGGCAGACCAATTAATTTCTCACTGTAAGGAAGAACCAAAAGGTTCTTTTTGTCAAATACTTTTCTTACGTGTGAGGTGTTATGGAAAGTTTTGTAAGCCATTTTATGAGAAGTGTTTACTAAGTGCTTTGGATATTTTAATTCAGAAGCTATGCTATATATCTTCCTCAGCTCATCATCCAAAAATTCCAGGCTATGTAGCCTGGAATTTTTGGATGATGAGCTGAGGAAGATATATAGCATAGCTTCTGAATTAAAATATCCAAAGCACTTAGTAAACACTTCTCATAAAATGGCTTACAAAACTTTCCATAACACCTCACACGTAAGAAAAGTATTTGACAAAAAGAACCTTTTGGTTCTTCCTTACAGTGAGAAATTAATTGGTCTGCCTAATATTCTCAAACAATTCAACATCAACTTGGTTTTCAAAAATAATACTATAAAAAGTAAGCTCATTAAAAATTCACCTGAAGCAAACGAGGGTTGTGTTTACTCTATTCCATGCCTTAAATGTAACAAATTTTATATCGGCCAAACTGGTAAAAACTAGGATAAATCAGCACAAATATAGTGTAAGGAGTAGGCAAAGTTCCAGTGGCATTTTTGTCCATGTAAGAGACCACAATCATCCTATTGACTGGGATAATTCGAATGTAATAATTTCTTGTAGATCCTTATTAGAAAGAAACATCATCGAATCCAGTCATATTAAACAAACCTTTGACAATAATATCAATTTAAGTTTAGGATTATTTAAACTTGATGATTTTGTTATTGATAAAATTGTAAGAACTTCTCCAAGTGCTACTAAGCGGGGGTGACGTAACGTCATGGACCAAACGTCCGTATATGTAAACATAGGCTCTACCTGATTGTGAAGCATCTTGTGTGTACTTCCCATGTTCCTAGCTTGTCTTTTACTTTATGTATATATATCCACCTTTGTCTCTGTAACTGTGTATTCCTTGATAATGTCTTAAATAGACGAAAACGTTCGGACTAAGCTTCTTTTTTCCCAGTGGTTTTTTTCCTGCATATTATTTTCACGTGTGCCTTGTGAATTACTGC
>NC_134796.1:28873587-28876087 GCF_046742065.1 Oratosquilla oratoria
CATTTCTGACTCCAGTTCCATACCTTATTCAGGTCTTCCTGCAGTGATTCGCAATCCTTTTCAGTTTTTACTTTCCTTAACAGTTTGGCGTCGTCTACAAAGAAGCTCATGTAACATTTCATATCATCATCCATGTCATTCACATAAATAGCAAACATTATTGGAGCCAATACATATCCTTGCGGTACTCCACTGATCACCTCTTTCCAACCTGAATATTTGTCTCTGAGCACTACTCTCATCTTTTGACCAATCAGGAAGTCATCCATCCATTTTAGTAGGTTCCCTTGTATCTCTCCTATGTTCCAGTTTTTTAAAATAATTTTTGTGTGGTACTTTGTCAAAAGCTTTTTGTAAGTTGTAACGTAATATTAGATATTACGTCATATGTGTAATTATGTTATAGAATTGTGTTCCTTTGTATTACATAACTATGTTCATATTTCTTGTCTATGTATGTATTGTAACAATGTTAAGCAGTAACGCCCGTCCACTATATGTAATCTTGCCTACGTGCGGAGAGAGGTGCGCACTCTTGTAGAACAAACAGACAAGCGAAATCCTGAATAGTTCGGAGCGCACAGATTTGACAGTTACTAAATAAGTAGATTGTTCAAGCGAGTCGAGGGTCTTAAAACTACCCATGTTGACGTGTGTTAACTTACCCTCCTCCCCCTCTTTCGCTCACCCGGAAGTATCCCGCTTCCGGTCCAATGGTATATAAGCGGTGGAAATCGCTCACTCCTCGTCATTTTCTCGCATATCTTATCTCTTGATAAAAACTGGAAGTTTAGACTCATGAGACGATTGGTGTGAAGTGATCACCCTTTTTGCCTACATTACGTGTCTGATATACATTGCATTACTTTATACTTATATTTGTTCTTATTACTTATTTTGATGCATGTTCCTGATCTCTTTGTACTTAGATAGTACCATATTGTATACGTATCTTGTGTTTCTTATTTGAACGATAATTTCCATATTCTTATAATCATGTAACGGTCCCATTGACCCTACTGCCCATTCTCTTTTGTGTTGATTGCCTGTAAATATTTTCCATATTAATAATTTCGTTTACTAGTTTTATCGCTAGTTTAATATTCCTTTCCTGGAATCTTCTTTGTTACCTTTACTTCTAGTCTTACGAATTATCTAGGCCCTGACCAGATAGTTCAGTCCTACAGTGACTTCTAGAAGTGAGCTGGTTCTTAAGCACTTATCCGTTATACGTAACGTCTCTTCACTAACCAGCCCGTCCCGTAACAAAGTCCAGTAGAAACACATTAAGTTTGTGGTACATGATCTTCCATGACTGAACCCAAATTGTCTTGGGTTGTTGTCTTCCAGGTGTTTTACCCATCTATTCTTGATGATTTTCTCACAAATTGTGGCTATAGTTATTGTTAGCGAGACTGGTCTGTAGTTAGTTGGTTCTTCCTTGTTTCCTCCTTTATATATTAGTACAATGTTAGCATTTTTCCAGTCTTTTGGTATTTTTCCATTTTTAAGTGAGCAACTTATTGTTATGTATTTTGTCCGTTAGTTCTTCTTTCCATTCTTTTAGAATCCAATTTGCAATTCCATCCGGGCCATGTGATTTCCTGACGTCAAGGTTTGATACATGCTCCATTATTTCTTTTTGTGTTATTGTTATCTCGCTCATGGGGGGAGATCGCCTTTCATTTCCTTCGTCCCAATATTGTGCTTTCTCTCTAGTGAAGACAGATTTGTGTGTGTGTGTGTGTGTGTGTGTGTGTGTGTGTGTGTGTGTGTGTGTGTGTGTGTGTGTGCGTGTGATTCACCATAGTCTTGGATCACGTGTTGGACTCGTGATCGACAGCTATTTCCCTCCCAGAAGAGAGCTCATAGCTCATATATGACCGATCTATGGGTAATGCTGTGATCTTAAATGCACACACACACCCAACTCTCCACCCACGAGAGTTGGAATAACGACCCGCAGCACAGCGATACTGAAATTATTTCAGCCCTGGGCGGGATCCAAACCTGGACCGCCGTAGTGGCAGCCGAGAACTCTACTAACTGCTCCACCTAGTTGTATTTACCTAGTTGTATTTTACGCATCCAGTTTGTTCTTAAAATCTTGTATAGTTTTAGCACTCACTGTTTCCTCATTCAGTTTGTTCCAGATATCTATCACTCTGTGTGGGAAGCTATTCTTTTTCAGACCTCTTCTGTAACTGTCCTTAAGTTTCTTCTCGTGTCCTCTTGTTTTTCTTCTGTCCCACTTTAGTAAGTTACCTCTATCAAGGACTTCCATCCCTTTCATATATCTGTAGATGGTTATCAAATCACCTCTTTCTCTTCTTTGTTCCAGGGTTGGTAGATTTAGTTTATCCAATCTTTGTTCGTATGTCAACTTAGAGAGTGCTGGTGCCATCTTTGTCGTTTTTTTTTTTTTTTTATTCTTTCTAGTTTCTTTATGTTTTTTTTAGAACTAGGTGTCCATCGTGTTGCAGCGTATTCCAATTTTGGA
>NC_134796.1:28878587-28888587 GCF_046742065.1 Oratosquilla oratoria
GAAAGAGGAGGAAAAGGAGGAAGAGGAGAAAGAGGAGAAAGAAGAGGGGAAGGAAGAGCAGGAAGTGAGGGGGCGGAGGAGGAGGAGAAACCGAAGTGAGAATATGGGAAAGAGTAGTAAAGATGAATGATGAATAAAAAAAGTTCAGTATAGGGAAGATGGATGAAGATGAGAGAGAGAGAGAGAGAGAGAGAGAGAGAGAGAGAGAGAGAGAGAGAGAGAGAGAGAGAGAGAGAGAGAGAGAGAGAGAGAGAGAGAGAGAGAGAGAGAGAGAGAGAGAGAGAGAGAGAGAGAGAGAGAGAGAGAGGGAGAGAGAGAGAGAGAGAGAGAGGAGGGGATGGGGGAAGGGGGGGAGCCGGGAAGATGATGTGTGGGTGTAAAGAAGGGGGCGGGGCAGAAGGGAGTGGGAGAGGGAGGGAGGAGGATTGGGCCAAGAGTTTAAGGAGGGCAGCGGGGGAAATGAGGGGAGAGGGGGGGAATGGCAGTTCGGCCCTGAATTGGGCAGAGGAGAGGGAGGGGAGAATGGGAGAGAAAATTGAGAAGAGAGGGGGCAGGGGGGAAGGGGAGGAGGAGAGGAAATGAGAGGAGAAAGGAGGAGAAGGAACAAAAGGAACAGGTGGACTATCATAAGAAAGAGGAGAGGGAGAGAAAGGATGAGGAGGAGGAAGACGAGGAGGAAGGGGGATAAGTAGTAGGAGGAGAGGAGGAGAGGAGGAGAGGAGAAGGAGAGGAGTAGGGGAAAGACAGAGAGGTGGTGGAGAGGAAGAAGAAGAGGAAGAGAGAGATGGATAAAAAATGGAAGAAGAGGGGAGGAGGAGGAGGAAGAGCAAAAGGAGAAGGAAGAGAGAAAGGAGGAAGATATACGTTGGACGAAAGGTTAAGAGTAGGTACGAGGGGAGGAGAGAGAGAGAAAGAAAAGTGGGGAGAAAGAAAAGAGGGGAGAAGGGGGAGAAGGGGGAGAGTGGGAGTGAGAGTGGGAATGGGAGTGGAAGAGGGAGTAGGAGGGGAGGGGGAGGGGGAGTGGGGGAGGGCTCAATCTTGAGGTTGACCACTGTCAGCTCTGTGCCGATGGTGATTGTGTTGTTTCCTTTTGACAACTCACCTGACACTAAAGTCCTCCAACACTTGGGATAGTAACGACCTTACTGATGCTGACAGTGGTCCTCCTGACAATGGTGACAGCAGGTACTGGGGAGAGCTGACAATCGCTACAGCTGACAGAAGTGAGAATCTGTTTTTTTCACCAAGACGTGAATTAGTCCCTCTGAGTTTCATAATATACTGTGTATATATATATATATATGTATATATATATATATATATATATATATATAATATATATATAATATATATATACACAATATATATACACACACACACATACACACACACACGCGCGTACACACACACACACACACACACATATATATATATATATATATATATATATATATATATGTATGTGTGTGTGTGTGTGTGTGTGTGTGTGTGTGTGTGTGTGTGTGTGTGTGTGTGTGTGTGTGTGTGTGTGTGTGTGTGTGTGTGTGTGTGTGTGTGTGTGTGTGTGTGTGTGTGTGTGTGTGTGTGTGTGCGTATTGGGGATGAGGTGGCAATGAAACAAAGAAACATTAAGGCTTAAACGTGTGGAGCTTTATTTAGAAATAAAACGTTTCGAATCCCCCCCCCCCCTTCCTCCCCCAACCTTAGGCCCTTTTAAGCGGACTGACCCAAAGGGCCGGAAAGTTTTGGATCAGGGTAAAACTTTAAACCCAGTGTGTGTATGCGTGTGTGTGTGTGTGTGTGTGTGTGTGTGTGTGTGTGTGTGTGTGTGTGTGTGTGTGTGTGTGTGTGTGTGTGTGATAATGAAAGTGAGTAGTTTACGCCAGGAGACGTTTAGCTCCGACTGAAGCCGTCACATCTGCCCCATGAGTTCGCACTGTATCTTATATCCACATGTACATAGCATATACAGTACATTACACATACACAAAAGTGAGAAAGGAGGAAGAGAAGGAGGAGGAGGAGGAACAAATATGGACGATAAATAGAGGAGTAGGAGAAGGAGTAAGAGGAGGAGAGGGAGGAACAGAAAGAAGAGGAAGAGAAAAAAGAGGAAGAGGAAGAGCTAGAAACGACAGTTATATGTACTCACACCAAAACATCCATAGAAGCAGCTGAGGTCTGTGGGGGATGGGGGAGGAGGGTGATTACGAGAGAGAGAGAGAGATGCTTTGAGGAGACAGGAGGGAGGGGCTGGGGGAGGGGATCTTGGATGCAACTCCTGGTTCAAGGACGACCTTGGGCTCATTACGCCTCTCTTGTCTCGGAGGGCGTTCTTCGTCGAGACGCATGTCAGCCAAGGAGGAACTTCGCCACCTCCAGCCGAAAAAGGGACCTCCCTACGACACCCTCTTCCTGTTTCCTGGCGAACCAGGAGGAACCCCCGACCCCTCACTCACGCACTCCCGAAGACGGAGGAACCTCTTCATCTCGTGACGAAAGAACGAAAACTCCTCCTGACCTCCTGAAGAAGGCAGACAGTACCTTAAACGCGTTCTCTTCTTCCTCCACATGATCCTTATCTATTTCTCAACCTCTCCATCCCCTCCGCCTCCCCCTCTGCCTCCGCGAAATTCAAAATTGAATCAATACAACTCACCCTCCTCCTCCTCCTCCTCCTCTTCCTCCTCCTCCTCCTCCTCCTCCTCCCCTTAACCAGCAGGACCGCTATATCCTTTCTTTGTACGTTTTCGTACAAGCAAGCTTCCGGGCCAAGTTCCTGCCACGCCAGCCACCGGACGCATCCGGACCCGGTCCTCATATCTTGGTCAAATCTATCCGGAATGATCTCACGCCTCCGATCTGGGGTGTCTCCCGAGGCCTCCCGGGCGCCTGGAACCGGGAATCGTTCCGCCCACTTCCGTCGGTCGGCATTCCGGGCAGACGTGTTACGTCATTCCGTCGACATCGCCACCCCCAACACCCTCCAGCAGGAGCGAGTCTAGAGGCAGGAGCGCGAAGAGGAATTACTCGAACTGCAACTGGATGGACACCCAAAAATTGACCCATTACATTCCATGAATAACGCAAACAACTCATTTTCCTTGTTGCTACTCCAGTACAACTTTACTGACAAAAAGAGCTTTTCTGATGAAAAACGCAATGTTGGTCTATACAAAATACCCAAATTACAAAAGACAAACATCTACATTCCCACTGATGACCTAGAGGTTGTACAGTCCCATAACGGATACACCGGTGGTCCTGAATTGGTCCTCTAGGGCTACACACTTTCATACATGACGGGTCAGGTTTCAGTGATCCCAGAGGAAGATTTGCTATAGAGCGAGGGTTGCCCACCAGGGGCATATTACCCGTCATTTGGGTCATTTTGTCTCTCTTGTGGAAGGCCCCAGAGCGCTCACGAGACTCCAGGGGACCGTAACAACAGTCACAACAAGTCTTCATTCATTGCAGATCCATTCTCACGACTTTCTACAGAGCCAGTCTGATTTTCCAGCCCATTTTGTAGTCCCTCTTCTACATTATGAATGTAAACGTAATGGTGATAATGGTCTTATGGTGGTGCTGCAAGAGACTGTGGTGTTAGAGATGTGGTGTTAGTGTAAGGTTAACAATAATTTTTAGTAGTGGTGGTAAGGATGGAAGTAGAAGGAATGGTGGAGGTGGTGTCGATGGTGGTGGCAATGGTGGTGGTGACAGTGGTGGTGGTAGTAGTGGTGCTCCGACTCCCAGTGAAGAGTGACAACACTAAAGACGATTCGTTGGAGAAGATGGTAGGACGCTGGCCTGAACGGGTGGGGGGGGAGAGGGGGGCGAAGGGGGAGACCGGGGGGGGGGGACGAATGTTGGCGCAGCTGGTGCCGGACCAACTGCTCAAAGCCTCGAGCCTGGAGGTTGACCTCAGCGCAGGTGCTGACGCAGGTGGCGAGAGTGGTGGAGGAGGAGGAGGAGGAGGAGCAAATGCAGGTCGAGGCCGAGGGGGCGTCACCGGATCAGCTGATGAGGAGACGGGTGGAAGTGACGTCACGGGGACAGGTGATGACGTAGATGCAGGAGGTACAAGAAGTGCAAATGGTACTGTAGGTACACGTGGTAGATGCCCTTGCAGGTGTAGGTGCTCTAGGTGTTGTGGTGACAAAAGAAGGTTGAGACGCACATGACCTGTATGGAGGAGGAGGAGGGCGAAGAGGAGGGCGAAGAGGAGGGGAGGAGGAGGAGGAGGAAGGGGAGAGAGAGGAGGAGGAGAAAACTTAGCCGAAGCTCCAGGAAGAGGTTCCGTCCATACGCAGCAGACGAACACCTAAGGTGTTACTAAGCTTCTCCTGCAGAAGTCGCTGCAGAAGCTTGTGACGGAAATGACAGAACTGCTGTAGGAGGTGCGGGTGGGTGGGTGGGTCGGAACGATGGAGATGGCGCGCTAGCTGTAGGAGGAAAAAGAGGAGGAGGAGGAGGAGGAGGAGGAGGAGGAGGAGGAAGAGGAAGAGGAGGTAGGCGTTGTTTCAGCTCCTGAAGGAGAGAGAGGGCGGGGAAGGCATGGTCATCCGAAGGGTCAGCTCCTATATCCGAGATCTTGGTGTACCCTGAAGAAGGAAGACCAGATGTTCTTCTTCTGTAGGGGGCCCAGTGCAGGTGCAGAGGAACGTTACCAACCAGGCTGCCTTGAAGCGACCGCCCGCTTAAACACGGCCGCCTCAGCGCTATTGATTTGCCGCCGTCGCCGCCACCACCGCCGCCGCCGCCGCCGCCACCGCCGCTGTTTCCCTCCGGCATCCGTCCGCGCCGGGCCGCTGCGTCTTTGTTTACGTCTTTCTCTCTCTCTCTCTCTCTCTCTCTCTCTCTCTCTCTCTCTCTCTCTCTCTCTCTCTCTCTGTTTCTCTCTCTCTCTCTCTGGTCAGCAATTCCCCCTTAAATTTTCCATTTACCACCTCTACGGTTCCTCTATGGTACAGTACTCTCTCCAAGGATAGAAACGCTATTCAATGTTGATGAAATACTAATTTCTCTCTCTATGTATGTGTGTGTGTGTGTGTGTGTGTGTGTGTGTGTGTGTGTGTGTGTGTGTGTGTGTGTGTGTGTGTGTGTGTGTGTGTGTGTGTGTGTGTGTGTGTGTGTGCGTGTGTGGGTGGGTGTATGCGCGCACGCAGACGTAACCACCCACCCACATATCTGCACAAATTTGGGCCTTCCTATAGTCATCAGCGCGCAAAGGAATATCATGATATTCCAAACAAAGGGAATAAAATCACACATGTACAAACACAAACACGACACCCCCTAACGCATAAGCACGCGTTGACTAGCATATCTGCAAGTGTGGGGTGATTAACGATGTCACTTGCATTGAAATGACGGCACCAGACCTATGAGGCACCTTACAGACTGCAGTCATCAAGGCCCATTGTGCCCTAGGCTCCGCCACTCCAATTCTGTCTCATATGACAGGACCTGGACAAAAACACACCAACTTCATCGGCAAAGGAGAACACCCTTTCTGCCTCGTATTTCTGGAAGTAAGGTACATAAGCACAACCCACAACGAACATCCAGGCTGAAGAACTTAGCACAACACATTCCACAGCTAACATCCAAGCGAATTTTAAGAATTTTAAGCATAATACAATCCGCATAAACATCCAAGCTGAAGATTTATAAACTCTTTCAAAATTCTGTAAACGTTGCTTCAGCCCAACCCCATCCCACTGAACAACACCAGCCAATTCTTCAACCCCACCCCACAGAGCCCAACCTTGAGCGTGCCATGTGTCCTGTCCCAGTCTGGACTGCATCAATCGTATAAGTTGCTACCCTTATAGGTATCTGACGATGATGCAAGGTATGTACGAAACGTCGCTGCCATTTGAGAATCTCCCGTAGGAAGGCTCAGCAGACTAACGGGGACTTTCAAGGTCAATTGAGACCAAACAACTAAGAATGAACAATTGAGCCTGCCTTAGACTTTAACCTACGCTGACCCCAAGAAAGTATTTTTCCAAGTTATGAATGTGTTGTTGTTGTTGCTGTTGTTAAGGACTTAAGTTTACCAGCACCACTACCCTTGTGGAGAATCTCACGCCGAATGAGTGTGTTCGATTGCTTTTGTGCACCATTAAACGTTCAATAAAACGAAAGAAAATAGATAAATAAAATAAAAACATCTATATTATCTGTACTTCCTTTTACAAGAGGAGGGATTACAAACTCTTCTTCAAGGACAACACTCTCATCCCAAATAACAATGATAGCAAAACACTTTATAATCTTCGTGATTCTCTTTGTGACACGATACCATGTGACTTGACACACCTGTGCCATATGACACACCTCCAAACCTAAGAAGACGACATACTTTCCAGTCCTTATTTTTGTCGCCAGACGATTTTATTCAGTCAAAAATAAATAAATAAAAATCCCACGCGATGGTGCAGGGATTAACATCCCATTGTCCATCTGTTTGAACACTCACAAATACCCTCTCCTCCATCTGTGTGCTAAGTCTACAACGCCCCTTCTCCTCTCCTTTCCCCTCCCCCATCCCTATCCCCTCCCTCCTGCCACTCCTTCCTATCTAAAGAACCTTAAATCTCACAAAATATCACTGACTAATCCTATTGTACTCCGCACGACTGACATCCTCCATTCCAAAATAGAGGAAGAGAAGGAGGTGGGAGAGAAGGAGGAAGAAGGGGAGGATGAAAAGGAGACAAGGAAGAGGGAGAGGAGGAGGAAGGGGAAAGAGGAGGATAAAGAGATAGAGGAGAAGGAATGAGAAGAGGAGCAAGGGGAGTAGGAGGAAGAGGAAGAGGAAGAGGAGAAAGAAAATGAAGTAAAGAGGAGGGAGAGGAGGAGGAAGGGGAAAAAGGAGAATAAAGAGATAGAGGAAGAGGAAGAAGGAGAAGAGGATGAAAGAGAGGAAGAAGAGGAGGAAGAGGAAGCGGAAGAAGAGGGTATCCTCCGTACTGAGCTGCACTTTATCTTTCAATGTATCATCGACACACGCGATATATCTATTAACAATTTTGGGTTGGTACCAACATATTCCAGAAAGTCATGATTGTCATTATAATAAGTATTAACAATATTATTGTCGATGCTAAAAACAATACATATATATCATCAATGTCAGTGAAGTTAGTGATAATGTAAAACCTCCTCAATCCTTTTCGAATACCTCATTTGACTTGAATGTTTATTTTATTCAGTCAAAGGGAGTGGAAACCGCACTTTATATATATTTGTTCTCTTCGAAAACTGACAATTTCATTCGGATTCTGGGTAGATTCAAAACAAAATTAAGTGGAGTAGGAAGAAGGGATCTTTCTGTGGTTACAGGACAGGAGTGGGCAACCGATGGCACGCGAAACCCAGAATTCACCTTTAAAAAATAACTAATAAATATCCAGTTTCTTTTGTATGACTATTGGTGACCACATGCTCCACTGGGCGGTGGATTGGGGCCCTTATAGGAGGTAAAGGGAGCGACCCATGCTCGTACGTAGGCCTACCATTTTCCTCCGTTGGCACGCGAGAAAGATTTTCTATCAAATGTTTGGCTAATTTCGGCACACACACAGGTTGGTCACCCCTGATAAAGGCTGTATTTTACTAGCGTTTCTATCCTTGTGGACCACTGCGAACTGGAGGAAATAGGTGATCAATATTGATAAGAAAAGGTCTTGAGGTCGTACCGGAGACTAGGCACCGACCTACAGGGGTTCCACCTCAAGATCGGGGTGACTTTGTTGACGGTTTTCGAAAACGGGTGCCTTGCAGAGATTCCCCCCCCCGTCCGCCCCCTATACGTAATATATATATATACGGGGTGAGCCGAGGGTAGAGACCTCTTCCCATGTTCCCCTTTCTCATGTCAAGGGTGCTACTTAAGTAGCACGCTCTCTCTTAATTGCATCTACTGAAGAGGATTGCAGTTTGCAATCGAAATATATAGGTTCCCCGTCTCCAGTCTTTTCTACTCCAACAGTGGTTTTTAACATGATTGACAAATGTATGATTACATTTTTCACTTGTAATATATATATATATGTATATATATATATATATATATATATATATATAATATATATATATATATATATATATATCAATAACAATAATATTGATAATAATAATAATAATAATGTATAAATTGATATATAAAACAAAATCCTTATTTGACTTGAATTAGCTGTACAGAGAGCAAGACATAAAAAAGACTTGGTTAACTGGATGCTAAATATAGCTTCTTTTATCCCACCTGTGCCTTTGCTGGTTACTGCAAAGGGTCGGCTAAAAGTCTGGATTTACCACTACCTTACCTGCCTGTAATAACATCATAGAAATTTTCAGAACCGTTCAAAGGCCTCGTGTTCATGATGTGAACAGCCGTTCAATGGAACATTGCTATCAATTATCTACCTATCTGCTAATGTATACAAGTTTTTGTCCCACACTGTATATTATCTTTTGGATATTTTGTGTGTGTGCGTACATGTGTGTGTGTGTGTGTGTGTGTGTGTGTGTGTGTGTGTGTGTGTGTGTGTGTGTGTGTGTGTGTGTGTGTGTGGATAGTTACACTTGTAAAGGGCGAAGATACTAAAAAAATCAGGATAATGATGACAGGAGGTCGATTCAGCGGAATAAAATCTCCTGACGACATACAGAATCAACTTAATGAGAACGCTGCCCGACCCTTGAACATCATAAAGGCAAATTATTCTATTTTCTATCACTGTTATAATTCCATTAATTCATTTATTACTATCGTCGTGCTTATTTACCTATTCATTATGATTCTTTTTATTTATTTATCTTTATCGATATTCTATCAATTTATTATTATCTTATTAATTTATTTAATTATGTGTTTATCTATTTACCATTATTGTTTTTTTTACTCACTTATTGATATTATCATATTTACTTACACATTTAAAACATTTATCTATTCATTGTCGAAATCTATTTTCAGTCCACTCGGACTCGGTCAAAAAACGTTGATTTTGCTCCTGCGGCGGCACGGAGGGAGGAAAAGAGCAACATCAAATATTGCTCATAATCATTATGTCAGATCAACAGATCCCCCCTTTTCACCCGGCCAAAGTTCATCATCAAAAACATCGCGTTTAGATTTTGCTGCTTTCATATGCCCCCCCCCAAAAAAAAAAAAATACTAGATACAAAGAAATTACTCCCAATTTGAATTTAAGTAAATTTGTAGATCAATACATATAGGAAAAAAGAGATATACAATGTTAATGAGTAAATAAAGGATTCAACGCAGAAATAGAATGATGAATTGAATAATGAACAAATAAATCATTTATCAATAATTAATAATTAATAATTGATAAATGATAAACAAGTTAAATGAATGAGTACAAAAATAAGTTAAATAAAAGTGCAAGCAAATGACTCAGTACATAAGTAAATAACTAAACAAATATATTAATTTTGAAACGATTGAATAAACAAATAAAGAGAAAAAAATGGTTCCAGACCAAAGAAATTCATGGTGATCATTATGAATTGTCAACTATGATATCTCTTTCTCTCTCTCTCTCTTTCTTCCTATTAGGTTCCCCCCCTCCTCTCTCTCTCTCTCTCCTTGTCACCAGGCAATTCTGTTCAGAAGTAGCTCTCCCCACGCACCCACACAGACCTGGAAGGTCGCTTCGCTGGCTTCTATTTGGTGCGTCTCTTGTTCAGGCTGCTGTTGCTTCCGCTGCTGCCAAGTGTTTCTTCGTATATTCCTTCCACTTCACCCAATACGCTATCACAACGTTAGCGTTCGGATTTATCATATTTACGTGATATGCTCTGTCCCTCACTCTCCCGTTCTTTCTCTCTATCTTTCCTTCTCTCTCTCTCTCTGGATGTCTCCCATTACATGTGACGGGGGAGACAAAGAGGTGTTGGGAACACCCGATCTACAATGAAAGGAGATCGAATGAATCCCTTTGTTTGTAGCTTTGAATCAGCC
>NC_134796.1:28903587-28906087 GCF_046742065.1 Oratosquilla oratoria
CTCAACCGTGGGCACCACTCTCCTGTCTTGTTCCTTCGGGTTGTTTTCTTTCCCTGTTGTCCACCACACAATTCTCATTGTTACCTCCTTCTTTTATGACCCACTTTTTATATATATTTTCCTCCTCCTCCTCCTCTTCGTCCTCCTTCTCCCTCTCGCAATCCTCTTTCTTCCTGTGTATTACCATTCCCTTTCTCTTTCTCTTTCTCTCTCTCTCTCTCTCTCTCTCTCTCTCTCTCTCTCTCTCTCTCTCTCTCTCTCTCCTCCCTACCATTATGCGGGTTGGGTAACGAGTCTTTAACTCACTCTGGACGCGACGGCGTCACCAGAGATCCTTTGTTTTCTCAGGGCGCCCTTTCCCACGCCGTCTCATTAAGCCGCCACCATCCCCATCTCCTAATCACTCTCTTTATTACTCCTCTCACGCCTTTTTTCTAGCTCTCTTCACTCCCTATATCTCACTACCAAACTTCCAAACTCCTCGTATTGTTGAGAAGTTGTTCCTAACCACTTAATCTGACTCCATGTCGTCCTCAAGACATTCGGTAATGACGTCAGAGGATAGAACAATGTGACGTCACTCCAGCACCCCCCCCCCCCTAACTTCCCCTTCCTGCAGAATTCGCAAACTTAGACTTTGGGGACAACTGAGTAATCTGTCAGAAATATCAACGTCGTCGTCATCGTGGTTACGTAAGTGAAGTTTGAACAATAATTCCAACCTTGAGTCATCAGCCAAAGATAACCAGACATGAAACAATACTAACAATGATAATGATACATACATACGAAAAATCCCCGCTCCATCCCTCACAAAAAAATATCTTTAGGCCCTAATTGCAATCTACTTTTTTCGAGTGCTGTCAGAACAACGGGATGATTTATTTCATTTAACTGGCGGATCTCTACGTTGCCTCTGTCCCCTCGGCACCTACATTCAAATCTTATCTGCCCTCTGGCTGCCTCCAAGTGATTTCGTTCAACCTAAGGAAAGCCTCGACATGTACAAACCTCCTGAACAAGTCTCAACATTGCGTCATTCACGCAAGTCCTTCCATCATTGTCTGTGATGCTCATTTTCCATTCTACTTGTATCCTCCTCCTCCTCCTCTTCTTCTTCATCCTCCTTCATTTACTATTCTTTCATTTGCCTTTGATATCTGTATCTACTCCCTTGGCTGTCCTCTCATCTACGATGCTCTCAAAAGAGAGCAGCTCTCTTTCTCTTCACGTGCCAAGATGCGCTCCTCTTTGAAGGTCTCGTTTGCAACCCCTCCTTCCTAAGGTCTAGACAAGAACAGGTCGGCTCGCTTTGGAATGGATAAAGTCGCCTTGTTACTATTTCTGGCAAGGAGGTTTGTTTGTGTCCTCTTTTTGTTAGCTAATTTTGGCAAAATAACTATGATTCATTGTATTCTATTATATACATACATACATGTACAATGTACATATGTACAGTATATATATATATATATATATATATATATATATATATATATTATATATATATATATATATAATATATATATATATATATATATACATATGCGTGTATATAAATAATATATATATATATATATATATATATATAAATATACATTATATATATATATATATATATATATATATATATATATATATATATATATATATATATATATATATATATATATATATATATATATATACATACACACTGAATGGTCCCCAGTGCAGATAGTAATTTTTTTTTTTTTTTTCAACCACATTAACTTATCACTTTTAATTCTTTGTCATCACGATCGACACTGACAATGCGCTCGACGGAGACAAATGCGGAAACTGATACGAAGTCAAGCCAAGGACTCGAACCCAGCTCAGACGTACCAAAGTGAACAGTGACTAACCATTGGTACGTCTGAGCTGGGTTCGAGTCCTTGGCTTCACTTCGTATCAGTTTCCGCATATGTCTCCGTCGAGCGCATTGTCATTGTCAGTCTCGATCGTGATATGGAATTAAAAGTGAAAAGTTAATGTGGTTGAAAAAAAAATATATATATATTATATATATATATATATATATATATATATATGTGTGTGTGTGTGTGTGTGTGTGTGTGTGTGTGTGTGTGTGTGTGTGTTTATTTACTTTATTTTTTATTTTATTTATTTATTTACCTATTTACTTATTTATTTATTTATTTGTCTTGGCGGAATTTGAGCTCACCGAGTTCTTGTATGCCTTCGTCCATTCTGAGGCGTCTGGCAACAACCATCATTCCAACGCTAAGGAGATAAACCATCGGGATGCCTCCAATACTTGTTCTGGGTGCCTACAGGCGATTTTATTCATCTGAGGGGAAACTTCCGGCAGTCAAAGGGTCTCTCTCTCTCTCTCACACACACACACACACACACACACACACACACACACACACACACACACACACACAAACAACACACACAATGGAAGTGTTTTTTTTTTTTTTTTTTTTTTTTTTTTTTTTTTTTTGTCCTTCCC
>NC_134796.1:28921087-28951087 GCF_046742065.1 Oratosquilla oratoria
ATATATATATATATATATATATATATATTTATATATATATATATACACATATATAAATATGTAAATATATACATAAATGTATATATATATATATATATATATATATATATATATTACACATATCTATACATTTACATATATATACATATTTACACGCACACACACATAAATACCTACTTACATTCCTTTTAAGGACAGGCGTCCACCAAATCAGGCTCGCCCAAAGTGGCTCGATAAAGAAACTGAAAAAAGTATTGATAAAAAGAGACAGGCTTATAAGAAATATAAGTGCTCGGGTGCATCTAATGACTATGAAAGTTATGTATAACTACAGAGAGATTTAAAAAAGACAAAAAGACAAAAAAAAAACGACAATACGAAATGAACATCGCTGATAAATCCAAAGAGAATCCCAAAGAATTCTATAGTTACATTAGAAATAAAAATATTGTTAGGAATCACATTGGTCCACTATTATCTGCTGACGGTCAACTTGAATATTCAAATGAAGGAATGTGTAATATCTTAAACAATTATTTTAGCTCGGTATTCGTAAACGAAACACCTCAAAGTGAACTCCAAACTGAAACCTGTGAAAAGTCTAGGGTAAACTTACTACGGTAAATATAACAAAAGAAAAAAATAAAAGGTTTATAGATAAACTCAAAGTTAATAAAACACCAGGGCCTGACGGTTGGCATCCAAGAATCTTAAAGGAAATGAAAAATGAGATTGTTGTTCCATTAGAAATTATTTTCAAGAAATCCATCATATCCGGAGATGTCCCAAGAGAATGGAAGCTAGCTAACGTTACTCCCATATTCAAAAAAGGTGACAAAAAGAAACCTAACAACTATAGGCCTATAAGTTTGACTTCAATCGTAGGAAAAATAATGGAAACTATCATCAGAGATGCTATCGAACATCATTTAGAAAGTAACCGTTTGATAAATGATAGCCAGCATGGTTTCAGACGGAAACGTTCTTGCGTGACTAACTTACTCGAATTCTACAACACAGTTATCTCGAATTATGACAAAAGAAACAATATAGATTTAATATATCTAGACTTTGCAAAAGCTTTTGATACCGTCCCACACGAAAGACTAATTACTAAATTAGCTTCGCACGGAATAAGTGGTAGCCTATTAGGTTGGACTAGTAATTGGTTGAATGATCGAAAATAGAGAGTTGTTTTGAATGGAAAAACTTCTAGATGGAAAAATGTTACAAGTGGAGTTCCTCAGGGTTCCGTTCTTGGGCCACTTCTATTCATAGTATATATAAATGATATAGACTATGGACTAAAATCTACTGTTTCCAAATTTGCTGATGATACAAAACTGTGAGGAATGGCAAATGATCACTTAAACCAATTAGATATTCAAGAAGATTTAGATAAATTACAGCAATGGTCTGAAAAGTGGCTAATGAAATTTAACACAAGTAAATGCAAGGTAATGTGGCGCGTATGGAGGACCATAGAATTCCAAAACGAGTTATGATGGGTAGAATGCCTGGAAGAAGACCCAGAGGGAGACCTCGAATGAGATGGATAGATGGAGTGGATGCGGAGATGGACAAGAGAGGAATAAATAAAATAACCTGGATGGAAGCAGCACAGGACCGAAGGGTATGGAGAGGATTACTGTTGGCGGACTACAATCTACACGAGGTTCAAGATCCAACGGAGTGAGTGTGAGTGAAATGCAAGGTAATGCACATAGGTAAAAATAACAGTAAGTACGATTACAAGTTATTTGGAAATTCGTTAACAAAAGTGGATAGTGAAAAAGATCTCGGCGTAATTATCAGTAACGATCTCAAATCATCCAAGCAGTGTATTTCAGCCTCTGAGAAAGCAAATAAGATTCTAGGACTGATTTCGCGATCTTTTGATTTCAAAAGTCCATCACTCATTAACAAGCTATATAAATTATTAGTTCGTCCACATTTGGAATATGCTGTTTCCGTATGGTCACCGAATCTCATTAAAGACATTTACAGACTGGAAAAAGTACAACGGCGAGCCACAAAACTGATTCCAAATATCAAAAATAAATCATACGAAAATCGACTAAAACATATGAATCTGTTTTTGTACCGGGTGGCTACAAGAAATGAAAGTCAAAATGTGTGAAGTACACTGTAATCTCTCATACCACTGACAACTAATGCGTGTGTATATAAAGAGAGCTGGCTCTCAACTGACGCCACGCCGCCAATTTGGCGCGAACAGACATGCATCGCATTTGCGATATCCAATATAATTACAAATGTACACAATGATTACACATAATTACAATAAATAATAAAACAACAAACAACAAAACATATGACAATTTTATAAAGAGGGGGAAATATATAATTCCCCAAATAAGCAACACACAATTACAATGTACGATAATAATGGTATGATATACAATCATACCACGCTAACACATCGCTCGGCCAGCACCAGTCGGTGACCCCACCGAGCAAACAAGAAAAAGACTGACCGAGGCAAGGAGAATCCAAAATACACAAGGACAAACCACACACACACCACATATGCAACAGTGGCAGACAAAAGTGTGGGAAAAATGGATACAATAGCACACCCAATACATTAAATAAACACATACATAAATAATTACATAAAGACTGGCGCCAGTTAACAAAAATACAAATACAGCAATTGCCGGACGTCCGGGACATGATACTTAATATCTAAACACGACAAAATACAATTCAAAACAGTACACTTAAGAGCTAAACAATAGTTACACATTATAACGAAGAAAGGGACACACACAAAAATGGGAAACATCACAAAAAATACATAACAATACACAATGAAAGTTTAGGTAATTACAGGACCCCTTGACCTAAGGTCATAATTATGAGGGGTAGATAAACAAGGCATAGTTCTTACAGTGGGCCCTGGAGGAGGCCGGGTAAAGGCAGGGATAGGCACTTGAGTCTTCTTGAGCCTATCAGAGTGTGAAATCTCGCCAAGGCCTGTAGAAGGGTCAAAAATCCTGAACTTGTTAGGGTGTAGGCGTTCAGTCACCAAAAGGGGGCCCTCAAATTTACAATTCAATTTCGACTGGCGATCAGGCATGCTTTTGAAGACATGATCACCAACACCGATGGTCACAGGTTTTGCACGAGCATGTTGTTGTTTCAACATGTCGGCCTTTGAAACATCCAGTTTATCTCTTACAGAATTATAAATGGCATGCATCACATGACTCTGGATTTTACTATAGTCATCTAAATTGTAGAGGGGACGAGCAGGGCTGTCAAGCACATCATATGGGAGCCGTTTCTCAACTCCAAAGATAACATAATGAGGCGTTTTGCCCGTAGAAACATTAATGGTGCTATTGATACAAGCACTGACATGGGGAAGCCAATCCTCCCAAGACTCATGAAAATTACTAGCAAGGTGACGTAGGATCTCTAAAATTTTCCTGTTCGTCCTCTCAACAAGACCATTGGACGCCGGATGATAAGCAGTCACGAACGTCTGTTTGATGCCGTAATGTTCGCAAATACCTGTCAAAACCTCGTTCCTAAATTCTATCCCATTATCACTAAGGAGCACCGAAGGAGTGGTGTGTGGACACAACACATGGGAAACTAAAGCATGTGCTACAACTGGTGCAGATTTGTTTCGTAAGGGAGCTAAGGCTACAAAACGACTAAAGTGGTCCACACACACAAGGACATACACAGAGCCTTGAGTGCTACGAGGCAGTTGCAAAGGGTCTATGGCCACAGTCTGAAAAGGGCGAGAAGGAGTAGGGTACTCTAAAATGGGAGCAGTGCTCGTAGAACCTTTGTTCTAGGCACAAGAACTACATCGGGCCACATGAGAGGTAATGTCTAGTCGCATTTTATCCCAATAATACTTCTTACGCGCCATGGCCAGAGTTTTGTCACGATCTGGGTGACCAGCCTAAGGGGTATCATGAGCAAGGGACAAAACAACGGGAACTAGAGACTCAGGGATCACTAGCTGTGCCACATCTTGCTCACACACTTCCATATTACGAATGAGAACCTTGTCCTGCAAGAAAAAATGGGACAGAGGTACTGGTAAAGCTGGTAAGGTGGAATCATCACCAGACTCCAAAGCATAAATGACTGTAGACCAAACAGGGTCTTCACGCTGAGCTTTGGCCAGATCTTGCAGGGAAAAGTTATGAATCACTGTAATAGCAGCAACAGGGATATTACGTGAAAGTGCATCAGCAACGTGGTTCGCACGACCCGAGATATGTTTAAGGGTTGGATTGAATTCCTCGATCGTGAGGAACCATCTGGCTAGGCGGCCTGACAGATTCTTGCCCTTAAAAAGCTGAGTGGCAGCAGTGTGGTCCGTGTAGACTGTAATAGGATATCCAAAAATGATATCACGGAAATGCTTTAAAGCCCACACCACTGCCAGGGCCTCTAAATGAGTAACAGAGTAACGGGACTCAGGCTTATTAAGAATGCGACTAGCATATGCAATATCATGAGGTCTACGCCCGTCTACTTGTTGCATGAGTACGGCTCCAATGCCTGTACCAGAAGTATCTGTACAAATTGTAAAGGGATTACTGTAATCAGGGAAGGCCAACACAGGCGCTTCAGTAAGAGCAAGCTTCAAGGAATCAAAACTTTTCTTCTGATGAACATCACGCCACTGGAAGGAAGAGTCCTTCTTGAGGAGGCGAGTGAGAAGAGAAGCAATTGAAGCAAAGTCTTTAATGAATGCACGATAGTATCCTGCAAGTCCAAGGAAGGAACGTACATGTTCAACTGTCTTCGGTATAGGGAAGTCTCTCACCGCTTTGATTTTATCACCTGTGGTGTGGATACCATGTTTGTCTACAACATGACCTAATTGGATACTATACTTGAAAAAGGAACACTTGGGTAAGTTGAGTTTCAACCCAGCTTCAGCAAAACGTTGCAAGACCATGGACAACTTAGTAAAGTGGCTTTCCACATCTTTGGAAACTAAAATCAAATCATCCAGGTAAACAAAAAGTCCATTCCCAACTAAGCCATGAAAAATGGAGTTAACTAAGCGCTGGCAAGTCAAAGGAGCATTCCGCAAACCCATGGGGCAACGAAGCCATTCATAGTGCCCACTGGGAGTCGAGAAGGCCGTGACTTTACGAGACTTCTCCTCCAGGGGTATCTGCCAAAAACCTGTTTTTAAATCTATGGTGGTGAACACCGTATTACCAGTGCCAATGGAATGAAGAAGCTCGCTTAAGAGAGGCAGAGGATAATGGTCTGGAATAGTGACCTCGTTAACTCTCCTGTAGTCAACAACAGGACGAAAAGATCCATCTTTCTTAGGCACCAGGAGAAGAGGCGAGTTCCACTCTGAGTGGGACTCCTGTACAACACCTTCACGCAATAAATCGTCAACCAAGGACTGGGCTATAAGCCGACGAGAGTGAGGTAGTCTGTAAGAGGGGACGTAAACAGGACGAGCACCTGGCTGAAGATCAATTCTATGAACCACACGATCCGCAACCCCTAACGGATCACCTGGTAAAGCCAAAGCCTGACGGTGAGTAACTAACAGGTCAAGGCGACGAGGCGTCTCTTCAGGAAAATCAATCTCGCCTACAAATGTGGCAAACTCAGAAGCTAAGTGAGCAGGGTCACGAGTTGGAGGAGACTGTAGTACAAAAGCTGCTATAATAGGCGAGTCCTGGAAAGTAGCAACGTGTACCACCTCAAAGGAACCTAAGTGACTGCCAGGAGAGAGAGGAATAGGAGCACCCGTGACGTTGGTTACCATCGTCGTGGTGACATGATCCTCGCGAACAGTGGAGAGAGTTCCTTCTAGTGCAAGCCGACGAATACGAATAGAGTCAGGCAAAGAGAGAACGTCAGACCCTATCGGGGCACCTGAGACGCGCACCGGAACTCGAACAGAACTTGAAGGTTCAATAAGATGCTCTCCTATAACAACAGCAGCACAATGAGAAACAGGGTTAGAGCGCTTAGAAGTTGGTACAGGCACATGTGCGGACTGATCAAGCACAGTAGAATCACAAACAGAAACTGGCCTATCGATGCAGAGACATCAAAATTGCAGAAAGTCACTACACGACGACAAGGAGAAATATCTATACCATGAGCTGTAAGAGCATCAATACCCAAGAGACAGTCACACTTAAGGGCAATACCAGAAACAACAACGAAAGTGAGTTGGAATACTGTAGCATGCGAGGGAAACTGCAAGGGAAGACAAACAGATCCAAGAACAAGCAAGGGAGAACCTTGCACAGAATGCAAATTATTACAAAAGGGAGATAAAGGGAGATTATACAATTCCCGTAGAGCAAAATAAGCCTTTCTACTTAAGAGACTACATTCTGCACCAGGATCTACAGTGACAGAAAGAGGCGTATCCCTAGTAAGAAATTGAAAGGTAAGTAATTGTGAAGACTCAACAGCCACAAAGGGAATTATTTGAGACCGAACATTACTGGTCAACTCTTTGGGGTGTGAAACAAGCTCTGGGGAAAATGGGATTGACGAGGCTGTTGAGAAGTCTCATCCTTAAGTTTCAAACCCTTGAAACATTGATCAGTCGAGTGTTTACAATGACCATGGATATGGTCTGGACTTGTGTACCTGGCGCCTACGGCGGTAACAAAATTCGCTTGAATGACCAGACCTGTTACAAAAGGTACATAACAGGGGAGGAGGGTAACTGTAGATTGAGGAGAGCTATGACTAGGATATGTAGACTGAGAGGGCTGAGGAGAACAAGGGACATGGGTATGTTGAAGAGTATTGCTAATACACAAGGAACTAGAAGGCACTTCCCCTAGTTTACAGGAAAGCCTTGTCGCAAAAGACAATAGAGTCTCATCAGTCGTATACTTGAGAGAAGATGCAGATCTTCTCTCATAAGGCACAAAAAAATATACATAAAAAATTCCAAAATAAGACGAAATCTATCTAAAGTGATATTGCCATTATCTACCCAATCTGAATGTGAAAGTGACTCTAAAGCATCAACAACAATTATACTGGCCTGAGCTTGCGCCCGTCTATAATCAAGAGTGCCCAGTCGGGATACGAGAGTATCAGCCAGTTTGAAACACCAATGGAACGAACCACCACCAGGGGTATCTGAAAAAAGTTTAAGGAAGTTAGACCTAAAGATGTCATAATTATAATCCAGAGATTTGGGATCTAAACACGACGCAGAAAGTAACTCCGATGCCAGAGAATTTGGCACAAGCTGGGACCTCACAAAGGAGATCTTTTCAGGCCCCGTCGAAACATTAGAGTGCACAATTGAGTCCTCACATTGGCGGATAAAATCAATCGCCTTATAATGGGGATCTTGACCAGAGAATTTCATAACCAACGGTTCTTGATGCAATAATGTCAATGTGTGCGCCATTGTCTCAGATGAGTTTTTTGAACTGATAAACGAAGGCATCTTTGACTTAGACATGATAGGATTTGACAACTGTAACCCACTGCGTAATAACATACAGCAGGAATAGAAAACACTGACACTGAGCAAGAAATAATGTAAATATAACACACTTGCACAAAGCATGAAATAATGTAAAAAAAATAATATAGAGAAATCACATGGACATGGGACACGAACGTAAGATAATGATATAATTCACACAAACAGAAGCATTGAAACACAGAAACAATGCAATACATATAGCAAATAATGAAGAAAAAATTATATTAAGACCGTAATTAGCAAAAATTACGTAAAAAATATATAATGCGCTGATGCGTAAGTATACGCAAGACGTCACTGGCGAAAGAAAATCTAACCACTGAGGGGTAACATTTCAAAAAGTAAACGAATGACGTCATAAAAATGGCCGTCATGCCAACAACACGACGTAAACAAATATGGCAGTCTTGCTAGAAAATTATATATATATCAATTCACTATAGCCAGAAGAAAACTATGGCATTGTATAAACAACAAATTTGTACAAGTCTGAGTACTAATACAAAAATCACCGATATAGGGGACGACAGTCACTATGGAATCCAGCGAACGACGATCACCGGTTGACGTGAAGAATGCGCGGCACAAATCTTTCTGTCCAAAATCCTCCACCATCCAGGGCTCAAATTACAGCTGAGAATACACAGGAACATAAGACGATCCAGTGATAATCGCAGATGACGACGATGCCACCGGGAAGAGAGGGAACAACAACAAAAAAATCACCTGACGCACTCCAAGAAAAATGTTCCTGCGCCTAAATACTAGCTTATGTCACTGTATCCTGAGCACTATCATTTCCTATATATTTACTTAAGTCACTGAAAAAAATTACCTAGTCTTGAAGGAAAAATGGGAGAAAACACATCGCCAACAACGCAATATCACCGACCTGCAATTTTCAAATTTCACACAATTCGAGAGTTCTGCATAGAATTTAAACACACAATACAAGTAAAACATGAAATGTTAAATCGCTGCCACTAAATGTACCGGGTGGCTACAAGAAATGAAAGTCAAAATGTGAGAAGTACACTGTAATCTCTGATACCACTGACAACTAATGCGTGTGTATACAAAGAGAGCTGGCTCTCAACTGACGCCACGCCGCCAATTTGGCGCGAACAGACATGCATCGCATTTGCGATATCCAATATAATTACAAATATACACAATGATTACACATAATTACAATAAATAATAAAACAACAAACAACAAAACATATGACAATTTTATAAAGAGGGGGAAACATATAATTCCCCAAATAAGCAACACACAATTACAATGTACGATAATAATGGTATGATATACAATCATACCACGCTAACACATTTTCCCTAAAAAAGCATAGACTCAGAGGTGACTTGATACAGGTCTTTAAAATTCTAAAGGGAATTGACATCAAAAGTGACAAAAATTTCACACTGAATGAGAATCAGACAAGAAACAATGGTCTCAAAGTGTCCGGAAATAGATTCAATTTGGAAGTGGGTAGAAACAACTTTGCCAACCGTGTAGTTAATGAATGGAATAAACTTCCTGCACAGGTAGTGCAATGTAGTTCAGTTCGAAGCTTTAAGAATCATTTAGATAAACACCTAAGCAAGATGCTGTAATGATTATAATTTATTTTATATTATTTGTTTTTGTTTTGTTATTGTTTGCCTGTTTGATTTTCATTTATTATTAGTTATATGTCAATTTATTATTATTTACCTTTGTGTTTATTATTTAACAATACCTATGCATGTATTTATGTATTTTATTTGTTATTTACAGTATAGTTTTTATCTATTTTATTATTATTATTTTTTTTTTTTTGCATCCCACCTAGATATGGACCAAAAGGTCTCCTGTCGGCATGCTCCGCCTTTGAAATCCTTTGTAATAAAAAAATAATATTATCATGAATCCCTGTACAACGACCCGCGATGTGAGGGTAAAGAATTTCAGTGAGGACCATCATCATCATTATGACGGCCCTTGTTGGTATTGTTTATTGTGGTTGCCCCCTCTGCAGCAGTCAAAATTCTTCACACACAAATACACACACAAACACACACACATCACATAGACAAGGTCTCCATTTGCCAAATCTGGCGACATTTGTGTGTGCATATATATATATATATATATATATATATATATATATATATATATATATGTATATATACGTATATATATACATATATTCATATATACTTATCTTTTGCAAATTATTCCTCTAGGCCACAAATCGACGCGCAAGAATGTTTCTTGATATTCCTCAATTACCTCATTTTTCAGACATTTTTTACCATAAACTCCTGTTTTACTTTCGTCTCGAAATAAGAGACGCTCTCTGTCCCATTCTTTCAGATTTGAACACAAGTATCATGTGTGTATCTATCAAATTGTGGCGTACATGAAAAAGTAACGCTCTGAGTGTATGTGTGTGCGTGAGAGAGAGAGAGAGAGAGAGAGAGAGAGAGAGAGAGAGAGAGAGAGAGAGAGAGAGAGAGAGAGAGAGAGAAGGGCTGTGGGGGAGAGGTTTCCGATTATAAGAGACTGCGGCGTGACTCTGGTCCGTAAAGGCACCACCCCTAAAAATATCGACTTCATAAACGGTGCAGGGCATAAAAATTGTATTGTATCCAATGTACAGAAACAAAATTCTGACACTGTAGAAAAATGACAAAAAGAAACTTGGCAACTAACGAGAAAGAGAATGGAAATATAGGACGGGGCAGAGGAAGAAAATAAAAATGCGGACAATAAGAGAAAAACAAAAGAAGATCTGGAAGGCGCGCGAAATCATAATACAAAAGAAGGGGAAGGGAAGGAGAAGAGGAGGAAAGGAATGGAAGAGAGAAACGAACAAACGGTGGATAAAACGAGAAATAGAACGAAAAAATAAAAAATAAAGAAAGAGGCACATTAAGGAACGTCGTTCGCTTTGCGGGAAAGAAGGGCATGGACCAAGTGGCGAGGGAGCTGTGACGTCACATATGTGGGCGGAGTCGGCAGAGGGGACGCGACGACAGAGCTGTGACGTCATAAAAGTGGCGAGGGCGACGACGTGACGTCACGGGCTGGGCCAGATATGCGACTTGACGAGGTACGAAGGGTGACGCACTCAAGCACCGGGGAATGGACAGAAAAGGGAATATATGACGTCATAGTCCAAAGGGAGTGACGTCATGTCGTTGGACGAATTAGCTTCTTCTCCGATTAGTAGATATTCTTTTAGCATTAAAACATCCTCTTTGGATTAATTCCACCACTTTTATTAAACTATAAATAGAAAAACTCACAAATTAGGATAATTATTATTAACTTTATAATACGAAATAAATACGATAAAAATTATCTATATTTCAAATGTATCGTACAAATAGTACCATCTACGAACTAACATTCCCATTATATTCCATCAGGTTCCATAATTATTCGTGCAAAATTAAATGTGTTCATTAGTTTCCTTGACTATTCACAGGTCAAGGAGTGCAGGTCACCTAACGTTGGGCATGCTGTGCAGGTCAGGACAGATATTAGATCAAAAGTGTCGGTCAAATAATAAAAGAGAAGATGACTTCCTTAAAGTTGGCTATGATCAATCGCAGTATCCCACAATGTTGATCAACAATATATATATATATATATATATATTTATATATATATATATATATATATATATATATATATATATATATATATATATATCACGTGCAAACTACAGCTGGAGCTTAAAAAACTGGAGACAAGGAATCTATATATTTTGACTGCAAACTGTAATCCTCATATACTTACGCGCGCGCACACACACACACACACACACACACACACACACACACACACATATATATATATATATATATATATATATATATACATATATATATATATATATATATATGTGTGTGTGTGTGTGTGTGTGTGTGTGTGTGTGTGTGTGTGTGTGTGTGTGTGTGTGTGTGTGAGTGTGTGTATGCGCCATACTTAAAGTGCTGGATTCACAGTGCAGGTCAGCAAGACTAGGTCACGTTAGGAAATATAGGTTAACGAAAACAGGAGAGGAGAGGAGAGGAGAGGCTGTCTGTATGTCCGTGACGTGTCACAGAGCAGAGACGTGACATGTTGACGTCGTTCACAATCTGAACGATGCAAAAGAAACACTAGCGAAGGTGTCGTCTACACCGAAAAGCATCACTAAGAAATAGATACATACATACATATATCAAAGGCTTTTTCCCCTTTACAAGGGAGGTAGCCAAAAAACAATGGCATAAAAAACACTTCCACCCATTCCATCCCCAATATACTCCACTCCCATCTACCCCCTCCCTCCCTCTTTTCTTTGCTTCTCCTGGATAACGGGTCATCCCTGCATCTCACAAGACACAGCACATCCACAGCAAGGCAGCTTCATTAATTCGGCGACCCCCCCCCCTCTCCGTCCCCTTGTACAGAAATGGAGAAGACGTGGATAAATCCCTTTGGGCTGCGTAAATTCATTCCTCATGCATACTCCCTCACCCCACATCCCCCACCCACTCCCCCTCATGCATCACAGCATCATCCATATACAACTATTCTCCATTCATCCCCCTTTAACACCCCCGTAATAGAGCAAAACAGAAAAGTGGCAGATATTAATCTATGTTACGTTAATGCTCGCAGCGTGCGAAACAAGTTCGAAGATCTGGAGATTCTCGGAGCGACAGGTAACTATCACGTGATAGGAGTAACAGAGACATGGTTGGACACATTAAGTCGATATTTCATTGCGGAATACTGTTTGCCAGGCTACACAATTTTCAGCTGCGAAAGAGAAAATAGAACAGGTGGCGCAGTAATCTTGTATGTCCATAACTCCCTCCAATCATCACTGTTAAAAACAGACAGTAACAAATGTTGATATATTGTTTGTTGAAATAAGAACTAATTGCAGTAAATCTAAAGTAATAATTGGACTTGTTTATAGACCACCGGGTCAGCTACTAGTAAATGACGAAAAATTATTTGATTTAATCGTAGAAACTGACCAACTCTGCGAGACAGGCATCATGGGAGACTTTAACTTACCGGTGAAGAGATGGGGTGAAGATTGAGTTCGCATACAGGACGAGACTTGTATAGTAACTTACTGGAAAGTGGCTTCCACCAAGGCGTAAACAGCCCTACCCGAGGAGATAATATCCTTGACCTAATATTCTCTACAACAGAAAATCTTGTAAACGAAGTAAATGTCGGCTCAATATTCAGCACTAGCGATCATCGTACCATCACATTCAAAATTAAAATGGAAGCCAGTTTATCAAAGACCAGCAAAGAAAAAGTACCCGACTTCCGTAGAACTAATTTCAATAGACTCCGATCAATACTAGAAAACTTAGACTGGAGTACAACTTCGAACGAGATTGATATTGATAAAGCGTGGGAAAACTTCACCACGGACATAAACAATGCTGTAAATTTCTGTGTTCCCTATCGTGAGAGACGTCCGGCAACAAATAAACCAAAGTGGTGGAATAGGGAAATTAGTAACAACCTCTCTCGTAAAAAGAGTGCGTACAAAAAGTATTTATCAACTAAAAGCCAAGACGACAAACTAACACTAGACAGAATTCGCCGCGAAACCAAAACACTGATAAAGCGTATTAAGAAAGATCTTGAAGAGTATATTGCTGAGGCAACCAAGTCGAACCCTAAAGAATTCTATAGTTATGCGAATAAGAAGAAAACGCTTACCTGCGGCATTGGACCATTAAATGACGATGAAGGAAAACATACGGATGATGAAAATGAGATGGCCTCAATCCTTAATGATTTTTTCGCATCCGTCTTCACAGACGAAGATTGCTCAGTGTATCAGCCACCAGAACATAAAATGTCCCAAAACGTTTTAAATCAACTCATAATTACCGAAAGGGATGTCGTACAAGTGATTGATAAGCTCGGAATAAATAAAGCCCCGGGACCTGACCAAATTTCACCTAGAATTCTGCGAGAAGTCAAAAATCAAATCAGTAAACCCTTGTGCATCCTCTTCAACAAATCATTAGCACTCGGTAAAGTCCCATCAGATTGGAAATGTGCTAACGTAACACCAATATTCAAGAAAGGGGACAAATCACAACCAGGCAACGACAGACCGATTAGCCTGACTTCGATTATGTGCAAACTGCTAGAGACAATTATCCGTGACAGTGTAGTAAAATTTTTAGAAGAAAATAAGATTATGAAAGATTCGCAACATGGCTTCCGTAGCAAACGCTCATGTCTAACTAATCTCCTTGACTTCTTTCATGACGTCTTTAACAAATACGAGGAATGTAGATCTGTTGATATAATCTATCTAGATTTTCAGAAGGCATTCGATAAAGTCCCCCACAAACGATTGCTCGACAAATTAAAAATGCACAGTATTTCTGGCAATATCCACAACTGGATTAAAGACTGGCTCTCAGAGCGAAAACAGAGGGTCATAATTAACGGGGCATCATCTAGCTGGCTCGACGTTAAAAGTGGCGTACCGCAAGGATCAGTTTTGGGACCCGTCTTGTTCTTAATATATATAAATGATCTACTGTAGATGACGGCCTCCTCTGCAAAGTATCAAAATTTGTTGATGACACAAAAATTGCCGGTAAAGTAACAACCACCAAAGAGAAAGAAACTCTACAATCCGATCTATATAAATTATCAAGATGGGCTACCAAGTGGCAAATGAAATTTAACGTTAACAATTGTAAAGTCATGCACATTGGAGGTAACAATGATCACATCCAATACCAAATGAATGGCGAAATACTGGATTCAGTAACAAAAGAAAATGATCTAGGAGTTTTAATATCAATTGACTTGAAGCCAAGTCAACATTGCTCAGAAGTTGTTAAAACACCAGACAAATTAGTTGGCTTCATCGGAAGAGTCTTCGAAAATAAATCAGAAAAAGTATTGCTAAGCCTCTATAATTCCTTGGTCCGTCCCCATCTCGAATACTGTGTACAATTTTGGTCCCCATACTACCAGAAAGATATTAACAAACTAGAAAGAGTGCAACGGAGAGTGACCAAAATGATACCAAGGCTGAGAAATCTGCCGTATGAAGAAAGACTAAAAAATCTATACTTATTCTCACTCTCAAAAAAGAAGAATGCGAGGAGATTTGATTGAGGTTTTTAAAATGTTCAAAGGCTTTGACAACATTAATGTCAAAGAATACTTCTTATTAGACCAATCAAATACAAGAAGACGCCACGATTTCAAAGTAATTGGCAAAAGATTCTCTACGAACGAAAGTAAGCACTTCTTCTTTAACCGGGTTGTTAACGTGTGGAATTCGTTACCTTCCACTGTCGTTGAAAGTAACACGATAACAACATTTAAAAATCGCTTAGATAAATACTTGGAATCTAATCCGCAAAAAAAATATTATCCTTTGCAATAAAATATATGACAACCAGACATTTAATCGCAATTGGATTAATTGGATAGGATAGTGATAGCAGTAGTGTTATTTCATCTTCTATCGCCTAGTTGCCCTGTTTCCTTAATTGTAGTGTAGTTTAGTAAACACAAACAGCCCCGTTAGGGCCAGTAGGCCTGCTGTTGTTTGTTCTTCCTTTGTGTTCCTTTGTGTCTTCTGTCCTCTCCCGTCCTTCCTCAACAGACATTCACCTCTTTCCCAATGCTCCTTTTACCCCATCCATCCACCTCATCCTTGATAGCTCACTCATGTTCACTCCTTCTACCTCTGCCTTCCACACCTATTTTACTAATCTTTCTTCACTCATTCATTCCATCTGTTCAAACCATCCCAATACTCTTTCATCAACTCTATTTCCCGACTCCTTTTCCACCCCTGTTCTCTGTATATATATATACATATATATATATATATATATATATATATATATATATATTATATGTATGTATACATAATGTAACCCGGTACAACCTGCCTGTTCTCATCACCTCGTTTCTCACTCTATCCAGCCTAGTAACCTCTATCATACTTCTTAGGCACCTCATCTCAAACATAGTCAAAATCCTCTCTTCCTCTCTTATGTTCCATGTTTCTACACCATACAGTGCTGTTGGCTCAATCACTGCTTCATACATTAAAAATAAATAAATGTAAAAACTACAAATAAAAAGATAAAGAATATCTATTAGTTTGTCTAAGATAACCAGTTCTTCTGTCTTTCAATGGAGTTAAGTTTCCAATCACAAAAGGATACTGCGTACTTCTGAGCTGTAAGGGTGTCATAAAGTCTATAAATTGTTAACCGAATCAGATTCACGCAATAAACACAATATATGCGGGACAACTATCGGAGAGCAATTCAATAAATGAATAAATAAATAAATAAATAATAAATAAATAAACTAATAATTGAATTAATTCATCTTTAAATAAGACACAGCTGTGTCATAAATAATTACCTATGACACAACACAGATCCTGATACCAACGGCTTCTCTGTTACCATTACCACAACCTCCCTTCACCTGGGTCTGGTTGAGTTAGGAGAAGTGTACTTGCCATCATCGCCCAGGTCTCCTGTCAACATTCTTTAGCATTGAGTAACCCCAGTGGGGGGGAGAAAGAGAGAGAGAGAGAGAGAGAGAGAGAGAGAGAGAGAGAGAGAGAGAGAGAGAGAGAGAGAGAGAGAGAGAGAGAGAGAGAGAGAGAGAGAAATAATATATCGCTAGTTCGGGTGGAGGTTCCATCTTTCGTAAAAGTCCCACCATACTTCAACCCGCTACTGTCCCTCTTCAGCCCCGTGATGGGTGTACGGACTGTACGGTGTGGGAAAGATCACAGCAGTACCAACAGGTGGAGCTGCATGATGTCTGAGCTCTCACCTGGGAGGGCAAGAGATGACCATTACAGGTCAACAAACATATATATATATATACATATATATACATATATATACATATATATATACATATATATATTATAAAGGATTACAAAGGCGGAGCATGCCGACAGGAGACCTTTTGGTCCATATCTAGGTCGGATGCAAAAAAAAAAAAAAAAAAAAAAAAAAAAAAAAAATCATAATAATAAAATAATAAATAAACTATAATAATGTAAATAACAAATAAAATACATAAATAAATGCATAGGTATAGTTAAATAACAAACAAACAGGTAAATAGTAAATAATAATAAATTGACATATAACTAATAATAAATGAAAATCAAACAGACAAATGATAACAAAACAAAAACAAATAATATAAAATAAATTATAATCATTACAGCATCTTACTTAGGTGTTTATCTAAATGATTCTTAAAGCTTCGAACTGAACTACATTGCACTACCTGTGCAGGAAGTTTATTCCATTCATTAACTACTCGGTTGGCAAAGTTGTTTCTACCCACTTCCAAATTGAATCTATTTCCGGACAGTTTGAGACCATTGTTTCTTGTCTGATTCTCATTCAGTGTGAAATTTTTTTCACTTTTGATGTTGTCAATTCCCTTTAGGATCTTAAAGACCTGTATCAAGTCACCTCTGAGTCTACGCTTTTTTAGGGAAAACAGATTCATATGTTTTAGTCGATTTTCGTATGATTTATTTTTTATATTTGGAATCAGTTTTGTGGCTCGCCGTTGTACTTTTTCCAGTCTGTCATTGTCTTTAATGAGATTCGGTGACCATACGGAAACAGCATATTCCAAATGTGGACGAACTAACGATTTATATAGCTTGTTAATGAGTGATGTACTTTTGAAATCAAAAGATCGCGAAATCAGTCCTAGAATCTTATTTGCTTTCTCAGAGGCTGAAATATACTGCTTGGATGATTTGAGGTCGTTACTGATAATTACGCCGAGATCTTTTTCACTATCAACATTTGTTAACGAATTTCCAAATAACTTGTAATCGTACTTACTGTTATTTTTACCTATGTGCATTACCTTGCATTTACTTGTGTTAAATTTCATTAGCCACTTTTCAGACCATTGCTGTAATTTATCTAAATCTTCTTGAATATCTAATTGGTTTGAGTGATCATTTGCCACTCCGCACAGTTTTGTATCATCAGCAAATTTGGAAACAGTAGATTTTAGTCCATGGTCTATATCATTTATATATACTATGAATAGAAGTGGCCCAAGAACGGAACCCTTAGGAACTCCACTTGTAACATTTTTCCATCCTGAAGTTTTTCCATTTAAAACAACTCTCTGTTTTCGACCATTCAACCAATTACTAGTCCAACTTAATAGGCTACCACTTATTCCGTGTAAAGCTAATTTAGTAATTAGTCTTTCGTGTGGGACGGTATCAAAAGCTTTTGCAAAGTCTAGATATATTAAATCTATATTGTTTCTTTTGTCATAATTCGAGATAACTGTGTTGTAGAATTCGAGTAAGTTAGTCACGCAAGAACATTTCCGTCTGAAACCATGCTGGCTATCATTTATCAAACGGTTACTTTCTAAATGATGTTCGATAGCATCTCTGATGATAGTTTCCATTATTTTTCCTAAGATTGAAGTCAAAATTATAGGCCTATAGTTATTAGGTTTCTTTTTGTCACCTTTTTTGAATATGGGAGTAACGTTAGCTAGCTTCCATTCTCTTGGGACATCTCCGGATATGATGGATTTCTTGAAAATAATTTCCAATGGAACAACAATCTCATTTTTCATTTCCTTTAAGATTTATATATATATATATATATATATATATATATATATATATAAATATATGCACATTTAGAGAGTATAAAGAGGAAGAGAGAGAGAGAGAGAGAGAGAGAGAGAAAGAGAGAGACTTCCCGAGGAAGTCGATCAATGGCCTGGCGTCAAGTAAATAAACGAATGCATAAATAAAGAAATATACAAAAAAAAAAAAAAAAAAAAAAAAAAAAAAAAATTCGAGGAGGAGGAGGAGGAGGAGGACGAGATGGAGGTGTTGTCGCCGAGCGGGCAAAAGCAATCGGCAAACTAAGGCGACAACAAAGTCAGCGACAAATCAAACAAACAAACAAACAAACAAATCAAAGCGACAAAGCTTACGGCCTGTGTGCGCTTGCCAAGTGTTTGATGTCAGCTATATGCGTGTGTGTGCGTGGGATGGAATGTGTGTGTGTGTGTGTGTGTGTGTGTGTGTGTGTGTGTGTGTGTGTGTGTGCGTGTGTGTATGTGTGTGTGTGCGTGTGTGCGTGTGTGTGTGTGTGTGTGTGTGTGTGTGTGTGTGTGTGTGTGTGTGTGTGTGTGTGTGTGTGTGTGTGTGTGTGTGTGTGTGTGTGTGTGTGTGTGTGTGTGTGTGTGTGTGTGTGTGTGTGAGTGTGTGTGTGTGCGCTCAACCCTTCATCCACGAGGTGCTGAGATGAGGGGAGCATTAAATGGGTTTTAATATGTGTATATAGAGGGTGTTTCCTCTTGATTAAGCTACCCTCCTTTTCTAGAGTAAAGGACCTGTGTGTGTGTGTGTGTGTGTGTGTGTGTGTGTGTGTGTGTGTGTGTGTGTGTGTGTGTGTGTGTGTGTGAGTGTGTGTATATATATATATATATATATATATATATATATATATATATATATATATACGCTTGCATGTATGTATATACATTTATACATATCTATATACTTATACATACATATATACAAAACCGTTATCTCAAGAACTTAGCCCTTCTGCATATTACAAAGTTAGGCGAATACACACACACACACACACACACACACACACACACACACAAGCGCGAAGGAAGAGGAGGAGGAGGAGAACGAGGAGGAGAAAGAGGAGGAGATGTCAGGTGGGGACGACATAGGTTCTCTTGCCTGTATCAGTCAAGCCACAGCACACAAGCGAGTTAAGTGTTATGAAGTTGTATGAAGTAGTCCTTCGTTTAGGCCGCTGAAGGAAAGAACCCGAGGGTTCAAACGCGTCGTTTTGGCGCGTGTGTGGAGAGTACTCACTGAAGTCTGTGTGTGTGTGTGTGTGTGTGTGTGTGTGTGTGTGTGTGTGTGTGTGTGTGTGTGTGTGTGTGTGTGTGTGTGTGTGTGTGTGTGTGTGTGTGTGTGTGTGTGTGTGTGTGTGTGTGTGTGTGTGTGTGTGTGTGTGTGTGTGTGTGTGTGTGTGTGTGTGCGTGCGCGCGCGTGTGTGTGCGCACCTGAGCACTATATGTAACAACAAATTTCCTTTGGGAAAACGTACAAGTGGGATGGATTAAAACGCGCACACATACACACACGTGTACACGACATGTTTACGAGAGACTGTTTGTGTATTTAATTGTAACCATGCTCCTCTTCTGCATCCGAACTCGTTATGGACCAAAAAGTCTCCAGTCAGCATTCAAACTCTGCAATTGTAATCCCCTGGAACAGGTTCTCCACCACCCCTCCTCTCTCTCTCTCTCTTTTAACATCCTGCATCAAGTGACCCTCCCACATGTCATCAACTGTGACCAACCCAGGAACATACGGGATCAACACAGGTCACGCCCTGAGGCACGCTCGTGGCTCAGGGCGTCCAAGCCTCTCTTCACCTGTTGACCCCCCCCCCACGGCCCAATTGGACATCGTTGGATGGATTTTGTCCTGGCTGACACCGGGGGATTTTATTAATGGGGTAGAAACACCCTTGGACTGCAGTTGCCACCATGCGTGTGTTAGGTGTTAATGTGAGGAGGAGGAGGATAAAGGAGAGAGAGAGGAATAAAGAAGTGGAGAAAGAGAGAAGGAGAGAAAGAGAGGAAGGGAGGGGGAGGTGTGTGTGTGGGGGGGGGGGGTAAGGAGAACAAGCGGACCACCCAGGGCGAGGGCGCCGCAGAAGACGAGGAAGAAGGCGGCGTCGGGGGCCAGGAGGGTTGTTGATCAAGGGCGGCTCTTACACTTCGAGAAGTAGGAGGCACAGGTTACATGAGACGAAGCACTTACAGAACAAGACGAAGTTGGACGCGGCACCGTGGGCCGAGTACACACACACACACACACACACACACACACACACACACACACACACACGGATATATATATATATATATATATATATATATATATATATATATATATATATATATAGGAAGAGATACCGGACAGAATGTCAATGAAGGCCAAAATATCAAGATAGGATGTAATGGCAGTGGAAGACAAAAGATCACGATGGGATGTAATTATAGTGGAGGAAAAAATATCACGGTAGGATATAATGTCACTGGAGGACAAAATATAATTTTAGAAAGGGATGCCGGACATAATGTCACTGAACGACGGGAGGCCGGCGTGAATCACGGTGACGTAGGGGGACAAAATGTACAATATAGATCGGATGACCGTAATCGACCAGATGTCCGTGATGGGGGAAATGTTAATTTTGATAGGAGAAATGTTAATGAGGCATTGAATGTCAATGAAGGACCAAATAATAATAATATAGAGCAAGGCATAAATAAAAAACAAAATGATAATATAAGACATAATATTGAAACTCAAAATGTGTCAAAAAGAAATAATCACGAGTTTCTTAAAACTATGTACTTTAATGCTCGTAGTATTAGGAACAAATTTCAAGAAATACAGGCGTATGTCAAAAGCGAAAATCTCGATATGATAGGAATAACTGAGACATGGTTAAATGGTACAGAGTTCGAAGCTGAATTTAATATTGCGGGATTTAAACACTTTCATCAGGATAGAAACCACAAGAAAGGTGGGGGTGTTCTACTGTACGTTAAAAACAATGTTCATGCTTGTGTTTTAGAGAAAGTGAAACAGGATGCATATGACAGTTTGTGGGTAGAGTTAACCCAAACAAATGGACAAAAAATGAATATAGGTGTAATATATAGGCCAAAGACATTATCATTAGCAGACGACAAACTGTTATTTCAAGAACTGTCTAGTTTCTGCAACCGGGATTTATTGATAATGGGTGATTTCAATTTTACTGACATTGATTAGATGACCCTTGAACATGGCCATATAGGTAGTCGCTTGATTGATTTTCTTGGTGACAATTACTTAATTCAGCATGTAAAAGAGCCCACAAGATATGGAAACTTACTCGATTTATTGATCACTAGCCGCGAAAGCATGGTAACTGATGTAGAAGTCGGTGAATCTGTTGCAAATAGCGATCACAACTTAGTCAGATTCAAACTCCTAAACAATTTTAGAATAGATACTTGTGCTTCTAAAATACCCGATTTCAGTAAAGCTCAGTTCATAGAACTACGTCAGGAGCTTCAGCTTACAGATTGGGAGGCAAAATTAAACGAAAGGCCTGTAGATCAGATGTGGGAAATATTTCAAAATACGCTCACTAAGATGATTCAAACCTACATTCCTTTTAAGGACAGACGTCCACCAAATCAGGCTCGCCCAAAGTGGCTCGACAAAGAAACTGAAAAAAGTATTGCTAAAAAGAGACAGGCTTATAAGAAATATAAGTGCTCGGGTGCATCTAATGACTATGAAAGTTATGTATCAATACAGAAGAGATTTAAAAAAGACAATAAGAAAAAGAAAACGACAATACGAAATGAACATCGCTGATAAATCCAAAGAGAATCCCAAAGAATTCTATAGTTACATTAGAGATAAAAAGGTTGTTAGGAATCACATTGGTCCACTATTATCTGCTGACGGTCAACTTGAACATTCAAATGAAGGAATGTGTAATATCTTAAACAATTATTTTAGCTCGGTATTCGTAAACGAAACACCTCAAAGTGAATTCCAAACTGAAACCTGTGAAAAGTCTGGGGTAAACTTACTCACTACGGTAAATATAACAAAAGAAAAAATTAAAAGGTGTATAGACAAACTCAAAGTTAATAAAACACCAGGGCCTGACGGTTGGCATCCAAGAATCTTAAAGGAAATGAAAAATGAGATTGTTGTTCCATTAGAAATTATTTTCAAGAAATCCATCATATCCGGAGATGTCCCAAGAGAATGGAAGCTAGCTAACGTTACTCCCATATTCAAAAAAGGTGACAAAAAGAAACCAAATAACTATAGGCCTATAAGTTTGACTTCGATCGTAGGAAAAATAATGGAAACTATCATCAGAGATGCTATCGAATATCATTTAGAAAGTAACCGTTTGATAAATGATAGCCAGCATGGTTTCAGACGGAAACGTTCTTGCGTGACTAACTTACTCGAATTCTACAACACAGTTATCTCGAATTATGACAAAAGAAACAATATAGATTTAATATATCTAGACTTTGCAAAAGCTTTTGATACCGTCCCACACGAAAGACTAATTACTAAATTAGCTTTGCATGGAATAAGTGGTAGCCTATTAGGTTGGACTAGTAATTGGTTGAATGGTCGAAAACAGAGAGTTGTTTTAAATGGAAAAACTTCTGGATGGAAAAGTGTTGCAAGTGGAGTTCCTAAGGGTTCCGTTCTTGGGCCACTTCTATTCATAGTATATATAAATTATATAGACCATGGACTAAAATCTACTGTTTCCAAATTTGCTGATGATACAAAACTGTGCGGAGTGGCAAATGATCACTCAAACCAATTAGATATTCAAGAAGATTTAGATAAATTACAGCAATGGTCTGAAAAGTGGCTAATGAAATTTAACACAAGTAAATGCAAGGTAATGCACATAGGTAAAAATAACAGTAAGTACGATTACAAGTTATTTGGAAATTCGTTAACAAAAGTGGATAGTGAAAAAGATCTCGGCGTAATTATCAGTAACGACCTCAAATCATCCAAGCAGTGTATTTCAGCCTCTGAGAAAGCAAATAAGATTCTGGGATTGATTGCGCGATCTTTTGATTTCAAAAGTACATCACTCATTAACAAGCTATATAAATCGTTAGTTCGTCCACATTTGGAATATGCTGTTTCCGTATGGTCACCGAATCTCATTAAAGACATTGACAGACTGGAAAAAGTACAACAGCGAGCCACAAAACTGATTCCAAATATCAAAAATAAATCATACGAAAATCGACTTAAGCACATGAATCTGTTTTCCCTAAAAAAGCGTAGACTCAGAGGTGACTTGATACAGGTCTTTAAGATTTTAAAGGGAATTGACAACATCAAAAGTGAAAAAAAATTCACATTGAATGAGAATCAGACAAGAAACAATGGTCTCAAACTGTCCGGAAATAGATTCAATTTGGAAGTAGGTAGAAACAACTTTGCCAACCGTGTAGTTAATGAATGGAATAAACTTCCTGCACAGGTAGTGCAATGTAGTTCAGTTCAAAGCTTTAAGAATCATTTAGATAAATACCTAAGTAAGATGCTGTAATGATTATAATTTATGTTATATTATTTGTTTTTGTTTTGTTATAATTTGTCTGTCTGATTTTCATTTATTATTAGTTATATGTCAATTCATAATCATTTACTATTTACCTGTTTGTTTGGTATTCAACTATACCTATGCATTTATTTATGTATTTTATTTGTTATTTTTACATTATTATGGTTTTAATTTATTATTAATATGATATATATATGTATATGTGTTGTATATATATATATATATATATATATATATATGTATGTATGTATATATATATATATATATATTTTTTTTTTGCATCCGACCTAGATATGGATCAAAAGGTCTCCTGTCGGCATGCTCCGCCTTTGTAATCCTTTGTAATATACACACGCACATATGTATATATATATATATATATATATATATATATATATAATATATATATATATATATATATATATATATATATATATTATATGTATGTATATATAATGTAACCTGGTACAACCTGCCGCATGGGTAGATGGAACCCAGCCCAGTAAGGCAACTCATCTAGGAGGAGGAAAACTCTGATCCCAAACCTTCACTGCCTTGTGGATTACCAACCAAAGGAAGTGCTTCGGGAGTTAACCCTGAGGAAAAACCCGGAGATGGAGTCCCTAAGGCGGTTCGATGCTGACCTCAGTAACGTTACGGCAACTCCTGCGACACTGTTGATGCTCAAAACGTACCAGTTCTTGCTGTTCCTTTGGAGCCATCTTCAGTGAGAAGAGGGGGGGGGGATCTGCTGCATGGGCAACTGCTTATCCTCCATTATCTTCTGCCCTGGGTTGCACCCTGGAAAGGTCACTCCAGATTCGCCTCACAGCGTTGAACTAACACGGGATGCAGGAGATACCGGTTATAAGTCACAATGTTCGATTGGCGTAGAATGTGGCGCCATGGGCTGCTTCCGACGGTGGGAGAGATCCTTGGATCTTATTGGACAGCTACCGCCCGCCTGTAGCTGGGCAGCCCCCAGCCAATAAGGTGTTGTCCCGCCACAGCCTACCTTCCTCATTGGGTGCTTGGGAATTAGGATCAAACCGACAAGCAGGCTGCCAAACCCGCACCAGGCAAGAACTAAAGAAACTCAAAGAACAGGTGCCCAGTCCTAAAACTGGGAAGCTGGAGCGTCCGAACGATGACAACCGGACTGTCCGAAGACCTTCAAGGCATCAGTGATGCGAGAAAAACAGCTGTCATCAGCAGCGAGCTGATGAGACTACAGGTAGACATAGCAGCTTTACAAGAGACTCGCTTGGCCGACAGCGGAACCCTCAAGGAGAAGGAATTCACTTTCTTCTGGCATGGGAAGAGTGCGGAGGATCGAAGAGAGTGTGGAGTTGGTCCGAAGGTCCTGTCACTCTTGTCAGCACCTACGCTCCCACTCTGACATCCACAGCAGAAGCAAAGGACGAGTTTTACATCAACATCAGCAACATCGTGAAGAACATACCCCCCAAGGAACATGTCATCATCCTGGGAGACTTCAACGATCGAGTGGGTGCTGACCATGACTCCTAGCCTTCCTATCTTGGGCATTTTGGAATCTGCAAGATGAACGACAACGGGCAGCGCCTGTTGGAGTTTTGCTCCTACAGCAGTCTCTGCGTGACCAACTCCTTCCAGACCAAGCCACAACACAGGGTGTCATGGTGTCACCTTCGCTCAAAGCACTGGCATCAGCTGGACATGATCCTGATCCGTCGTAACAATATCAAGCTTGTGCGGAATACCCGCACTTACCACAGCGCAGACTGCGACATCGACCACTCTCGTCTGCTGCAAGATCAGGTTACAACCTAAGAAGCTTCACAACTCCAAGCAGAGAGGCAAACCTGCATCAACACCATGGGTATGCATCTCCCTAAGAAAGTCGAAGAATTTGCCAAGTCCCTTCAAAAAGCTCTGTCTGTCGAACACCAGCACTGATCTGCAGCTGAGAAGTGGAACCACCTCCGCGATTCCATTCAGAAAACAGCCCTGGCAACCTTTGGGAAGAAAACCTCCACGAACAACGACTGGTTTGACGCTAAGTTCAGTGAGATGTCCCCTGCCATTGATGCAAAGCGTGCTGCCCTTACTGAACACAAGCGCTCTCCCAGCGAGAAAACCCTGCAAGCACTCAGAGTAGTAAGAAGCAAAGTGCAACACACTGCAAGGCGTTGTGTAAATGAATACTGGCAACAGCTCAGCGACTCCATTCAGTTTGCAGCAGTTTCGGGCAACATCAGAGGAATGTATGAAGGCATCAAAACAGCTCTAGGCCCAACAAAGAGCAAAACAGCCCCCCCTCATGACTACCAACGGGGGAGTGATCACCGACAAGAGCAAGCAGATGGACAGGTGGGTGGAGCACTACTCTGAGCTCTACTCCAGAGAGAACACCGTTGCCGCCTCAGCCCTGGATGCCATTGAGCCCCTGCCCATCATGGAGGAACTAGATGCTAAACCAACCATTGTCGAACTCTGCAAAGCAAGCGACAGCCTAGCAAGCGGCAAAGCATCTGGCAATGATGGTATTTCCCCCGATCTCATCAAGTGCTGTAAAAACACCCTACTGCAGCCCCTCCATGACGTCCTTTGCCAGTGTTGGAAAGAGGAAGCCGTGCCGCAAGACATGAGAGATGCCAAGATTGTCACCCTCTACAAGAATAATGGTGAAAGGGGTGATTGTAACAAATACAGAGGCATCTCGCTCTTGAACATTGTTGGGAAACTCTACGCCCTCGTCGTGCTTGTGCGTCTCCAGAAACTCGCTGGGCGCATCTATCCTGAGTCTTAGTGTGGCTTCCGAGCAGAACGCTCCACAGTGGACATGATATTCTCCCTTCGTCAACTTCAGGAGAAATGCAGAGAACAACACAAGCCTCTCTACATAGCCTTCATAGATCTGACTAAGGCCTTTGACCTGATCAGCAGGGAAGGGCTGTTCGACATCCTTCCAAAAATCGGTTGCCCTCCAAAACTCCACAGTCTCATCAGATCCTTTCACGATGACATGAAGGCAACGATCCAGTATGAGGGCAGCATGTCCCACCCCTTTGACATCGAGAGTGGAGTCAAGCAAGGATGTGTGCTGGCCCCAACCCTCAACGGCATCTTTTGAAACATCAACAGAAGGAGTGTACCTTTGCACAAGATCTGACCGTCGACTTTTCCACTTGGCTCGACTGAAAGCAAAAAACAAAGTGACTGAGATAAACATCAGAGACATGATTTTTGCTGATGATGCCGCTGTCACCTCGCACACTGAGCAAGAACTCCAGCGCCTCATGGACAGGTTCTCCCAGGCCAGCAAAGACTTCGGACTGACCATCAGCGTAAAAAAGACCAATGTGCCGAGTCAGGATGTGGACACTCCACCAGCTATCTGCCTTCGCCGCATCCTTGGCATCCGCTGGAGTGACAAGATTACCAATGCCCAGGTACTCGAGCGGGCAGGTCTTCCTACCATATTCACATTGCTCAGGCAGCGCAGACTTAGGTGGCTCGGCTATGTGCGAAGGATGGAATATGGACGCACCCCCAAAGATATCCTCTACGGTGAACTTGAATCCGGCAAGAGAAACGTTGGTCGACCCCAAATGCGCGACAAAGACGCCTGCAAGCGTGACATGAAATCCCTGGACATCAACACGGAGAACTGGGAAGAGGTAGCAGCCGACCGCAGCAAATGGCGCAGTGTTCTTCACAAGCAGCTGAAGTCTGGAGAGGAAAAAGTCCTGAACACAGCAAGTGAAAAGAGAGTCAGGAGGAAAGGCACACACCCCAGCAGCCACTCCAACAAGCCACACCTGCAGCAAATGCGGCCGAGACTGCCACTCCCGCATCGGACTCACCAGCCACAGCCGCCACTGTCGCTAGCAAAATCATGACTTTCTCCGGCGCAATATCCATAGTCGATACCGACTGACGAAGGCCTAATATATATATATATATATATATATATATATATATATATATATATATATATATATACATATATGTACATATATGTATTCATATATATATATATATATATATGTATTCATATATATATATATATATATATATGTATACATATATATATGTATATATATATATATATATATATATATATATATATATATATATCGGGAAATAAAATTGGAAATAAATTTGTCTGTATATTTCGATAACTTTCTGTAGTCCTATCCAGCATCTGCTAAAGTGGACAACAGACAGTGGTCGAAATATACGGATAATTTTATTTCTAATCTTATATTCCGACACTGTGAGAGAAGTCTTATTTTACTAATGTGCTACATTACTCTTTTCTGATATATATATTATATATATATATATATATATATACATATATATATATATATATATACATATGTATACATATGTATACATATATATACATCACTGGTGAGAAATGTAGTAACACATTTGTATATCATATCTAACACCATACGGACGAAAGAGTTGCGTAAGCGAAACTATATATTACTAATACTATTAATAAAAAAGTTGTTAATGTTCAACAGAGGTTGAGAGAAGATCACATCCCAGGTGTTTACTCCCTTCCATGTAAAGATTGCAACCTTTCATACATAGGCCAGACGGGTAGAGACTTAAGGACAAGATTGAATGAACATAAGAGGTTGATTAAGTATGGCCAAGAAAATTCAGCCGTGTTTCAATACGTAAATAAATTCAATCACCGGATGGACCTAGAGAAATCTGACCTTTCTTATAAATCAGGCTGTGGGTTCAGAAGGAAAAAGGTGGAATCCACATTAATTGAATATCTACCCACGATGAATATTTCCAAGGGTCAATGGACCCCAGACTTTACAAAGGTTTTACAAAGGCGGAGCATACCGACAGGAGACCTTTTGATCCATATCTAGGTCGGATGCGAAAAAAAAATCATATTAATAATAAGATAATAAATAAAAACTATAATAATGTAAATAACAAATAAAATACATAAATAAATGCATAGGTATAGTTAAATAATAAACAAACAGGTAAATAGTAAATAATAATAAATTGACATATAACTAATAACAAATGAAAATCAGACAGACAAAAGATAACAAAACAAAAACAAATAATATAAGATAAATTATAATCATTATAGCATCTTACTTAGGTATTTATCTAAATTATTCTTAAAGCTACGAACTGAACTACATTGCACTACCTGTGCAGGAAGTTTATTCCATTCATTAACTACACGGTTGGCAAAGTTGTTTCTACCCACTTCCAAATTGAATCTATTTCCGGACAGTTTGAGACCATTGTTTCTTGTCTGATTCTCATTCAATGTGAAAATCTTGTCACTTTTGATGTTGCCAATTCCCTTTAAAATCTTAAAGACCTGTATCAAGTCACCTCTGAGTCTACGCTTTTTTAGGGAAAACAGATTCATGTGTTTTAGTCGATTTTTGTATGATTTATTTTTGATATTTGGAATCAGTTTTGTGGCTCGCCGTTGTACTTTTTCCAGTCTGTCATTGTCTTTAATGAGATTCGGTGACCATACGGAAACAGCATATTCCAAATGTGGACGAACTAACGATTTATATAGCTTGTTAATGAGTGATGGACTTTTGAAATCAAAAGATCGCGAAATCAGTCCTAGAATCTTATTTGCTTTCTCAGAGGCTGAAATATACTGCTTGGATGATTTGAGGTCGTTACTGATAATTACGCCGAGATCTTTTTCACTATCCACTTTTGTTAACGAATTTCCAAATAACTTGTAAACGTACTTACTGTTATTTTTACCTATGTGCATTACCTTGCATTTACTTGTGTTAAATTTCATTTGCCACTTTTCAGACCATTGCTGTAATTTATCTAAATCTTCTTGAATATCTAATTGGTTTGAGTGATCATTTGCCACTCCGCACAGTTTTGTATCATCAGCAAATTTGGAAACAGTAGATTTTAGTCCATGGTCTATATCATTTATATATACTATGAATAGAAGTGGCCCAAGAACGGAACCCTTAGGAACTCCACTTGTAACATTTTTCCATCCTGAAGTTTTTCCATTTAAAACAACTCTCTGTTTTCGACCATTCAACCAATTACTAGTCCAACTTAATAGGCTACCACTTATTCCGTGTAAAGCTAATTTAGTAATTAGTCTTTCGTGTGGGACGGTATCAAAAGCTTTTGCAAAGTCTAGATATATTAAATCTATATTGTTTCTTTTGTCATAATTCGAGATAACTGTGTTGTAGAATTCGAGTAAG
>NC_134796.1:28958587-28971087 GCF_046742065.1 Oratosquilla oratoria
GGGGGGGGAGATTTTGCAATGGCTGCAGATTCGTTCTTGGAAGACCAACTTGTCATTTATGAAGTCTTGTTTGTCGTCGCCCAGAACCAGCGATTGATGTAACTCTACATAATAATAGAACTAATAATAACAATGTTCCATGTTTCTGCCCCATACAGTGCTGTTGGCATAATCACTCCTTCATACAGTCTCCTCTTAGCATCCATTCCCAAATGTCTATTCCTCATTACACTCTTTAATCCACCAAGGCATTTACTCGCTTCTCTCAATCTACATTCTAGCTCCACTCTCACTCCACCTTTCCCTGCCACATTTGCACCCAAGTATCTAAAACTATCCACTTCCTCCAGTCACTCTCCCTCAATGCTCACTTCCAGTCTACTGCCACTTTCACCCCTTGTACATCTCATCACCTTACTTTTACCCACATTTATCTTTAGCTTACTCTCCCAAACTCTGCCACCAACTTCCTCAATCCCTCCTCCGATCCTGCCACAAGCGCAGTGTCGTCCGCAAACAACAGCTGGCTCACCTCCCACTTTTCTCCATTTTCTTTAACCATCTCCAATCCCTTCCCCACTACCCTTGCATTTACCTCTCGCACCACCCCATCCATGTATAAGTTGAACAGCCAGGGCGACATAACGCATCCTTGACGAAGTCCCACCTTTACCTCGAACCACTCACTCTCTCCAGAGGAGTTTGAATGTGTTTGAGATGAGGTGTCTGAGAAGTATGATGGGGGTTACTAGGCTACAGTGAGAAATGAGGAGGTGAGGAGGAGAACAGGGGTGGAAAAGGAGCTGGGAGATAGGGTTGATGAAAGAATATTAGGATGGTTTGGACACATGGAAAGAATGAGTGAAGAAAGACTAGTAAAAGAGGTGTGGAAGGCAGATGTGGAAGGAGTGAACATGAGGGGACGTCCTAGGATGAGGTGGATGGATGGGGTGAAGGGGGCTTTGGGGAAGAGGGGAATGTCTGTTGAGGAAGGACGGGAGAGGACAGAAGACAGGGGTGAATGGAGAATGGTTGTATATGGATGATGTTGTGATAGCATGAGGTGGAATGGGAGGGTGGATGGGGGGCGAGGTAGTATGTGTGAGCAAAATTTGACGCAGCCCGAAGGGATTTCTCCCCGTCTTCTCATTTTATGCAATGGGGGGACGGAGAGGGGGGGTCGCCGATTTAATGAAGCGGCCTTGCTGTGGATGTGCTGTGTCTTGCGACACTGCTTCTGACCCAGGGCAGTGGACATGGTGCAGGGATGACCCGTCATTCAGGAGGTGCTAAGATAAGAGGGAGGGTGGAGGGGTGTATTCAGGGGTGGAATGGATGGGATTGATTTTGTGCCTTTTTCTTTTTGGCTACCCCCCCCCCCTTGTAAGGGGGAAAAAGCCTTGGTATATGTATGTATATGTAATAATAACAAAAGTTAAAACAACAATAAACTAGTAATAACAACACTAATGAAACAGTTATTATTTTTATCAATGACCATAATAACCATACTATTATTTACTATTTATCTGTTTCTTTATTATTTAACTTTACCTGTTTATTTGCTTACTAATTTTCTTTAATATTATTCATATTATTATAATTTTCATTTATTTATTTATAATCTATTAATCATTACTATAATTTTTTTTAATCCGACCTGGTTATGGACCAAAAGGTCTCCTGTCAGCATGCTCCTCCTTTGTAATCTAATAACAACACATATATCTTGCTTAACAACAACAACAACAATGTAAATGCGTATCACATTCTTCTTTGCCTCAACCATCTGGACGCTCAGTCAGTACAGACACAGATGGCCAAACACATCATCTTACCTTCAACCCCTTGAATCCACCTGCGTGGTCACCATCTGCGAGCACCTCTCCGAAAACAACACAAATAAAAACACTCGAGGTAGCGAAGTAGTTTTGGTATTCCAGACCAGGTACGGACAATGTACAATGTACTATTCATTTGCATGACATTCCCTGCCCCTATGGATGTTAAAGCCCTAAATGGAGTACTAAAATAAGTGATTAAAAATAAATACTAACTGATAAGTGTTAATCTTGGTTAAGCACATTGCAAAGGTAGCTGGAGCCATCTGGTAAGCGGTTGGGTTCGGGAGCCAGATGGGGAACTTTTCACGTTTTGCCTCCAAAAGTCCTTTGTCTGTAGTTGAGTATAAGAATGTTACCTTTCCTAGACTTCGTGTTAATATATATATATATATATATATATATATATATATATATATATATATATATATACATATATATATATGTGGGAGATAGATCATCTATATGCAACTACAGGCCAATCAGTTTGACATCGGTTATAGGAAAAATGCTTAAATCAATAATAGTAAATAGACTCAGAGAACACATTGAAGGGCATAATCTAATTTGTGATTCACAGCATGATTTCTCCAAGGGTAAGTCATGTGTGACTAATCTTCTATCCTTTTACACAAAAGTATTTAAGGCGTCAGACAACAATGAAAATTACGATGTTATTTACCTTGACTTTAGCAAAGCGTTCGACAAGGTGCCACACTAGAGACTACTAAATAAAATCAAAGACCATGGCATAAGAGGAAAAATGTTAGAATGGATTAGAGGTTGGATTAGTAACAGAAAACAGCGGGTCACCATAAATGGAATAAAATCTAGGTGGGGCAATGTTACTAGCGGGGTCCCCAAGGGCTCGGTTTTGGGTCCCTTGTTGTTCATTATGTACATAAACGACTTAGACGATGAGATAAATAGTGATGTTAGTAAGTTTGCGGACGACACTAAAATAGGACGCCTAATTAGGTCAGGAGACGACGCACAGATTCTGCAGGATGATCTTAATTAATTGTTAACATGGTCGGTGAAATGGCAAATGAACTTCAATATCTCTAATTGTAGCGTGTTAAACGTAGGGCTACACAACCCCGAAAATAGATACAGCTTAGATAACACGTTTTTAGAAGAATCTGAGTGCGAGAGGGAGTTGGGAGTTCTGGTGAGTCCTGACCTTAAAACCAGGAAGCAGTGCATTAGCGCCAGAAATAAAGCTAACAGTGCATTAGGTTTCACTGTTAGGACGGTAACGAATAGAAGTGCAGAGGTAATTATTAAACTCTATCTAGCGATAGTTAGACCCATCCTTGACTATGCGGTACAGTTTTGGTCTCCGTCCTACAGAATGGACATAAATTCACTAGAATCACTACATAGAAAAATGACCAAAATGATACATGGACTCAGAAATTTGCCTTACGAAGAGAGGCTTAGGCACCTAAACTTACACTCTCTGGAAAGACGCAGAGTGCGGGGTGATCTAATAGAAATGTTCAAGTGGATCAAAGGCTATAACAAGGGTGATACAAACAAGGTCATCATAATAAAACAACAGGGCAGGACTCGGAGCAATGAGTATAAATTGGACAAATTTAGATTTAAGAAGGAAATAGGCAAGAATTGGTTTACAAATAGGGTGGTCGATGAATTGAATAAACTTGGTGACCATGTAGTAAGCGCTGAAACTATCAGTTATTTTAAAAAACGATTAGACAACTTTATGGATGGGGATGACAGGTGGTGATGGATACGGAGCTGCCTAGTATGGGCCTTGTGGTCTTTTGCAGTCTCCTTTGTTCTTATGTTCTTATATATATATATATATATATATATATATATATATATATATATATATATGTTTATATATAATATACATATATTTTATATAATATATATATATATATATATATGTATATATATATTATATGAATATATACATATATATACATATATACATATACATATATACATATACATATATAATATATATATATATGTATTATATATATATGCATATATATATTTAATATATATATATATATATATATATATATATATAACAACCAGAATGCACTTTAATTCTAAGCCATATATATATATATATATATATATATATATATATATATATATATATATACACTGAATAGTCCCCATTGCAGATATTAATCTTTTTCAGCCACATTAACCTTTTCACTTTAATTCCATGTCATCACGATCGAGAATGGCGCAGTGATTAGAGTCACTGTTCACTTGGTACGTCTGAGCTGAGTTTAGTAGGGGAAGGTAAGGACCCAGTAGTTTGCTTAAGTGCCGGGTGAAATGATATAGTTAAGTTAGGGAGTGAGGAATTGATTGCGCGGTTCCGCGTTGCGCTAGACAAGATTAAAAATAGGGGAGGTGTTCCTGTTGTATGTGGAATCCTTCCGAGGCGTAGAGTTGGAGGCATGTGGCATTCCAGGGCTATTGCAATGAATTGCAGGCTGGCAAAACATTGTAAGGCCAATGGATGGGCATTTGTCGACAACTAGGACCGCTTTTATGGTAAGAATCACCTATTCACAAGGGACGGGGTGCACTTGTCGCCAAGAGGATTTCGGCTCCTTGCTCAATCCCTTGAGCGAGAAGTAGGCATCATACAGGGTTTTTTTCGGGTAGATTACGTGGGAGTAGAGGGGCAAGTATCGGAATATAGTTTAGGCAATAGAAGCAACTTAGAGAGGGACTGTGAAAAGAATCACCAAAGCAGGGTGAGGGAAGATAAAGTTTACTATACAAATAGCAGGAGCATAATTAAAAAAAATTGCTGTGAGGTAAAGCATGCGTAGATAATTTCGATATTATAGCTATTACTGAATCCTGGATCAACATGGCTGATAAACATTTCCTTCCGGAAATCGAAATAGAAGGATATAAGTTTTTTCACAAGGATAGGGTTGGCAGGAATGGGGGAGGTGTAGCACTTTTTGTAAAAAATGCATCAAACTGTTTAATCAACAATTCGATTAAGGAAGAGGACTGTACGGAATCTATTTGGGTAGAGATTATAGGTAAGAATAAGAAAGTTATTATTGGCGTCTTGTATAGACCTCCTAACCTCAGCATTGAGCAGACTGGTCCCCTGATTCATGAAATTCGCAGAGCGTCCTAGTACAAAAACGTTGGGATCATGGGAGATTTTAATTATAGAAACATTGACTGGGAAAATTTAATAGGAGATAATAAAGCGAAGAAATTCCTAGATGTGGTGCAGGATAATTTCCTAAAACAAGTGATTACCGATCCTACGAGGGGACAAAATACCCTGGATTTAATTTAAACTAATAATGAGCACCAAATTAGCAGCGTAATAGTGGGAGATAGTCTAGGCTTTAGCGATCATCAAGAAATAAGATTAACGTTCAAGTACCAGACTTCAGGAAAGCAAACTTTGACAATATAAAAACCTATTTGAAATTGAATACGAAATGTCATGCGGACGTTTCGAACATTGTCGGGTCTCGGTACGTGACTGGGGGTCAGGTCATGACTAGGGGTCGGGTCACGGAGGGTAATATGCATACCTTGGGTCAGGCCATTTGGGGGCGAGGGCTCAACAGTCAGGTCAGCGATTTGGATGAAATGTATAGCAATCTAACTGATCTAATTATTAATGCACAAAACACATTTATCCCCCAAGAGTCAATATGGAAAAATAGTAATACTCCCAAATGCATGATGGACAGATTGAAACATGAGATCGGAATGAAAAGAGGACTTTACGTAAAAATAAAAAACGGGGAATCACACCTTAGATCAAGATATAACGAAATGGCAAAGCTGGTTAAAAGGAATACACGTACAGCGAAACGTGATTATGAAATTAAGGTTGCCAGTCAAGCAAAATCCAACCCAAAGGGTTTCTTTCACCTCTATAGAACAAAAAATAAATAATAGGACCAATTAAAAACGATGAAAATGTCATGATAGAATCAGAGGAAAAAATGAGTGAGGAGTTTAACAATTATTTTCTATCGGTGCTTACTAATGAGAGGTTAGATAAAGTACCTGACTGCTATCCGATTTTCAGAGGGGATGAAGAAAGTAGTATATCTAATATGAGCATTAGTAAAGAAGTAGTCGAGTAGAAAATTTTCCAAGAATGCTTAAGTGTAAATTTGAAATCTGCGACCAGTTAACTGAAATATTCAATAAATCGGTAGACACTGGTTTTGTGCAAACTGTTTGGAGGCAGGCAAACGTTGTTCCTGTTTTTAAGAAGGGAGATAGATCGTCTATATGCAACTACAGGCCAATCAGTTTGACATCGGTTATAGGAAAAATGCTTGAATCAATAATAGTAAATAGACTCAGAGAACACATCGAAAGACATAATTTAATTCGTGATTCACAGCATGGTTTCTCCAAGGGTAAGTCATGTGTGACTAATCTTCTCTCCTTTTACACTAAAGTATATAAGGCGTCAGATAACAATGATAATACAATGTTACTTACCTTGACTTTAGCAAAGCGTTCGACAAGGTGCCACACCAGAGACTACTAAATAAAATCAAAGACCATGGCATAAGAGGAAAAGTGTTAGAATGGATTAGAGCTTGCATCAGTAACAGAAAACAGCGGGTCACCATAAATGGAATAAAATCTAGGTGGGGCAATGTTACTAGCGGGGTCCCCAAGGGCTCGGTTTTGGGTCCCTTGTTGTTCATTATGTACATAAACGACTTAGACGATGAGATAAATAGTGATGTTAGTAAGTTTGCGGACGACACTAAAATAGGACGCCTAATTAGGTCAGGAGACGACGCACAGATTCTGCAGGATGATCTTAATAAATTGTTAACATGGTCGGTGAAATGGCAAATGAACTTCAATATCTCTAATTGTAGCGTGTTAAACGTAGGGCTACACAACCCCGAAAATAGATACAGCTTAGATAACACGTTTTTAGAAGAATCTGAGTGCGAGAGGGAGTTGGGAGTTCTGGTGAGTCCTGACCTTAAAACCAGGAAGCAGTGCATTAGCGCCAGAAATAAAGCTAACAGTGCATTAGGTTTCACTGTTAGGACGGTAACGAATAGAAGTGCAGAGGTAATTATTAAACTCTATCTAGCGATAGTTAGACCCATCCTTGTCTTTGCGGTACAGTTTTGGTCTCCGTCCTACAGAATGGACATAAATTCACTAGAATCAATACAGAGAAGAATGACCAATATGATACATGGACTCAGAAATTTGCCTTACGAAGAGAGGCTTAGGCACCTAAACTTACACTCTCTGGAAAGACGCAGAGTGCGGGGTGATCTAATAGAAATGTTCAAGTGGATCAAAGGCTATAACAAGGGTGATACAAACAAGGTCATCATAATAAAACAACAGGGCAGGACTCGGAGCAATGAGTATAAATTGGACAAATTTAGATTTAAGAAGGAAATAGCCAAGATTTGGTTTACTAATAGGGTGGTCGATGAATGGAACAAACTTAGTAACCATGTAGTAAGCGTTGAAACTATCAGTTGTTTTAAAAAACTATTAGACAACTTTATGGATGGGGATGACATGTGGTGATAGATACGGAGCTGCCTAGTGTAGGCCTTATGGTCTCTTGCAGTCTCCTTTATTCTTATGTTCTTAAGAGTCCTTGGCTTCACTACGTATCAGTTTCCGCATATGTTTCCGTCGAGCGCATTGATATTCCCGATCGTGATGACATGGAATTAAAGTGAAAAAGTTAATGTGATTGAAATATATATATATATATATATATATATATATATATATATACATATATATATATATACAAATATATATATACATATATATACATATAAACTATATATATACATATATATATATATACATACATATATACATATATATATACACATATATATACATACATATATATATATACATATACATTATATATATATATATAATATATCATATGCATATATATACATATATATATAAATATATATAATATATATATATATATATATATATATATATATATACATAGGGGACATCCTATGTTGAGGTGGATGGATGGGGTGAAGGGGGCTTTGGGGAAGACGGGAATGTCTGTTGAGGAAGGACGGGAGAGGACAGAAGACAGGGGTGAATGGAGAATGATTGTATGTGGATGATGATGTGATGCATGAGGTGGAATGGGTGGGTGGATGGGGGTGAGGTAGTATGTGTGGGCAAAATTTGACGCAGCCCGAAGGGATTTCTCCCCGTCTTCTCCTTTTATGCATGGGGGGACGGAGAGGGGGGGTCGCCGGTTTAATGAAGCGGCCTTGATGTGTATGTGCTGTGTCTTGCGACCCTGCTTCTGACCCAGTGCAGCGGACAAGGTGCAGGGATGGCCCGTTATCCAGGAGGTGCTAAGATAAGAGGGAGGGTGGAGGGGTGTGGAGTATTCAGGGATGGAATGGGTGGGAATGATTTTATGCCTTTTCCTTTTTGGCTACCTCCCTTGTAAGGGGGAAAAAGCCTTGGTATATGTATGTATGTATGTATGTATGTATATTATATATATATATATATATATATATATATATATATATACATATCATATAAATATATCATATATATTTTGCACACACACACACACACACACACACACACACACACACACATATATATATATATATATATATATATATATATGTATACATATATTATATAAATATATTATATATATTATGCATACACACAAACACACACACACACACATATATATATATATATATATATATATATATATATATATATGTATATATATATATATAAATAGATATATATATATTATATATATTATATAAATATTATATATATATATATATTATATATATATATCATATATATGTGTATATATATATACATATATATATGTATATATATACATTTATATATATATATACATATATATATATAATTATATAAATATATTGTATATATTATGTATATGTATATATACAGTATATATACATTATATATATATGTATATATATATATATTATATATATTTATATATATATGTATATATGTATGTATACATAATATGTATGTATACATATATTATATATATATATATATATACATATATATATATATAGATATTATATATATATATATATATTATATACATATATATTATATATACATACATATATATTACATATATAACTATATATACATACATATATATAAATATACACACACACACACACACACACATATATATATATATATATAAATATATATATAAATAATATAATTATAAATGTATATATATATATATATATATATATATATATATATATATATATATATACATATATATATATAATATATAATATATATATATATATATATAATATATATATATATATATATAATAATAAAAAATAATAACAAGCAGAAATAAGATAGGGTAAATGAAACAGAAAAATATACAAAATATACAATGTACAAATTAAGAAACTTTGACGTAGGACGTTCACACCAACCTCTGTAACAAAACTTTCTGGATTTTGACAGGGTGATACATTTTCATAAAACTCAAACCCAACTATTTTCTAGCTATATTTCTAACCTGATCTGTGGTAACTCTCCTACCCCTAATCAATCTATTATATAACCTATTTCTGTCTATTCTCAGCTATGCAATATTAATATCCTAGCCAAATCATTAAGTTAGCCAAGTCATTTTTCGTCTATTTCTATTTATTTTCCTGCCATTCAATCGTGATATTTTAGCCAAATCCTTAATTTTTTGGCTGAGCTCAAATTTCTCGAACCGTGCACGACACTTCCGTGTCTGGTGGTCCTTACCCCTCTCTAGTGGATGCCGCCAGGCGATTTTATTGATTTCCGATTGGCACTCCTGCCCCCGTCGTCAGTAACCAGCGCATCTATCCATGGAGGACAAATATCCCACTGAAGAGGGGGAGTCGCCAAGGAGAGAGAGAGAGAGAGAGATATTTGCGGAAGAACAGTGGAGCAAAATGTGGAAGAGGAGATACAGGAGGAGGAAGATGGTAATGATGGTTAGGATGGTGGTGATGATGATGAGGAGGAGGAGGAGGAAAGGGATGATGGTGATGATGATGATGATGATAATGATGATGAAGAAGAATAAGAAGAGGGGAGGAGGAGGAGAAGGAGGAGGAGGAAGATGAGGAGGAGGAGGAGGAGGGGGAAGAGGAGGAGGAGGAGGAGAAGGACGAAGATGAGGAGGAGGAGGAGGAGGAGGAGGAACACAAAGGAAGAACAAACAACAGCAGGCCTACTGGCCCTAACGAGGCTGTTTATAATAACTAAACTACACTACAGTTAAGGAAACAGGGCAACTAGGCGATAGAAGATGAACTAACACTACTGCTATCACTATCCTATCCAATTAATCCAATTGCGATTATATGTCTGGTTGTCATATCTTTTATTGTAAAGGATAATATTTTATTTGCGGATTAGATTCCAAGTATTTATCTAAGCGATTTTTAAATGTTGTTATCGTGTTACTTTCAACGACAGTGGAAGGTAACGAATTCCACACGTTAACAACCCGGTTAAAGAAGAAGTGCTTACATTCGTTCGTAGAGAATCTTTTGCCAATTACTTTGAAATTGTGGCGTCTTCTTGTATTTGATTAGTTTAATAAGAAGTAATCTTTGACATTAATGTTGTCAAAGCCTTTGAACATTTTAAAAACCTCAATCAAATCTCCTCGCATTCTTCTTTTTGAGAGGGAGAATAAGTTTAGATTTTTTAGTCTTTCTTCATACGGCAGATTCCTCAGCCTTGGTATCATTTTGGTCACTCTCCGTTGTACTCTTTCTAGTTTGTTAATATCTTTCTGGTAGTATGGGGACCAAAATTGTACACAGTATTCGAGATGGGGACGGACCAAGGAATTATAGAGGTTTAGCAATACTTTTTCCGATTTATTTTCGAAGACTCTTCCGATGAAGCCAACTAATTTGTTTGCTGTTTTAACAACTTCTGAGCAATGTTGACTTGGCTTCAAGTCATTTGATATTAAAACTCCTAGATCTTTTTCTTTAGTTACTGAATCCAGTATTTCGCCATTAATTTGGTATTGGATGTGATCATTGTTACCTCCAATGTGCATGACTTTACAATTGTTAACGTTACATTTCATTTGCCACTTGGTAGCCCATCTTGATAATTTATATAGATCGGATTGTAGAGTTTCTTTCTCTTTTGTGGTTGTTACTTTACCGGCAATTTTTGTGTCATCGGCAAATTTTGATACTTTGCAGAGGAGGCCGTCATCTAGATCATTCATATATATTAAGAACAAGACGGGTCCCAAAACTGATCCTTGCGGTACGCCACTTTTAACGTCGAGCCAACTAGATGATGCCCCGTTAATTACGACCCTCTGTTTTCGCTCTGAGAGCCAGTTTTTAATCCAGTTGTGGATATTGCCAGAAATACTGTACATTTTTAATTTGTCGAGCAATCGTTTGTGGGGGACTTTATCGAATGCCTTCTGAAAATCTAGATAGATTATATCAACAGATCTACATTCCTCGTATTTGTTAAAGACGTCATGAAAGAAGTCAAGGAGATTAGTTAGACATGAGCGTTTGCTACGGAGGCCATGTTGCGAATCTTTCATAATCTTATTTTCTTCTAAAAAATTTACTACACTGTCACGGACTCTAGCAGTTTGCACACAATCGAAGTCAGGCTAATCGGTCTGTCGTTGCCTGGTTGTGATTTGTCCCCTTTCTTGAATATTGGTGTTACGTTAGCACATTTCCAATCTGATGGGACTATACCGAGTGCTAATGATTTTTTGAAGAGGATGCACAAGGGTTTACTGATTTGATTTTTGACTTCTCGCAGAATTCTAGGTGAAATTTGGTCAGGTCCCGGGGCTTTATTTATTTTGAGCTTATCAATCACTTGTACGACATCCCTTTCGGTAATTATGAGTTGATTTAAAACGTTTTGGGACATTTTATGTTCTGGTGGGTGATACACTGAGCAATCTTCGTCTGTGAAGACGGATGCAAAAAAATTATTAAGGATTGAGGCCATCTCATTTTCATCATCCATATGTTTTCCTTCATCGTCATTTAATGGTCCAATGCCGCAGGTAAGCCTTTTCTTCTTATTCGCATAACTATAGAATTCTTTAGGGTTCTACTTGCTTGCCTCAGCAATATACTCTTCAAGATCTTTCTTACTACGTTTTATCAGTGTTTTGGTTTCGCGGCGAATTCTGTCTAGTGTTAGTTTGTCGTCTTGGCTTTTAGTTGATAAATACTTTTTGTACGCACTCTTTTTTACGAGAGAGGTTGTTACTAATTTCCCTATTCCACCACTTTGGTTTATTTGTTGCCGGACGTCTCTCACGATAGGGAACACAGAAATTTACAGCATTGTTTAAGTCCGTGGTGAAGTTTTCCCACGCTTTATCAATATCAGTCTCGTTCGAAGTTGTACTCCAGTCTAAGTTTTCTAGTAATGATCAGAGTCTATTGAAATTAGCTCTACGGAAGTCGGGTACTTTTTCTTTGCTGGTCTTTGATAAACTGGCTTCCATTTTAATTTTGAATGTGATGGTACGATGATCGCTAGTGCTGAATATTGGGCCGACATTTACTTCGTTTA
>NC_134796.1:28976087-28981087 GCF_046742065.1 Oratosquilla oratoria
GTGTACATGTAAATGTGCGGGTTTTTTTTTTTTGTGTGTGTGTTTATCTTCCTGTATTTACCTTAAGGCAGTACACAGGATAATATCTATACTAGTAGGGTTCCGTCCATACATATTCATCGGTCAAAGATAACTTTAAATTTTCTCATGTTGTCTTTACTGTACCATTTCTTTTTTCACATTTTTCACTCCCCAATACACTCTATGGACATCTGTTTCTTAACATCCTCCAAATATCTTATCTCTATCAATGTACCTATTTGTTGATTTACTTATTTAATTTTCATCCCATGTCCTCTGGTCTCTTTTTGATCTCATAATAAGAAGTTTTCTTTATATATTCTGTCCACTCCTTTCATAAATATGAATATTATCATATCTCCTTTCCCTCTCTCTCTCTCGCTCTTCTCCCCTCTCCTCTCTCTCTCTCTCCCTCTCTTCTCTCTCTCTCTCTCTCTTGCCAAGGAACCATTCTATATATTATTTTGTTTGTTTATTTTTCTGACCTTACTACTGTAGTGTACTTCAATCTAGAGCAAGTCAAATTTTTTACTTCTTTATCATGTTGTGGAATGCCGTGTGTGTGTGTGTGTTTTGTGTGTGTGTGTGTGTGTGTGTGTGTGTGTGTGTGTGTGTGTGTGTGTGTGTGTGTGTGTGTGTGTGTGTGTGTGTGTGTGTGTGTGCGTGCGTGTGTGTCGACAAGAAACTAATGAGGACCAAGGCTTACGTAATCCTTGCTCTATCCCTTCCTCACCATTTTCTTCTTCCTCTTCTTCTTTTCCAATTACCCATCTCCCTCATTCCCTCCCTCCCTCGCTCGCTCCCTTCTCCGCCTGTGCCCCCACAACGCAAATTCCCGCACCCCGTCTTCCCCCACAGCTCTAAGTATTTAAAAGACGTAGGAAGATCCTGAAATGCGAAAATAAAGCGCCGAGAATTCCTCGTTCACAGACATTATTTCCCGCCAAAATTTGATGTCACTGGAGCTTCAAAGGTTTGGCGCGGCGCGGCGCGACTCTGAACCTTATGGCGACGCGGCATAAGGTCGGGCCGACTCGACGACGCGGCAACATCTGAAGCCCACGTCAGGTGTCGACAGCCAAGCGTTGTCGTACTTGTGTCCACGTTCAAAACTTGTACGCAAATTAACTTCACTTATTTATCAAACATTTTCCTTTTTTCTCATCTCTTTGGGAGTCTATGTTGAGTTAGTACATATGCCATGGGCATTATGAAACTCAAAAGGTCGTGTCGGTCTTTTAGAACTTAATCCTCTTCAAACAAGATCCAACTTCCTTTTGAACCTAACCTCTCCCACCCCCAACTATATTCGAGGCCTTACATCATTCCTAGATGATTACGAAGAGTCTAAGTATAAAAACAATCAGAGGAGATTCAGCAAGACCTCCCCTCCCCCACACCCAAGCTCCCTGCTCACCCCACTCCCCAGTGACCTTGACGTGTATTTATAGTTGTTGGCAGCTCAGGATAAATGACAACAGGCCGATCCCCTGACAACTCTCACATAGAACGAAAATAGATAAATGAATATATAAATGAATAAATAATTAGATAAACAGAACAGAATCCTTGGAGACTCCCGAGTCTTCAGCCGGCACTGTGAGTTCAGTGCCAGCGAATGCCAACCCACATTTGCAAACCATAGTCAGACAACGGTAAATGAAGACGAAAGCATCGCCGCTCAAGACCACGATCTCGCCGTCGCTCTATGTAAACAATCCGCCATGTTTGATCACTATCGCCGTCCGTGTGGCGGTATTTTGGAAATCGCAGCCAACATTTGGCGATGCCTGTCCTAGGCTGACCCAAAATAACTACCATGAACCAACCTAAATTAAACTAACTTAACCCGACAAAGACTTTACAAAACACAGGCGATTGCGTTGTCTTAATTTACCCAAAGCTTCTCTCCGGGGTTGTGGGGGAGTGTCCAGGGGGAGGGGGAAGGGAAGGGGAAGGGGAGGATGACGATTTTCTTTTTCTTTTTTTGTGGGGGGGAGGGGGCATTCTATCCCAGGGAGGGAGGGTCGTTGTGGTCCACATGGTATCATACTCAGCCCAAAAAAGAGAAACCGAGGTTCGAGTCTGCTCTGAGATTCTTCCACATCTCGCAATGAAACGATGAAGCTAAACTGGCAACAAGCGATGACTGCAGGGCATGACAGCAGCCTTCATAAGATCAGTTGCGATTCCGCCCGGGGAAAGATCAACCTTTAAACAGATCATTCTGGCTAATTCCAGACGATTTCATTCAAAGTATTCTTCAAAAATACACTTAACCACCTCGGCGTCGCGTCCCTCCTTTCAGACGTTGTTCTGGCTGAAACCAGGCGATTTTGTTCGGTTACAGGATCATCCCTTCAGGCTCAATGGTTACCTCACTGTTACTGTGCCCACTGGGCAAAAGGGACCTACTCTCCAGCGGCATGCCACCTGGCTATCCTTTCTAGGGGTCGGGCGATCCCCCAGCCCTCCCCAAGATCCCTTTGGTTCTGAACAGATTTGGTGTGGCTGCTCCGAGAAGCGGTGGTTCTGAGGCGTGTGCTCCAGGAAGGCCCTGTCACGAAAACTCCCTACTCCTAAATATAGAAACAAGGGCGGGGGATAAGGCCTGGGAATCTGACTGGAGGGTCTTGTGGGGCAGTGGGATTTCTCACCTATCTACCCCTGGGAGATACCCAACAATAAAAACATCTGTTCACTATCACACAGTGATGTGGGGAGCTTATGCCAGGAGGCGCCTCCTTGCTCAAACCGAAGCAGTTTTAAAAACATAAGAACATAAGAATGGAGGAGATTGTAAGAGATAATAAGGCCTAAACTAGGCAGTTCTGTGTTTTCTATTCAGGGGACAACTAAGGGAAGGAGATTATCTTATTAGCGATGAATAGTGCTAATGTCCTTGGGGACAAAATAGCACCGAAGGCATGGAGTCAGGAAAAGTGGTAATAAAGGAGAGATTTAAAGAAGGCACCAAAATGGAGGATTAGGAGATGACCAATGTGATTTTTTTTTTTTTAAGAGTCTCCAAACATAAAAGAATGCTACATATCTCTGGTCCGTAGGGGTGTCACTTAAGTCTCTCAAATATAAACTGTGTAAAACATGTAGTCAGTAACCCATACGGGGACAGGGAGAGAGGAAGAGAGAAGGTGAGAGAGGGAGGGAGGGAGGGAGGGAAATGGGGAGAGGGAGCGTAGAGGGGAAAAAAGGAAGAGGAGAGGAAGTATATTAAAAGAGGAGGGTGGGGAAGGAGAGATGGAGAGAGGGAAAGAGAGAAGGTGGGTAGGAAGTATGGGAAAGGAAAGTGGGGAGGGAAAGAGCGGAGGGAAAGGGGTGAAGGAAAAGGGGGAGGGAAAGGGAGGGGTGGAAAGGAGGGGCCCAGTGTGGGGGCACCGGAAGTAAAAGCCAGGTGAAGACTGGCTAAGGGGGGTCGGGGGAGAGCGGAAGTCAGAGGCGTGGGGGAGAGGAAGAGAGGGAAGGGGGAGATCTAAGTGCCAGTCCTCAGTATACATGTGTGTGTGTGTTTTAAATGCCAGTTCGGTGTACAGATGGGGATGAGGGTGGGGGTGGGGGTGAGGGTAAGGGTGGGGGGTTGGAGAGAGGAGGAGTTGCAGGGAGTGCATTGCAAAATGGGTTGTTTACTATCTTGTGGGGGTTTCTGATCCACGCTGGAATATATTTAATCCCCGCCTACTCTCAACAACGAGACAATGATCAAGTGTCTTTACTTCAAGGAAACATTTTACCTCTCCGGTTCAAACCGGCAAGGAATGAGGAAATACAACTTTTCTTTGAGACAAAAATTATTTACATTGATTGGGAGACATGAACTGGAGGTGAATTATTCCCCCCAAAACAAAAGCTAATCGCTGAGTACGAAAATGACATGAGACGCAAAATTTTCAAAATAGAGGTCAATAGAGGTCAGCAGAGGTCAACAAAACTCAGCAGAAGTCAATAGAGGTCAACAGGGCTCAGCAGATCTCAAAATTAAAACTAAGAATCATCTTTCACAAGAGCAAGGAACAAGTAGTTGGTTGGGTGTGGACACTCCCTAATAGGACAAGGGCCAAGGTCTCCTGGGATCAGGAAAAGGGGCTCTTCAGTGCCAGAGACCAGACAAGCTTTGCTACTGCTGCTGTTCTTCTTCTTATGGAAAGCACTTTACCGAAGCTTCTATCCTTGCGCTGGTAAACTATTGTAAAAAACACCAATATCTCACTGAGATGGGACATCGAGGTGCGTGCGTGCGTGCGTGTGTGTGTGTGTGTTGTGTGTGTATGTGTGCGTGTGTGTGCGTGTGTGTGTGTGTGTGTGTGTGTGTGTGTGTGTGTGTGTGTGTGTGTGTGTGTGTGTGTGTGTGTGCGTGCGTGCGTGCAGTTTCGATACAACACTGCCTCCCCCTCACACCCATTATCACCCCTGGGAGGAAGGGGGGGGGATTAATAACTCTTCCGTTGGGACCCCCCCCCCACCCGTCCGCCCGGTCAAAATACCGCTACCATGAGAAATCGCAATGGTCCTGACTGATTTCACTGGCTATACTTAAGCCGGTAAGACATATCAGCTTATAAGGAAAACCAGGTACAATTCAAAACTGTAATAGTAGAAAGCATTCCCCAGGGCTGGGCTGGCGAAGGGAGTTTTAAAGTGCGGCTTTGAAATCCCCCGTTAAATATTGTTGAAACTACGCCGGTTTCAGCGCTCAGTCGGATAACGAGGGGAAAGAGAGAGGGAGAGAGAGAGAGAGAGAGAGAGAGAGAGAGAGAGAGAGAGAGAGAGAGAGAGAGAGAGAGAGAGAGAGAGAGAGAAGGAGAGAGAGAGAGAGAGAAGGAGAGAGAGAGAGAGAGAGAGGAGAGAGAGAGAAAGAGAGAGAGAGAGAGAGAGAGAGAGAGAGAGAGAGAGAGAGAGAGAGAGAAGGAGAGAGAGAGAGAGAGAGAGAGAGAGAGAGAGAGAGAGAGAGAGAGAGAGAGAGA